>NW_005371843.1:3060242-3079296 GCF_000412655.1 Myotis brandtii | reverse complement strand
TGACAGGGGGGAGCTCCCCAACCCCCTGATCGACCCTGCTCTGTGCGGGACAGGGTACAGAGCCCCAACCCCCCTGATGGGCCCTGCTCTGTGAGTGACAGGGGGCAGTGTCCCAACCCCCTGATTGGCCCTGCTCTGTGCGTGACAAGGGGTGGTGCCGCAACCTCCCCATCAACCCTGCCTTGAGTGTGACAGGGGGCAGTGCCCCAACCCCCCAAAGGCCCTACCCTGAGCATGACTAGGGGTGGCATCACAACCTCCCGATCCACCCTGCTCTGTGCATGACAGGGGCCGGTGCCCCAACTCCCCCATCGGCCCTGCTCTGAGCCCGACCCGGGGCTGCACCTAGGGATTGGGCCTGCCCTCTGCCACCCGGGAGCAGGCCTAAGCCAGCAGGTCGTTATCTCCCGAGGGGTCCCAGACTGCGAGAGGGCACAGGCCGGGCTGAGGGACCCCCCCCCTCCCCACCAAGTGCACAAATTTTTGTGCACCAGGCCTCTAGTCTATAATAATAAAAGCATAATATGCAAATCGACTGAATGACCAAACAGAACGACCATCTGGACGACCTTCCGGATGACTATGCTATGACATGCACAGGCGCCAGGCACAGTGGGATGTGATTGGTCAGGGGGCCCTGCCATCACTCCACAATGGGAGGCCCAGGCTACTCAGCCAGCGGCGCTGCAGCGGGTGGGCGGGGCCTCCCTCTGCGTGGCAATCCATCACGGAGCCTCACGATCAATTGCCCCACAGAGAGAGGCCCAGGCCACCTGGTTGGCAGTGCTGTGGTGTGTGTGTGAGGCTGGCCAGCGATCACCCTGCAGAGGGAGGCCCAGACCTGCCAAGTGATTGCACCCCATGCCTGTCACCCGCAGAGGGAGGCAACTGGTGGCGGGGGAAGGGGGGCAGCGCCACACAGATGGCAAGCAGTGGCAGTGGCAGGCCCAGCTGCTGGCAGCCAGGGGAAGGAAAGCCCCGATAGGCCCTGATAGCCGGCCAGGCCTATGGACCCTACCTAAGGGGTCCTGGATTGCGAGAGGGTGCAGACCGGGCTGAGGGACACCCCCTCCCCCTGTGCACGAATTTCATGCATCGGGCCTCTAGTCATATACATATTTGGAGCCACATCTTTACATGATTAGCTCTTACTTATCATTTAAGATTCAATTCAGATACCACCTTCTCCAGAAATCTCTCCTACCACTTCTGCTACCTGTATTTCATAGCACCTTATACTTACCTTTAGCTTTCTCTCTTCCACTTATAATATTGTTACCATCATCTTGTTTTAGATTCTGAGGTCCCCAAAACCTAATTTAGGGAAGGCCTCTTACACAACAGGAGCTCAATAAACATGGTTTGGATAATATTAAATGTGTTTCTATAGGAAAATAATCTACAGTACAAGTCTGTGCCTAGGAATTTATATGTCCTGTCTGATATGAATTCATTCACTAATGTACTTATTTGATTTTCAAAAATATTTATTAGGTGTCTACTATATACCAAGCTCTGTTCTTGGGAGAAAGAACTGTTGTCAATACAGTAAGTGTTCGATATATCATTGCTTCAGGATGTTGAAAGATTGTCCATGATAAAAAAATACTTCTATTCTTAGGCAGGTTGAAGAAACTGAGTGAATCAGGCTCTTCACTGTGGAAATTCCCAGAAACCTTCAATGTTCTGACGTGCTTATGAATCTGCCAGAGGCCCATCACATAAAGAAACCCAAACATTTATATGACTATGGTACCCTTTCCAAAGGGAGGTTGGTTACCATCTGGATTAACATTATTATCCTGCAGTACATAGTTTAGGTAACGCTGGTATATAATTCCCGACACCACAAATTCAATTTGTTTTCACTCAAGATTTAGAAACAACACTCCAAGCTTACCCTCCTTATTACTTGAGTAATCAGCCCCAGGTGTGGAGACCACAGGGTAAGAGGGAGCAGCCTTCATTTGGCTCGGCCTCTGAGCCACTGAAACAGGTTTTTCTGAAAAGAGTTTACCCATTTGCTGTCAGAAAGTCCCCACACTGGAGCTTAGGAAAACACGAGTCACTTGTAGCTCTGCTGTTAGGGCTACAAGGAGTTTAATCCTGATATGTTGGGGAAATGGACAATAGGTGGGTGAGCCTAATCTTTGAAACAACATTGGCAATGTTATGATAGCACTTACTGTAAAGAAGCACAATTGCTCTATAAACGAAGGGAAAGGTTGTGTTTTATTGTCCATTTTGGACTGAGTTGATTGTTGAGTCACAAAATCAAATGTAATCATTTTTAATCAGGTCAGGATAGAAACACAGTACACATGTTCACTCTCAGATAGAACAGAGGCATGAGTATGACATAGAAGTTACACATCCCACCTCTCCAGATAACAATGATATTCTTCTTTACTTTAAAAAAAAATAGATGAAAGTTTAAAGGGAATAAAATCCTGGAAGGATATTTGACAAAGTTGAATAACCATTTTCATGAAGCTATTAGTAGAATCATGATAAGAAAGGAAACAAAGTTTCTTTAGACCAAGTCAAATGCCTTGACTCTTTGTTGGAATGAGGCAAATTATAAAGAGAGGGAGAGTGGAGAAAGTCCAGGCTCCTTATCTCAAAGGGATAAACTACAATCTAGTTGATTTAGCACCTTGCTCAAGGCTTCACAGCTGGCTACGAACCCTGGGGTCTCTTTTATCCCGATGTTTTGGGCTTGATTTTTTTAAAATCTCCATTTCCTAGTTTAATGATGGAGAGTAAAGCATTGCACTTTATTAGTCAACAACAAAAAAATGTATCCAACAGTAACATATAGATACACAATTTAATATTTATTATATGCATACTATATACATTATTTTTCAATAGCTGTATGTTTGCTATGTGGTACAACCTTAAAATTTTGCTGATTCATAGTTTGTAAAACAAAAACCTTACAAAACTCATCAAAACTCAGGAAAGTTTTTGGAAGACTAGAAAAAAATATTTTGTCTTGATCATGCAATAGGCAAACAAAATCTTTAGTTACACCATAAAATTAAGCACATCTGAAAAAATAAAATGGAGATAACCAGTCCAAACATAGCAGATTTCTATACCCTTAATTCAACTATTTTTGAATCCTATTTGTAATGCAGAAAGCTCAGAGTTGCAATTTCTGGGTAACTACTTTACTCTTAAACCTGACATACTGAGACTATGTGTAAATCCATTTTCCCTCAAAAGGAGTTGTAAATTATAAGCTCTCGGGCTTATCGGTCTTTGACATTTAGATTTAAAATAAAAAGCCACCGTGGGCAGTCTACCACAGTACCTGAAGTTGCCAGCACCATTAACAAATACCATAACATATCAAAAACGGTGTTTGTAAGGTTCTTGCCCTAAAACAAACTGTTGCCATATTATCCCACTTTGGGGCGTTAATGAGGCCAGAACAAGTTTGGAGCTCTGACTCATTATGAATTCTGGTTTGGCTGCAGAATGACTTGTATTCAAACACTATTTAGCTGTGTAAACTTGAGAAAATTACTTTTCTTTAAGGCTTATTTTTCTCATCTGAATAACAATGAGAATGGCAGTCACCTCTCAGAGTTATTGTGTAATCAAGATGGCATGAGAGTGCCTTGGAAAAATACATGCCTCATAAGAGGAGTCTAATAAAATTTTCTTTCCTTTCTCTGTCCTTTCTAAACAAAAGATTTCATTAGTGTTCCTTTCTCCTTTTGTTCCTTCCTTCCTAAATCTTTTTTCTTTTCTCAACAAATCACTGGACCAAGGGCTGGGACACAACTCAAATGCAAGGAATTTTACTTCTTAAAAATACATTTGAATCCACCCATTTGTTGGCTTGCATATGACCAGAAGATTTTCTCTAGGAATAGGTAGGTGACTTTCTTCTCTTTCAGACATAAAGGAGAACTGTTACAACTGTCTAGTATGTTCTGACTTTCAGATGAACACAATTCACTACAGTGCTTTGGAATGTCTAAAATGAGGGAGATGGGCCAATAGGAAGAACATGGTGTTGTCATCAGATGGATTTGAGTCCTGGCTCCTCTGTGTCTGGTTGACACCTTAATCTCTTAATTTGTGAATGTATAAGAACTCCCCTGCTACAATTAAGAAAGCATCTCCACGAGAGTGATACTATCTGGCAAGAGACAAATCTAAAAATGCCATAGGTACTACCTATCTATATTTCCTTTCCTTTCTACCACGTAGTCAGGTATAACTTAGATGCACAACAAACCACACCTGGGCAGGAAAATCCTATGTGGACCAAAATGGCTTAATCAACTCCCCTCTCTCTTACTTTTTCTAAAAAGGACTGATATTAGAGTTAATAAAAGCCTGAATAGAATAACCTCCACCCGTCATCCACAAACCATTTTTTTGAGGGGGGAGCCAATATTTTAAAATATATATATTTTATTGATTTCAGAGAGGAAGGGAGAGAGATAGAAATATCAATGATGAGAATCATCGATTGGCTGCCTCCCACATGCCCCCTACGGGGATTGAGCCTGCAACCAGATTGAGCCTGACTGGGAATCTAACCGAGACCTCCTGGTTCATAGGTTCATCACTCAACCACTGAACCACCTGGCTGGGCTGGAGCCAACATTTTTTAAAATTAAACTTTTATTTTAAGCTAATTGTAGATTCACATGCAATTGTAAGAATAATACAGAGGGATCCTGTACCCTTTACACTGTTTGTCTCATTTCCTGAGTGGTGACAACTTACAAAACTATAGTGCAATATCACAATCAGGAAATTGACATTGATATGACCCACCAACCTTGTTCAGATCTCCCCAGTTTTGCTTTTAGTTGTGTGTTTGTGTGCATGTGTCCGTATGCGCATGTGTGTTTCTGTGTGCATTTAGTTCTATGGAATTTTACCACACATGTAAGTTCATGTGTCCACCACTTCAGTCAAGATACAGAACAATTACATCACCATAAGAATCTCTTGTGCTGTCTTTTTATAACCACACTCATATACCTCCTTCATATACTACTTCCCTAAACCCTGGCTACCACTCTGGTTGTTGTGTAGAAAATAGACTGCAGAAGGGTGAGTACAAGCATACCTCATTTGTAGAGAGCACCTGGGAAAGGCCCCTGAGCTGATTGTCATCCGAATCCAGAGGTGCCCGGCAGAGTCATGCCCTGGAAACATACCTTGCCAGAGGCAGGTGTGTTGTCAGCCTGACCTTCTGCTCAGGTGCCAGGGGGTGGGTTTCATTATCTAAATCCAGTCAAGCACCAGGAATAAACACGATTATCTGGGCCCACCCAGAAGTGATGATTACAAAGAAGCTACAAGAATGCACATAATCGCCTTTGTCTTAGGCTTTAGTAAAACATCCTGGTATTTTGCTGTATAAAATAAACTCGCTGTATTGGCTCTGGGTCACTGTCTCTCCATCAGAGGACAGCTGTCCTACCTGGCCCCAGCTTTTTCTTTCTATCTCTGTGTCTGTCTCTTTCTTTCATTTTCTCAATCCCCAGACACCCCTACTCAGGAACCAGACAGCTCTCTAGCTGCACTGGACACAGAAAAGAGAGAAATATTTATACTCATTTTACTGCACTTCACAGATCTTGCATTTTTCACAAATTGAAGGTAAGACCCTTCACCACTAAAACAATTAGGATTCGCTGGAGGCTCTGATTGTTTAGCATTTTTTAGCAATAAAGTATTTTTTAATTAAGATACATACATTGATTTTTTAAGACACAATCCTATTGCACACTTAATAAATTAAAGTCTCATGTAAACATAACTTTTATATGCACTGGGAAACCAAAAAAATGTGTGTGGTTCACTTTCTTGCTATATTTGCTTTATTGTGGTGGTCAATATATCCAAGGTGTGCCTGTGTAGAAGCAGGACTACCAGTTAGGAGACTGTTGCAGCAATTTAACTGACAAGCGATGGTGGTCAGACTAGAATGTTTGTATCAGAGGGGGGGGGGGGGACGACTAGATTTTGAATACACTTTGAAAGTAGAATCAATAGTTATTTCCTGGCATATTGGATGAGCATTGTGAGAAAAGGGGAGAAGTCAAGGATGAACACAAGGTTTCATTATGAATAAGAATGGCTGTGCAAAGATCAGAATGTTGATTTTGAGATTTCTATTTGGGTAGAAATATTTATTGGGCAGCTGTGGTTTAGGAAATAAGTCAAAGCTGGGAACATAAATTTGGGAGTTGACAGCATGTGGACTGTATTTACAGCCTCAGCACTGGATACCATTCAGCAGTGAAATGAAAGTAGTGAAAGTCGATAGAGAGCAGAGGCTGAAGGTCTGGGTCCCAGAAGCCTCCATTGTTAACTGATTGGAGAAAACAGAGTACCCAGTTAAGAAGGCTGAGATCTCTTTTCCCTTCCTGACTTAACTCTACACTTAGCTCTCTACTTGATTATCTTCTTATTTACATACTTTCTGCTTTCATCATGTGTTCATTTCTCGCTTCCAGCAGAAGATTCAAATTTACTTTAAGGAAAAGCATTATGTTCTCCCTTTTTGCCAAGGTACCTGCAGCAGTCTGGGTCTGATCGGGAGGGAGAAACCACACAGTAACTTGCTCAGGGAGAAGTTAATGTAAATAATTATTAACTATACCTGGCACTGGTGTAATCAAAGATAGACTAGTAAGAACTCCATAAAACCGTAAAAGACATAAAAATGGCAGAGAATAGGCACTCCTCCTAAAGCTGAGATAAAGAGCCCCCCAAAAGTGCATACACACCAGGCTGAGATCCTGATCTTATTGGAGAGGACAGGGCTGTGTCTCTGTGATGTCACCCTTCAGAACTTGCTAGAAGTTCCCATCCTGGAACATGCCAGAAATCTGTCCTCTAGGATGCTCCGGAAAGCTGTTCATAGGGAATTATCTCATCACTAGCATGCCAAGGAAAGCTGCTAGATGGTTGGCATTGCTGACGGACACATACTGTACGAGCTGAGCACTGGAGAATCTGTTTGAGTCCATAATGGAGGAGCTGGAGATACCACGTGCACTGTAGCAGCCAAATGCTGGAGAAGTTGCCCACATTTCTGAGATTGGAAACTGGAGAGGAGGCTCACTGAAGACATGGAACACTGGAGAAGTCTGTCCAAGAGGATCATGCCACAACCAGGAAGCAAATCCTTCTCCTGAAATGGCTCCACTGAGTCACAGCACCCTCTACCCACAAATCTTAAACTTCATCCAACCAGCAAAGGAAAAGTATTTCAAGGTCCTAGATCTACATTCACAGAGCAGGAAAACGTGTGGATTTGGAGATAGCAGCCAATAAATCAGTAGCCAGTGCAGCACCTTATTCAGGTCCAATTCTGAGCACACCAATATTTAGTGTAGATACTGTTTAAAACCGACATTAAAAGGTAGGAAAAGAGAGAAGGGGGAAAGTAGAAGAAAAGGGAAAGGACAGTTTTGAAAGGGAGGAAATTGGAAGGAGTGTAAGAAAAAGAAGATCCTTGGTCTTTGAGCCATAGATTGGTTACCACTAATAATGAGGATTTCATGATAAAAAACACCAATATTCTTCTTTCCTCTCCTTAAGCACTGGTATTATTGCTTTCTTACAGTCGTATTTCTGAGACATTTTAGAAATTTAAGAGTCCTGTGAGATTGATCATTAGTGGGGAATTAAGAAAAACTGTAAGGGCTTTGCTTCGTCTGCTCTATTTCCTTATTTACAATACTCACCATGTGGTTAAGAAAGCTCTTTTGCAGGAAGGAGGCACTAAAATATCGATCATAGAAACAATTTCAGAGTCAAAAGAAACATTGGGCATAGTTGAGTCTAACACCTACATTTGAGACAAAACAAACAAACAAACACACTAAAAAACACAACTGAAGCACAGAACAGGGACTTGCAAAGGAGCGTTTGCAATCATAGGTGTTTATCATTTAGATGAAGAATTGGGAATGAAAGGCCAAAGGAATGAGGTAATCTATAAAATCCTTCTTTCATACATGAGATTCTTCAAGTCAACATGGGCTAGGCTCTTTGTCGGCCTGAGTCATGGCTTGTGCATCCTGAAGATGAGTTGGATGTCAGAGGTCAGAACTCTTAGAAGCAGTGTACAAAAGTCAACCTTAAGCCAGTTCTTTGGATAAAAAAGCAAATGGTCTGGTCTATGAGTTGTGGAAGGGAGCCAGTGAAAGCAACGGAGATGTGGTCTGAGGGTCAGACAGGAGTTTTAGTTGTTCAGAGCTCACTACTTAGGCAAGTGGGTTTCTTAAAGATACCTAACTCTTTGTTTTCATTTTTGAAAAAAAAAGTCTCAAATCTTTAAAAAATTCAAGGAGCAATACGCTATGTACAGACAACTCTCTGGGAGCTTAGCAGAGGACATGGCATTCCAGAACACCTAATTGAGTAGCCTGAGCTCCTTACAACACAGAGGAGGGTCCCTGGCATCCTGCCCCCATTACAAAGCTTGTGCTCAAACTTTAGGTTTCCCCAGGGCTGGCCATGATGGTTTTGATTTAGGCCCGGTTGGGCCCCCCAAGTTGAAGGCTTGGAGATTGCTTCTGAATCAACCCTGTCATGCAATACTTGAGGTGCCAGATTTGAGAAAAAAAAGAAAAACAAGAAACACTCTTGAAGTCCAGAAACGCTTGGCTCAAGCCTATGCACATCGTAAAAAATAACAAAGAGGAAAAAAGTGTGTGTGTTCTTATAAAATAGGGAGTCAGTGCTTTAATTTATTATTAAGCTTCATTGTCAAACCTCAATCACAGCTATTGCTATATGCCTCTGAGAAAGAGCTGACAGGTAAGTGCCTACGTTGGGGAGTATGTGAATCAAATTGCTGTTAGACAAAGCTGTGGATTGCAAAACCCAGACTAATTACCCAAGCAGGGCAGCCTGACCACTGGCTGTCTTCAAGAGAAAGACTGGATTCCACATTCAGTTTAGTAACTTAAGCCACCCTGGGTGTCCAACCTCTACTGACAAGCCACACTTAAAAAAGCTGTCCTCAGGCTGAGTCTATGGAACTCAAGAGGAAAGGGCAGGCAAAGTGAAGTTTTGGTCCTCCCTGTAAAACTCCCGCTGAGCTCAGGCCTCAAAAGGCAAATGAGAATTTCCCATATCCTTTTTCTTGACCTTTTTGCAATTCAATCTCCAGGACTAGAAGGATTTTAAATGAGAGTGTCTCCACCCTGTTTAGAGAGTGTCATGGAAATCTCCAAACAAAGTTGTATTTTACATTGACACCAGCATGTGAGGACGTGGGGCAAGCCTCTACCATCTGTGCCTCTCCCTGGCCCTTAGGTTTAGAGGGCATAGCGCCAGCTCTTCGATGGCTGACAGCTTTATTGATTACCCTCTGTGTAGATGTGGGTGTGGCGGTGTTGGCGGCAAGCTGTAGAATTGCATTGCCTACGGCCCAATCTCAGTGCCACTGCTAAAAATTGCACAAGCTCGGTCTAGCCCAAGTCTATCTCCCTATGTGAAAGATAGAGATAAGAAAAATAGCAAGCAATTGTGGGAATTCTTACTCTATAAAATATGTTGCAGGTTTTAGCATAGTGCTTGGACTACAGTAAACAATAAATGCTAGCTATAATAATTATTCATGAGGGTGATGAGATATGACAGTGATGAGAATGAGATGATGGTGATAATGGTAAGATTTGAGAGAATGTACATCCATCCTTTGAAAACATACGTCACCTTCTGAGGGTAGGAATCCAGGAAAGTGGTTTTTCTTTATTTTTAATTTTTATTATTTTGAGCTGATGGAAATGGAATGAGGCTCCCACCTCTTTAGAATTAAAGCTATTCATAGGGTCCCACCATTGCTGGGTTACAGTAAAATAGAAGGAAAGAAAAAAAACCCAACAGGAAAAGAGTCAAAGCAAGAATTCCTCTACCTTCTTTCCCCCAAAATGACTTATACTCCAGGCCTTGGACTAGGTGATTCCCACAACACATTTGCTTCTTGGGTCTTATATTCCAATTTGACAATGAAAAAATGTGAGCATTAGAGGGGCTAAGAAACCTGCTGAACTACTACAATTACAAACCTCTGAACCAGGATTTAATCCAGGCCCATGGTGCCCAGCTACTCTGATGGCAATCAGGAATTATCTGTGGAAAATAATTGAAATAAACTTCATAGTGTCCCAAGGTAAGAATCACCCCTGCTTCTTCGCAGCATTCTCTCATTTGACCGACATGTATTGAGCATCTTCTAGGTACGAGGCCTGGGCTGCCTGACTGGGGGGCCCTGCACAGCAAGTGTTCAGAACGTGTCTGCTCAGCTGAAAGCAGGACTCCTGAGCTGTGACAGTGGGGGACAGCTGTTCAGGAAGATGTTAAACAAGGACCTGAATTCCTAATTCCAAACAGTTGGCAGCCTGTTGTTTAAATACCCTCAGCTCCTTCTTAGTTCTCTGCAGGTAAAAATAGCTCCTTTGCCAAGAAACCTATGAGGGGTTGATTCACTAAACAGAGGCACAAATGTGTTGTTAAATGAAATTCTAAAAGATCACTCCTTAAAACTCTAAGTGAGCTAAACCCCAGGCACATAGTTTATAGAAGAAATTAATTTTAGGATCACAGGTTGCCATGGGTTGAATTGTCCCCCAACCCCCAAATATGTTGAAGTCCTAACCCTCAGTACCTCAGCATGTATAACCTTATTTGGAAATAAAGTTATTGAAGATATAATAAGTTAAGATGAGGTCATTCTGGAATAGAGTGGGCCTTTTATTCAATATAACTGGTGTCCTTATAAGAAGAGGAGAGGGCTCAGCCCGGTGTGGCTCAGTGGTTGAGCATTGACCCAGAAACCAAGAGGTCACCAGTTTGATTCCTGGTCAGGTAAGGCATATGCCTGGCTTGCAGGCTCGATCCTCAGTTGGAGGCGTGCAGGAAGCAGCCGATCCATGATTCTCTCTCATCATTGATGTTTCTATCTCTCTCTCCCTCTCCCTTCCTCTCTGGAATCAATAAAAATATATTTAAAAAAGAAGAAGTGGGGGGGGGACATAGTGTAATACTTTAAACACTAAAGAATTTAAATTAGTGGCAGATGATCGACACTGTCTGACACAATTTGAGCTTGCTACAGCAACAAAGTCTAACCTATTCCAGTGCTCTCCTCTATGAGACAAGCCATTATATAGACTAAGACAGTGTTAAAAAAAAAATTTAAATAAAAAAAAAGAAAAGTAAAAAAAAGAAGAGGAGAGGGACACGGAAAAGACAGACATGTGACAACAGAGACAGAGATTATAATCCTCAAGCCAAAGAATACCAAGGATTGCCAGCAACCATGAGAAGCTTGAAAGGCATGGAGCAGCCTCCTGCAGAGCCACTAGAAAGAACCTGGTCCTGCCAACACCTGGATTTCAGACTTCTAGCCTCCAGAACTGTGAGGAAATGAATTTCTGTTATTTTCATCCACTTAGTTTTTGCTATCTTGTTACATACAGGAGCCCTAGGAAAACAAATGCATAGGTCATTCTGAAAATAAAGCCTGGCTCAATTTAAGATAGAAGAAAATTCTGCCCTGAATTAGGGATGATCCACCTTATGTATCTTATTAATTGGTCTTATTAATGTATCATGCATCCCCATGCTTAACAAGTATTCAGTGAATGAATGAATGAACATATTCACTTTAGGTGATCTAGATGCCCTCTGACCATTCCCAACCTCCCACCTCAAAAAACTTTTCCTGATCCTTCCTACCACACAGAGTAACTTTTCAAGGACCTCATTCTGTTTCCTTGAAAGGAGGAATTGCTTTACAAACCTTTGAATTTTCCAAAATAATCAACAGTATTTTGTATGCAATAAGTGCTCAATTGTTGAGTAAATATCCATGAGATGAAATGAACCAGTCAAACTTTCACTGCTACCTCCATTTTTCACTTTCTCAGAAAAGTCTGTCCTAAGCTCTGCTTCCTAATTTATCTGGTTACTGGCCCTTTATCTCATATTACTTTGAAGACCAAGATGTTCAGACAACTGTCTCAGTGCTATCAGCAAGCCATTGAACAATCGGTAACATTTCATCATATTTACTTCATCTTTTTTTTTTGGCTGAATTTTGAAAAAATAGCAGAAATCATGACATTTTACTATTAAATGCCTTAGTATTTCTAAAAAGTAAGGACATTTTCTTCCTAATGACAAGATTATTATCACATCCAATAAAACTTGCTATTTTATTAATATCATTAACCCTGTCCTCGTTCATATTCAGCTTTTCCTAGTTGTCTCAAATTGTGTTTCATGGTTATTCTATTCCAGCTATGGTCCAATCAAGTTCCACTTATTGCATTTGATTGTTCACTCTCTTAGGTAACTGATAATTTAGACATTTACCCCATTTGCCCCACCTTCCTTTTTCATAACATGGTGTTAAATCTAGATAATGGGTTTGGAGAGTCATTATAAATATTTTTTCCATCTATATAAAAGTCTGTTCATACTAAAAATTTTTTAAATGATCAAATTCAAAATAAATCATAGATTTAAATGAAAACACAAGGCTGTATAATTTCTAGAAAATTACTCTGAAAAAAATCTTCAGGACCTAGAACTTAGTGAAGAGTTCCTAGATATGACACCAAAATCATCAACCTTAAAAAGAAAAGTGAATAACTTGGATTTCAAAAGTAAAAAAAACAAAACATTTTTCCTTAGAAAGACCTTATTAAGAAGATGAAAAGACAAGTTTCAGACTGGCAGAAAATATTTGCAAACCTCATATCTGACAAAGGACTTGTACTTAGAATATATAAAGAACACACAATAAGAAATGGGCAAAGATATGAGTAGAAGAGGATATAATTCACCAAAGAGGGCAGTTTTCTAGTCTAAACTCTTATAATGGACCTAAATCAGGCACCTGGTTTTTCTAGCTCTGGCTCTGCCATTGATAGTTTCAGGGCTCTGGACATGATACCTGTCTTCCCTGGTCCTTGACTTTCTTATCTGCAGACTCAAGACCTTTGACTAGCTGGCCGCTCATGATCCTGTTAGCTCTAGGATTCTGGGTCTGATTTTAGCGAAGAGATTCTTTTTAAAAAAAGGTTATTTTCTCAATCTTTTCCCTACCTTACTAATTAATAGTAGCGGTGAGGATCAGAGGGAAAATATTTGATATTTGATTCAGATTCAAATTCTGGTTCTGCCTATTGGCAGCAATGCAATCTCATTCAACTGACATAATTTCTATGGACTTTGTTTCCTTCTTGACAAAATCAATATAATAATACCTCATAATTTTGTTACTATGATTAAATGTTATACTACATACAAAAGTTACAGGTGTATAGCAAAGTAGCATTCCTTGATCATTCCACATTGCCTCATTTTATTATTTTTCTTTCATCCTTCCTCCTTTTGGCTTTTATCTTCACTCCCAGGATTTTATTTTATTCTAAAGGCCTGGTGCATGAAATTTGTGCACAGGTACGGCGATCAGGGCTGATCTGTGGAGCAACTGGCGGGGTGGTTGGGGGGCCCCCACTGGCACCCGCCTTGGCCGGCTTGGTGCCGCCTGCTCGCTGGCCCCACCCCCCACTGCCACAGCCACAGGTCGCCTCCCTCTGTGGGGCGATCAGCGGGGAGCCTGCTGGCACCTGCCTTTGCTGGCCAGGGGGAAGCACCTGAGTTGAGCGTCTGCCCCCTGGTTGTCAGTGCGTGTCATAGCGACCAGTCATTACACCAGTCGTTCCACTGTTTGGTCAATTTGCATATTAGGCTTTTATTATATAGGATATGACCTGGATATACATTTCCTGGTACTAAAAGAATTAGGCCCTATTGATTAATTAAACAAGTATTTAATTATTACCTAACATATGGCTGACAAATTCTTGAATCCATGGGAAGTCATCTTAAAAAATATTTCCTATTTTTCCCAGTGCAAACTCCTTGCTACACTTGATTCTTGAATTTATTACAGCATTCTCTATCTTCTTTGTGTAGCCACAATGTAACAATTTCTTGGCATATGAGAAGAGAATTCAACCCCAAATCAGGAAAACGACTGGAAACCATTTGAATTTTCAAAGCAATTTTATATTCATTATCTCATTTGTTCCTCATATAAAAGCAACCTTATGAATATGCTATCCAGAGTTTTAACTTCATTTTACAATTAAGAAAACTAACATACACAGGGATCTGGCCTCTTAACATTCAGCTCTTTTTTTTTTTTTTTTTTTTTTTTTGCCAAATTAGTTCATTTCTGGTGCAGAGACTAGCTAGCTATTCACCAAAACTACTACTTCTTCCTGTGTACACAGATGGACATTTGCTCATCTCTCTTGCAGTTAAGTGGGATTACACACTTAAGTTCTAGTCAATGGAATGTGAGTGGAGACATGCTGAGTGCTATTTCTGAGTCTGGTTCTAAAAAGCTTCCAATGAGATCTATGCATTATGCATTTTTGAGTTTGTTTGTTATAGCAACTAGCATTATCTTAAATCATAACTGATAGGGGATTTTTGGACTGGAACACGTGGTGTTCCCCTGGGCAGGATGGTTCCCTGGATTTTTTGTCCCTTGCAGTCGAAGAATGAATCCACGGATGGAAGATGGTATAGCAAAGGTGGAAATTTATTGAAGAACAAGTACAGATTCCCACATGGGGAAGGGGAAAGAACCTCACAGCACAGACTCCCACGAGGGGAGGGGGAAAGAGTCCCACCAAGTTCCTGTTTCCAAGGTTTATAAAGGCTGCAAGTCCCTGTGTCCTGATATCCCCTCTGATTGGTCAATATTCCCTTTTGAATTGGTTACTATAGTAACTCCTGAGGCCCTCCTCCCTCATTGTCCTCCTATTCCTTCTGGGCTTTCTTCCTCCTTCTTTATTTTGTAAATATAGACCTTTTTGCTACTCCCAGTTTCCTTATCTTATGTAAATGTAACTGTTGCTGCTCCCTTGTCTTATGGAAATATATCTGCTCCCAGTCTATAGCCCTGTGTTTTTTCTATGGACCTCTTTCATTTTTTAAAATTTCCTAAACCTGCCTATATCCCCCTAAAATTCCTATTTCATAATCATTTCCTATCACTCCTCTCTGATCCTATGCCTTCCTTCCTCATAATGTTTCCTTCTATGAAATGCACTAATCTTCTCTTCTTCAAGGTTCACATCATGTGAGCACAATGTGCTCCATGATACCTTCCCCTCAAATCCCTTCAAGCGCTCTATCTTTAAATATCCATAGCATTGACAATAAGCATTATACATTTTGCTTTTGATTAAGTTGGAGAATATTGGTCATGTATATTTGGTTTCATCCAAATCAAATTGTCTTAATTTACCACAATACCCTATGATATTCCATTGGGCATACAGTAAGAACTTAATTTCTGCGGATTAATTGAAAGTTACTAGTTTAATAGGCAAAATTGAAAATACCTGACCATTTCCTGGATATTTATTAACTTTAATGCCTAATTGAGTTCCTATTATGAGCCTGGCATTGTTCCAAAAGCTAAAATCAAAGTAAGCACATTACCTCATTTATCTTCTCTTCAGTGAGTGTCCTTTCACTTTTCCCATCCTAGGACTTTTCTCCTAGAATTGGCTGCTTTCTATGCATTGGCAAAAGGTAGCTGTATGTTGGTTGACTAGACTAGGCCTTAAATCTGGACACATTGAGTGTCAAATCTTGGCTCCTCTGTTTACTTTCTGTGCAACTTGAGACAATATTCTTATTCTCCCTGTACCACTAGTCCTATCTAATAAAGATGAAATATGCAAATTGACCATCACTTCGCGACAAAGATGGCGGCACCCACAGCCAATAAGGAGGGAATATGCAAATTGACGTGACAAAGATGGCCACGGCCAGGCCGGGATGCTTGCGTCATTGCAATTGGCAATGACGCAGGTGTTCCGCCCCACCCCAGCTGCTCTGGGCCTTTGGGCAGTGCGCAAAGACGGAAAGGTGGCTCTGAGCCGGAGCAAAGGCAGAAAGGTGGCTCTGGCCGGAGCAAAGGCAGTGCCGGCAGCCTGGGGAAGGAAGGCCTATTCTTGCACAAATCTTCATACATCAGGCCTCTAGTTCTACTATACAGCAGAGAATCTTGCATAACTTACCAAGTTGTCATGACAATGAAATAAATAGCATATGCAAATACAATGCCTAAATCTAACTAAATATGGCAGATGCTCAGAAAATGTTAGTCCCCTTTACTGGGACCCAGTCATTTGAGAAGTGGGCATCTTTCCCAGGGGAACATATAGACATTTGGCATTACATTTGAGGTGGAGTAGTAGGTGACCAACCTCTAGGGCCAAGAGTACCTCTCTGTCTTGTGTTTAGAAATTCCCCAAAGTTCCTCCGTTGGGACCTTTATGGAGAAAATGTGGGTGCAGAGAATTTGTTTAATATTTTTACTCAGGAGGAGAACAGAGAAAACTGTTGATTTATTAGATGTGAGAGGTTGGGGGGACACTGACATTATTTCTAATTTTTTTGCATCTCTTTCTAATTGACTTATTTCTTTAGCCTTTCAGGCTAAATTCATAACAGTTTAAGTTTGTTTCACCCCTCTGTCATACTGATTATGCAGTGTGTGAAATTTCTATACTTGTAAATGAGACGATTTTAAGGAATATGAAAACAGCAAGGCTCTGCTTTTCACCCCTCTGTCATACTGATTATGCAGTGTGTGAAATTTCTATACTTGTAAATGAGACGATTTTAAGGAATATGAAAACAGCATTCAGGCTCTGAGAAGCCCTGCACCGGGCCAGGATGGGGGAGATGTAACCAGACAGCTGCACGTGTGAGAGGGATTAGCGACTTCAGTTGACTGCCAGCCCAACATGAGTCACCAGCGCATGGAGGCTGCCAAGGGAATAATTTGATCCGGAGCTGAATTAACAGGACTGTAGTGTCCAGACCAAAGGGAGTGATCCTCCTGCTGTCTCGACATGAATCGACCACACCTAACGTACTGCAACTATTGTTTACCCCTAATATCCCATGTCTTTATGGGGTACAAAGAGGAGTTTACCATATTACAGAAATGGATTTTTAATGCTTGTCTTAAAAAAACTTAATTCTTTGCCTTATCTCTACCCTAGAATTAGCCACATGAGTTGTGCTGTTATTTTATATGTGGGTGTCTGCATCTTTGAAGGCCAGGAACATTTCTTTCTGTTTTGTGTCTGGTTTTAGACACCTCTTCAGGAAAATGGATCAGCTTCTAGAAGCTGACCTACTGTATTGAGCTTGAACATTGTAGTCAAACAGACCTGAATTCAAGTTCTGTTTAAATTATTATGAATAAAAAAAAAATTTGCTAGTTGCTCTTCGAATTCCCAGTTCTGTATTTGGAGGGGAGTGTTTTTCTTCATGCTTCTCTGTACCCCCAACCTAACAGACACAAACCCATGGACACATACCATTCCTATATTCCTTACATACAAAGCAGTAAGCATGGAATCCTGGGAGTTACATCTCCATAATAAAGGAATTTTGGAAGCTAGCTAGGAAAGTAACAGGGGAATACAGAGAGGAGAAAGATCCCGGATCTCTGGTAAGATAACATACTGGAGATTTTAGGCAGAGAGGTAATCATGTATTAGGGATCAGAGAAAATCCCTTTTCACATCAGCTGAGTTAGAGCAGATGACTTTATGCCTGGAAATGGGGTCACTATAAACACTTTCAAAGTATCCACCCTACCCTCCCTTTCCACCCCAGCTATTAATCTGAACACAAGATTGAACTAACAGCCAAATGAGCAATGGGAGAAGCCAAGGGCAATTCACACGGAGATTTGTTGGCAAATACCATGTCTGGATAAATCTCTTCGTCTTTCAAAATCAGTAAAAAACAAAAAACAGTCCCAACATCAGAAACCATGGGACCAATAAATATAGGAAAGACTATGTTATTCTGAACACTCAGAAGAAGGATCTACCTCTAAAATGTATTTTATGTAGGAATCAAGAGAAATTTTAAAGTAAAATCAGAAAATAAGATGTGACAGACTCTTTAAGGAAATTGGAGCAAAAATTTTAGGGCTATAACATGAGAGAAAGAAATGACAGAATGAGAAAAAAAACACACACCCCACACTTAGATAATAAAGAAAAAAAGGTAAAATATGCAAAGAAAATATGGACAGTTACATTAAAACAAATATAACAGTAGATAGTGAAGTGAATGTTCAGGATTTTGTTTGACCAGAGAGGTTCTGACCAGGATAAATCAGTGATGAGGAAGACAAAGGTGAGAAAAGCTCATGAAAGGAAGGAAAAATAATTTTTTAAAAAGATGAAAATGATAAAAGTGAAGATGATGGCCATAGAGGTCAAAGAACACAGATCCAGACTCAGAATTAAGGGTATTAACACAGAAGATAAGAGAGTGATCTTGGATGAGTTGAAATAATAACACAATTAAAGTAAAATTTATTTTACTGATAAAAGACTTGAATAAGTAGTTTGAAAAAGGTCACCATATCCCAAGAGAAACTAATTATGAAAACATTCTCACATATATACATCCTGAACAAAATTTTATGCTTCAAGGATAAAGAAAAATAATACTATAAAAATATTATTGGTTGATACAACCCAGGTTAAAGGAAGATATTTCAGATAAGCCCAATTGTTGGAAGTCTATGGAGGAACTCTACTGAAAATTAGGAGATTGGGAAGTAGGGTAGGATCCCTGAGGAAAATATAAACAAATTTGAAAGATCTACTGTGAGGACTAAGAGAAAGGCCTACTTAGAAATACATAAAAGGCCCACTTAAACCCTTCTGAGCATCCTAACTCAGTCCAATACTTTTATTGTAGGTTACATATCTTATTTTAAAAATATTTTAAAATACCTGTGATATATTATAAAATTACTTATATTATTATAGAAAATTGGCTAAATATCTGAAGAAATATTTCACAGAAGTATATGTGATTAACACACTTTTGAAAATAGTCACCTTTATTAAACAAGGCAAATAAAGAACATAATTTTCTCTTTTTCAAATATCAATTTTGAAAAAATAAACTAATATAT
>NW_005371843.1:3048450-3060171 GCF_000412655.1 Myotis brandtii | reverse complement strand
CGATCTATAAGTGTGACCAGCTCATTGCTGTGGCAGAATCTCTGTAGCCTTCTGGGGAAAGTAATATCCATCAGTGCCTAACTATACATACGCATACCTTGATCCCAGTAATCATATTATTGGAATGTGTATTGGAGGAATGTTGAGATTTGGATAAACATTCATGTGCAAAGTCTTACTGTTTATAGTATTCTGACAGAAATAGCCCAAGTATTCAATAACAAGGAAACGGTAAAAGTATGATAGCCTATTTGAGTATAAGCTATATAGCATGATAACCTATATGACTATATAACCTATAATTACATTGGAAATATTCACATTATAATATTTATTCAAAGCAGAATAAAAACAAGGATTATTGTATCTTACTTTTTTCATTACATAATTTTGTATTTTTCCAAAGCATCTCCATAAGCCTACATTAAATGTATAAGAAAACTAGATGTATCTATTTCCTTGGGGTGTAAATTTATTGTAGCAGCAAGTGAACTAGGAACAAAAATGCTATGGTAGCTTTACTTTGTATGGTCGATGGTTTGTAATATTTAAATTTTCTGGGTTTATTTTCATTTTATGTACTTTAATCTTCACTATAATTTTTTGAAAGTCACCCTCAGTAATTCCACAACCTTACTGGTATATACGTCCTCATATATTCGGCCAAAGATAAACTTGGCACTAAAAAATGCCAACAATAACAAAGTATCCAAAAACCAAACTTTCTGTGTTAGATGCTTTAAAGAAAATAACATAATTCCAATGATGACTGTCAACCTGAGAAAAAAAAGACAGATGTATAAGGGAAGGAGAAATACCTATAAAAAGTAACATGTGTTGCTCAGATTCTGGGCTCTTCTTATATTGCTTCTTTGGTCTACCAATCACTGCACAAATACAACTGTTTTTTATTTCTGTAAATTTTTTTTGAACACACACACACACACACACACACACACGATCTCACAGTTTAAATCTCACTCTAAACTTTCATGAATTATATTTTGTAGATTACTTTGTGTTTTCTAAATAGATAATTATATTGTCTGTGATAACTGCACTTTTGTATCTTTTCAATTCTTATAATTTTATATCTTTTTCTTCTTTTGTGAAATGGGTAGGACCTGAAGTAGAATATTGAATTAAAAGTGATAGAATGTTTCTGATGTATCATTATTAAATAAAATGTTTGCTCTAAAGCTGTGCTACTCTGAAAAAATAAAGTAACATCCCAAATCAGTGATGCAGCCAGAAAGTGTTTTGAAAGACCAGTAAGGGGGTGGGGGGTGGGGTGCAGGTTTGAAAGGTTTGGGATTTGAGCAGGGTTTGGTTTCCTGGTCAGGCTGAGCAGGCAGTGATGGGATTGCTCCTGCGGCCTGCCAGGACTGAGAGAAGGTAAGCGAGATAAGGTGGGGCCAGGTCTCATGGTCTCATTGGTCCCTAGACAGGATGTTTCTTTCTCTTTCTAGGAAAGGTCTGGAGATAAATGTGAAGAGTGAGCCCTTACAAAGCTCACAAATAACTAAAAATTAGTAAGGACTTACTGATACAATGGTTAAAATAAGAAATCCACTTGGAAGGTCAAGGGCAACCCAGTCATTTCACCTTCTGGACAATTTTAGGTGCATACTATTAGTATTTTACTGAAGGGGTGAGGCAGTTGAAGTCAGCAACTTGCCCAGATTTTACAGCTTTTTCATATGAGATGGGCGATTGTGCCCCAGAATGGAGGCACTCCACCCAGGGCAAAGTAGCAAAACCATCAGACCTTGAAATTGTTCTCTAAGAGGCTACTGTTTTAAGGAGAATGATGTTCACAGAAAGGAAGACTGCTCCAGGCAGTAGGTAGGAGATGGTGCCTCCCCCAGGTAGTGGCGGGTTTATAGCTCACGTGCTACCATGGACAAAGCAGTGAGGGGTCCAGCATTTCTCAGGGAGGAGTGTAGACAGGCCATGTTCAAAGAAACTTGAAAGCAAGAAAGTTCCTCTCAATTATTTTTCATCAAGTCTGATTTGCATGCCATAACTTTTATAGCTTTGTCTGGTGTTCTATAAAAATAATTTTATAACTGTTTGCATGTGAGTCGTGGAGGTATAGCTTTGACTTGTCCTTGGTGTGTATTTGTTTTCTCTCAAATAATACTACAGCGACAATGTATTGCTTTTGTAAATAGAAAGAAAGACATGTTTTAAAAAATAAGCAGTTTAATTATGTGAAGCAAATAAGAAAACAAATTATGCATAGAGAAAATAAAATACGTATTTGTAAAAGTTTTTTCTACTTTTCCTATATGATGTAATTTTCCATAAATAGCATATATTACACTTATAGTAGCAAAAAAGCAGACTTTTTTTTACATCACATATTTTTATTTAAGCTTCAGATGAATCACTATTTCCAATGCACCCCACACATACATTTAGACAAGAACTTCCTGCACTATGCATAGATAGGTAGGTGAGATGAATGCATTTTAATCTATTTCAATATGTCCTTTGAACCTAGTCAATATTAATGCGTTTTATCCACCAGAGCACCTTCCTTTTCGCATATTCATGCCAATAATCTATCATATTTATTTGATGCATGTCAAAATTAGTTGTGGACATCAGTAAATTTTCCCCTAAATACTTAAGCAGGTATATCAATGTCACTAATTTTTAGGTTTTTAAAAAAATATATTTTATTGATTTTTACAGAGAGGAAGGGAGAGGGATAGAGAGTTAGAAACATTGATGAGAGAGAAACATCAATCAGCTGCCTCCTGCACACCTCCTACTGGGGATGTGCCCGCAACCAAGGTACATGCCCTTGACCGGAATCGAACCTGGGACCCTTCAGTCCACAGGCTGACGTTCTATCCACTGAGCCAAACCAGTCAGGGCAATTTTTAGGTTTTTGTGTCTTTTTAAAATTAAGACTTTTAAAAAAAGAAGTTTAAGGGACAGGTAGAAGTTTTCCATATACCTCCTCCCCCTTACACATGCACAGCCTTCCCCATTATCAACATCCCCTACGGGAGTGGTACATTTGTTACAATTGATGAACCTATGTTGACACATCACTATCACCCAAAGTCTATACCTTACATTATAGTTCATTCTTGTTGTTGTACATTTTATATGTTTGGAGAAACGTATGAAGACACGTATCCATCATTATAATATCATACAGAGTATTTTCACTGCCCTAAAATCCTCTGTGCTCTGCCTATTCATCCCTCCCTTTTTCAATGCCTGGAAACACTAATCATTTTTCTATCTCCTTAGTTTTGCCTTTTCCAGAATGTCACGTACTTGGAATCACACTATGTAATAGGTAGCCTTGTCAGATGGCTTCTTTCACTTAGTAATTACGTTCAAGATCTCTCTGAGTTTGTCTGGCTTGATAGCTCATTTTTTTTTTTAAAGTCATGAACAATATTCCATTGTGTGGCTGTACTACAGTTTGTTTATCTATTCACTTATTGAAGGAGATCTTGGTTGATTCCAAGTTTTTGGCAATTATGAATAAAGCTATTATAAATACCAATGTGCAGGGTTTCAGGTTTTTGTGTAGACATGTTTTCAATTTCCTTGGGTGAATACTAAGGAGTGGGTTATATGGCTGGAGTATTTTGAGATTTATAAGAAACCACCAGACTGTCTTTCAAACTGGCTGTACCATTTTGCATTTTCACTAACAATGAATGGGTTCCTGTTGCTCCACATCCTTGCCAACATTTAGTGTTGTCAGTGTTCCAGATTTTGTTCATTCTAATAAGTGAACTTTTAAAAAAAAGATAATGCATTCTCTTTCTAAAACACACATTTACAAATTAGAGGAAAAGATACATTTCCTGGCCATGTATTCCAATTTTAGACTCATTAAATATTGTCATTTTAAATAATTTCTTGTTTCCTAGTTTTGATTGACATCCGTAACACTGTATAATAATAATTCTTTGCCCGTGTGGTAAAAGAAATTTCTGAATTATTCCAGAATTTAAGACAGAGTACTCCTGGTCATAGATGACTTTCTACGTGAAGGGGTGAGGGATGCAAGGGGAAACCAGACTATAAATGCAGGTCCCGCCCTCTGAAACACATCCAGAATACACGACCCCTTGTACTGTAACCCCCATGTGCCTTTCCTCCCTGATCTTGGAGTCAGTTTGTTATCAGAATGTATTGAATTGTATTAAACGGTTTGAAAAAATAAATAAATAAGTGGAAGGCACAGGGGTTTTCAGTAAATTGTGGGAATATGATGCAAATTTTTTTGGGGAAAAAAAAGATTTTTAGCAAATTCAAACTACTGAGTAAGGTTAAGAGTAAGAAAAAATATTGGGGTAAAGATGCTCAGAAGAAGCTTCATGGGGCAGGATGTATATAACCTGAAAGTGAAGGTAGGACTTAAACAATAGAAGGGAAGAAAGGGAAGGACATTTTTGACAGCAGCCACAATGTAAACAATGATGCTATTTTGGGGAAAGCAGGCGTACTTTGGGGCTAGAGTGGAGTTGTTGTTGTTCTCCTCCTTCTTCTCCTTCTCCTTCTCCTTCTCCTTCTCCTTCTCCTTCTCCTTCTCCTTCTCCTTCTCCTTCCCCTTCTCCTTCTCCTTTTTTTAGACCCCATAGTTGTTTAAACTCTCATTAAGCTCTTTCCCATCAGAAATTCTCAGGTCATCATCATTCTAGTATTTCCATGGTCCTCGGATTAATCTCATGTTTGTTTTTCCATTGATCTGAGGTTGCCTCAGTTATACCTTTTAATCAGCTCTGGGCACAGCTTATGTCATTTAAGTTGGTAGCATTTTACTTCATTGAGCAACATGGTGGGCATTTATAACATTCAAGAAATCACTGTACAATGTGATTATTGTTGTTGACATCACTGCCCTTTTTTTTCTATGAACATGTTAGGTCTCCAGGATAAAAGCCTTCAGCTGCGTGTGGTAAAAAGTACACTGAACTGGGAGTCAGAAAACTTGTATTCTCAACATATTTCTGCAACTAATACAAGACCATGATCAAATCACTTAAATTTTCTTCGAAGTTGTAATGTAAAAGTGATCAGAAAGGGCTTTCTATAAAATAGCTTCAAGCCCCAGACTGAAATGTCATCATTAAAGACATGTTGGGAGTGAGGACAGAAAGATAGAAACTTTTTCAGATTTTAAGACTTGCCTTAGGAAGCAACTTTTCCTTTTGTGGGGAATGTGATAGATGATAAAAGCAGATGACTGATTTCTGAAGTTGAGCCCTAGCCGGTTTGGCTCAGTGGATAGAGCGTCAGCCTGTGGACCAAAGGGTACTGGGTTTGATTCCAGTCAAGGGCATGTACCTTGGTTGCAGGCTCCTCCCCTGTTCGGGGCTCGTGCAGGAGGCAACCAGTCGGTGTGTTTCTCTCACATCAATATTTCTCTCTGTCTTTCCCTCTCTCTTCCACCCTCTCTCAAAATTAATGGAAAAATATTCTCAGGTGAGGATTAACAACAACAACAAAAATCTGAAGATGATTGAGGTCATGAAAGAATTCCCTTGTAGGAATCTCATCTGTGTGTGTGTGTGTGTGTGTGTGTGTGTGTGTGTGTGTGTGTACATTGGCAATGGGGGGAAACTGGTATCAGGATGTAGCAGTTAAGAAAATACATCCAGTGTGTTTTTCCATGCTAGTCTTTGGAAGAAAGATACAGATAACACAAAACAATCAAAACAGAACAACCACCATACTAATACAAAAGACAACTAGTATTTTTTTTTAATATATTTTATTGATTTTTCACAGAGAGGAAGGGAGAGAGATAGAGAGAGTTAGAAACATCGACCAGCTGCCTCCTGCACATCCCCCACCGGGGATGTGCCCGCAACCCAGGTACATGCCCCTGACCGGAATCGAACCCGGGACCTCTCAGTCCGCAGGCTGACGCTCTATCCACCGAGCCAAACCGGTTTCGGCAAAAGACAACTAGTATTTAGAAAAATATTTTCAGTGCCTCTTCAACTCAGTACCCACACAATACTTTCCTATGTCTATAGCAAGAATCTTGAGTAATGAGAACCAATACTGGAAACAAAGGCTATGTGTATCTGTAAGAAAGCCGTCAGTATTGATCAGCTAACATCAATTGAGCACTTATTATGTGCCAGGCCATTTGCTAGGTGTTGAGGATATACCTATGAAAAAGGATACTGATCTTGAGGCTCTCTAAAATTTGCTTTTGGCTCTAAAATTCTATGAAAACGAAGGCCTCTCTTTCGAATTGCACTTCTGGATTGAGTTTTCTCAGATGTTAAATGAAATATAAATAGGCCACTACCTGAAGGCCTCCTCCAGAAAATCTCAGTTGGGCTATTTCCCTGGTGGAGGAGGGGAGACGACAAAGTTGGCTTTGGAGGGTGTATTGGAAGTGTTAGTAATGGAAAAGTAAATGTGCTCAAGAATTCAGGCCTTGGGAGGCTTTTGTGAGATGGTTACCGACTGCTTGTGGAAAAAAAAATCAAGGCCGCTCTAAGTTCTACCTCATACATGAAAAATAGAGACATTGCTTTATTATTAGCAGGAGCAGTTCTCACCACCTTTTACTGTAATTCCGAAGTTAATATGATAAATATGACTTTTTTGTTGTCTTTTCCTTTAAAAATATATTTTTATTGATTTATGAGAGGAAGGGAGAGAGAGAAAAACATCACTGATGAGAGAGAATCATTGATTGGCTGCCCAGGCATGTGCTCTGACCGGAATTGAACCGTGACCTCCTTGTTCCTACGTCAGCTCTCAACCACTGAGCCACACCGGCTGGGCTCTTTTCCTTTTACATTGCTCCTTTTGAAGCAACTTCTAAGTTAAAAAAAATATTCTTATTGATTTTTTAGAGAGAGGGAGAGAAACATCAATGAAACATCAATCGGCTGCCTCCTGCATGCCCCCTACTGGGGATCGAGCCAGAAAACCCAGCATGTATCCTGACCAGGAATCAAACCCATGGCCTCTCAGTGCATGGGACGATGCTCAACCAAATGAGCCACACTGGCCAGGGGCAACTTCTAACCTTGAATACAACCTTCTGTCTTATCATAGAAACATAGTTTGTGGTTGAAAGACAAAATGTGCTGACCACCAAAACAAAAATCTCACCAATGAGATCCAGTTAAAACGACTTTGTCTATCTGCATATACACTGACCAAGAAGCTTCCAGAGTAGGAGGGCTCGATAAAAGACCCGTGGCAATAATATACCTTGGGTTTAAAATAATCATCTACGGCATGCTGTATCTTGTTGCTTAGAAATAGCTCACACCAGCTGTTTCTTTCCACTCCCATCAGCCCTAAATGAGTAAATACGAGACAAACGGCTGGCTGTTTAGTCATCTTGTTGGCATCTAGATTCTACATTGGTCGCTTTCAGTTAGAAAAATATTTGGTGTATCCTGGTTCAACCTGCTGCACTCATATTTACAGTCCGAAAACACAGTCCTCTTTCTTAAAATATCCTGAAACGAGGAGTGCAAAAAGGCCAGAAATACCACGGGCCAAGGGTTAACACAGACTCCAGCTTTTGTTCACTGTGAACTCAGTTTTCTTCCTTGGCACTTCTTAACCCTCTCCCAAAGCCGTGGCCTTAACAACACCTACCTGCCAGCAAATCATGACCTACGGTGTGTGTGTTTCATTTCACAGACACTAACTAGGCGGGGGCGGCGTTTGCTTAATGATGATGAGAAGACTCCAGCCTCTTCTCCACCGGCCTCCGCTTTGAAGTTGGCAGCCTGTCCAGAACAGAGTGGATGGCATTTGCAGTCTCTCTCGACAGTTGCAGCCTCTGATAAAGTAAATAAACCTCATACGGGCACTTTCTTTCCTCCTTATCTCCTGCCAGCGAGGTCTATTCTGTGTGGCTCACATTTGTGGCTGCAGGAGGCTAAGGAAAACCCTGTCGTCTGGCTAGAGAACCGGATGGTTGTTTACATTGTGGCAGAAGACAGGATAGGATCATTCAAATAAACTCCCTGATTTCCTGTCACTTCCTTTCTTTATCTAGGAGGCTTCGGGCTGGCTGCTCTGTCTGGTTCTGTCATCGGGATCAATTCTTCCCTCTAAAGCAAATAATTAGAGTGCAGCGAGCCCTCCTCTTCTAGTTTTAAGCTTCTTTGGTGGACTCCGTGAATTCACATGCTCCCGGAGGAAATAACTGCTTGTTACTGAGGCTATTACAGTTATTTAGGGACCTAGGTCTTATCTGCAACTGGAAGAATTTTTTGAAATAAAAAAAAAGTTTGAACTCCAGTGTTACTTTAAACCTCATCTCATGAATCCCAAGTATCTTATGACACAGGATAGAATAGTTATAATGACAAAATCAAACGCTATTTTTTCTAGCAGGGAAATGAAGTAACACCTCCTTCCTTCTACTCCAACCTGTGAGCCATTCTTAGGCTTTTTGCAAGTTGCGTTGTGTTTCCATTAGCATGCTTGTGTGTGTGTGCTTGTGTGTGTACTTGCTATGTCTCCCCCCTCTGTCTGCATGTCTCTCATCAGTGCCCTTCCCTAAGGAGCTCAATGCTGTTCCCAGCCTAGTCCCACCCAACATGATTCCCCTATGATTGGAATGACAGCTAGAACCCGTAGTACACAGACTCAAGTAGAATAACCTCTCTCTTCTAGATGTGTTCTGCCCTTCCTACTTACCATCCTGGATAGCGACAGCCCATCTACAGAGGCTAACATCTCCCTACTCACCAGAAGAGTGTACTTTTGACTGCTAGCTACATCCTTTGTTGGCTTTCATGGTTTCCCATGCTGCCTTATTTTAGCATCTTTCTCCTTCTCAACAGCCCTTTTCCTGAGAGTCTAGTTTGCTCTTATCTGATCTTGGGAGGGTTCAGACCATAATTGTTAGAGAAACTTAGAGAAGGCAGTGATCAGGGACGAGGAGGGGGTGTCAGGGAGCCCTGAAACTTGAGTCGAACCATGAAGTATGAGTGGGATTTATTGTATTCTTCTTCCAAATTCCCAAGTTTTAAAAAAATGATCAGCCCTGTAGAACAGGGGTCCTCAAACTTTTTAAACAGGGGGCCAGTTCACTGTCCCTCAGACCGTTGGAGGGCCGGACTATAGTTTTAAAAAAAACTATGAACAAATTCCTATGCACACTGCACATATCTTATTTTGAAGTAAAAAAACAAAACGGGAACAAATACAATATTTGTATTTGCATGTGGCCCGCGGGCCGTAGTTTGAGGACCCCTGCTGTAGAAGGTCAGAGCTAAAGGAAACTATGTGGTCCCGATAGAACTCATCCTCCATGTCAGATGGCAAGATTTAAAAAAGTATCTAGTTTAGAATAAATCTATGAAAGAAGAGACAGTCTCCCCATGCTGGTGGTGGTGAGCTATTGGAACATGTCTTTGAGCAGAGTGGCCACATGGCACAACCAAGGTGCCATTGTCATGTGCCCAGGTGAGTGGAGCTGCCTGGAGTTGGGCCAGGCCAACTTGCAGGACCACACACTGAGGTCCTCCTTCAGGGGCACCTGGTGTCTCTCAAGTTTCTGACCAGGAAGCTGGCCCGTGTATCAGAGAATCCCTGCTTGCCCTGGACAATGAACAGACATAAAACTGTGACATTTGTAGGCTGATCTATTTGGCTTCAGTTGTCCTATATCCTTGTTTTGTCACCTTTCTTGACTCCAAAGCTTCCCTCTGTCCCCCATATCCCAGCTGGTACTTCTTCAGCACCACCCAAGCTATCTGTATTTTTTTCCCCATGTGTTTTTATCTCCATGCTAATCTGGAGTGTTCTTTTTAAATATTCTTGGCCCCGAAGAGATTATTTTTCTTTTGTTTTGTTCAACATTATAATCCTAGGATGTAGAACTGGGTGCTATATAGTAAACGTTAAATATTGCTTAATATTTGAATGATGTTAACTTCCTTTCTGTCTGGGTCTCCAGCTTTTTTCCTAGAAATAGATGTGATAATGGTTAACCAGATCTTATTTTCTATGACCTCCAACACTATGACTTTCTCCACCCTAGTGAGAATTCCCACATTTCTAGCTTCTTTTAACTGGTTCCACTTTCTAAAGCAGAATCTCTGGGAGTGAAATCTTGAAATATGAATATACATATATATTTAATCATATATATGTATAATCAAGCATCCTAAGTGAATTTTACATAAAAATTTATCAACCTTTTATAACAATTGAATAGAAAGATGGCAGGAAATAAACACTGGAATTATAGCATAGTAATTAACATAGAATATATGGTAAAACATAAAATATGTTAAAAAATATGCAATGGGGAGGTGTCTTCATAGTTTAGTAGAGCTTTCTTTAACTAAAGATAAAATATGTAACAATATGGGCACTTTGTCCTGGTCGGTGTTTCTCAGTGGTTAGAGTGTCGGCCCCTGCACTGAGGAGCAGGTTAAATTCCTCATCAAGGGCATGTACCTGGGTTGCAGTTCCAATCCCCAGCCCTGGTCGGGGTGAGTGAAGGAGGCAGTCATTGATGTGTCTCTCTCACATTGATGTTTCTCTCTCTCTACCCCTCTCTCCCTCCCTTCCACTCTCTAAAAGGCAATGGAAGAAGTATCCTCGGGTGAGGATTAACCAAAAAAGGGCACTGTGAAAATGTTTAAAAGGTCATATCTCTTCAAGGTACAAATAGTGAATTTTCAAAATAATAACCAATTCACAACCACTGCCTTTCTTATCTGAGGGGGGAATGTTTGCAGTATTAAGGGGTAAGGGAGAAAACCCTGTAAAACTTAAATTTTCCTCCTTCATTTCTCAGAGCTCATAATCCTTCGAGTTAAAAACAAAAATTGCTACTAAGAAAAGAGCTGGATTTGCAGTAAAAGTTATTACAACTTCCTAAATTTTTAAAGCTTCTGCATCTATTCACACCTTGCTGAGAGTTTTTATTAAAAAAGGGTGTTGGATTTTGTCAAATGCCTTTTCTGCATCAATGGATATGATTTCATGGTTTTTTTCTCTCAATTTGTTTATGTGGTGTATCACGTTTATTGATTTGTGGATATTGTACCATCCATGCATCCCTGAAATAAATCCCACTTGGTCATGGTATATGATCTTTCTAATGTAATGCTGTATCCAATTTGCTAGAATATTGTTGAGAAAGCCCACTTCATGAGAGAACATATTTGCCAATGTTATCTCTGCTAAGGGTTTAATCTCCAAAATTTATAGGGAACTCATACAACTTAACAAAAGGAAGATAAACAATCCAATCAAAAATGGGCAAAGGACCTAAATAGACACTTTTTGAAAGAGGACATATAGAAGGCCAGGAGACATATGAAAACATGCTCAAAGTCATTAATCATCCAAGAGATGCAAATCAAAACAACAATGAGGTACCATCTCACACCTGTTAGAATGGCTATCATCAGCAAACGATAAGTACTGGCGAGGATGTGGAGAAAATGGAACCCTCATGCACTGCTGGTGGGAATGCAGACTGGTGCCGCCACTGTGGAGAACAGTATGGCGTTTCCTCAAAAAATTAGAAATGGAACTTCCATTTGATCCAGTAATACCACTTCTAGGTATATATCCCAAGAAACCAGAAATACCAATCAGAAAGGATATATGCACCTCTATGTTCATAGCAGTACAATTTACAATAGCTAAGATTTGGAAACAGCCTAAGTGCCCATCAGCAGATGAGTGGATTAGAAAACTGTGGTACATCTACACAATGGAATACTA
>NW_005371843.1:3044441-3048136 GCF_000412655.1 Myotis brandtii | reverse complement strand
TGCCAGGAGGTAGGGGAGGCCGGGGGGAGGTCAATGGGGAAAAAAGGAGACATAATGTACTATTATTTGTAATACCTTAAACAATAAAACAACAACAACAAAAATAAAATAAAAAAATAAAGCTTCTGTATCGCTTTAGGAAAATGTTGACTTGTGATATTTATGTGTTGTTTTTATTTTTTAAATATATTGTTATTGATTTTAGAGAGGAAGGGAGCGGAATAGAGAGATAGAAACATCAATGATGAGAGAGAATCATTGATTGGCGACCTCCTAGACGCCCCACTGGGGATCGAGCCCACAGCCAGGGCATGTGCCCGTACCTCCTGGTTCACAGGTTGATGCTCAACTACTGAGCAACACTGGCCAGGCTATGTGTTGTTTTTAAAATAACCTATTTGAGCCCTAGCCGGTTTGGCTCGGTGGATAGAGTGTCGGCCTGTGGACTCAAGGGTCCCAGGTTCGATTCAAGTCAAGGGCATGTACCTTGGTTGCGGGCACATCCCCAGTAGGGAGCGTGCAGGAGGCAGCTGATCAATGTTTCTCTCTCATCGATGTTTCTAACTCTCTATCCCTCTCCTTTCCTCTTTGTAAAAATTCAATAAAATATATTTTAAAAAAATAACCTATTTGAGTTAGGAAAATTTCTAAGTATCAGTCAAGACTGATCCATTGTGAAAGTGAATTTATAATATCACAGCTTGTTGTAATACAGCTGCTTCTAAGTGATTCATTTGAATTGCAGTGAGTGGTATACTGGTAAGTGTAATACCGCTCATTTGTAGCATGTGTCCATTTCTGCAGTGTAAGTACTCCTACTATGGCCAATTTCAAGCTGCCAATGTGATGTCATTGAACATGGAGTTGGGAAGAGGTGACCAGAAGTGCACCATTATGTAATGTATCTACCATGCCGATATAATAAATGTGAATAATCTCAAAGCATAGATGATAAAATGTAGTCAAAATATTAGAAAGTGATTCATTTTTAGTGTTAACTTTATTTTTAATATGGTTTATTTAATCATAAGTTAATATAATTCAAATTTTAATAATGGCTGTGTTAAACAACAGCTTTGCAAAACGCCTGAAAATGTATTGGTTGGCTCCTGTGATTCAAACGAAGTAGCTAAAGCACACCAATAAGAAACTCTCCAAAGGTAAATGTGTCGAAGACGGGGTCCACGTCTTCAATGGGGAAAAAAGGAGACATAATGTACTATTATTTGTAATACCTTAAACAATAAAACAACAACAACAAAAATAAAATAAAAAAATAAAGCTTCTGTATCGCTTTAGGAAAATGTTGACTTGTGATATTTATGTGTTGTTTTTATTTTTTAAATATATTGTTATTGATTTTAGAGAGGAAGGGAGCGGAATAGAGAGATAGAAACATCAATGATGAGAGAGAATCATTGATTGGCGACCTCCTAGACGCCCCACTGGGGATCGAGCCCACAGCCAGGGCATGTGCCCTGACCTCCTGGTTCACAGGTTGATGCTCAACTACTGAGCAACACTGGCCAGGCTATGTGTTGTTTTTAAAATAACCTATTTGAGCCCTAGCCGGTTTGGCTCGGTGGATAGAGTGTCGGCCTGTGGACTCAAGGGTCCCAGGTTCGATTCAAGTCAAGGGCATGTACCTTGGTTGCGGGCACATCCCCAGTAGGGAGCGTGCAGGAGGCAGCTGATCAATGTTTCTCTCTCATCGATGTTTCTAACTCTCTATCCCTCTCCTTTCCTCTTTGTAAAAATTCAATAAAATATATTTTAAAAAAATAACCTATTTGAGTTAGGAAAATTTCTAAGTATCAGTCAAGACTGATCCATTGTGAAAGTGAATTTATAATATCACAGCTTGTTGTAATACAGCTGCTTCTAAGTGATTCATTTGAATTGCAGTGAGTGGTATACTGGTAAGTGTAATACCGCTCATTTGTAGCATGTGTCCATTTCTGCAGTGTAAGTACTCCTACTATGGCCAATTTCAAGCTGCCAATGTGATGTCATTGAACATGGAGTTGGGAAGAGGTGACCAGAAGTGCACCATTATGTAATGTATCTACCATGCCGATATAATAAATGTGAATAATCTCAAAGCATAGATGATAAAATGTAGTCAAAATATTAGAAAGTGATTCATTTTTAGTGTTAACTTTATTTTTAATATGGTTTATTTAATCATAAGTTAATATAATTCAAATTTTAATAATGGCTGTGTTAAACAACAGCTTTGCAAAACGCCTGAAAATGTATTGGTTGGCTCCTGTGATTCAAACGAAGTAGCTAAAGCACACCAATAAGAAACTCTCCAAAGGTAAATGTGTCGAAGACGGGGTCCACGTCTTTCATACAGACTTACTGCTCTATATCCCAAGCGTGTGGATTTTACTGCTGTATACAACATTAGCACTATGACAACAACGACACTTCAGTGAACAAGAATTTAAAGATTCTTTGTCAGAAGTGTTGGTGGAGGTTTTTTACATGTCACAGATGATGTTTCTAATAAAAAGACAACAGAAAATCTCTTATTTTTTTTTATAGATTAGGTAACTGGTTGCATTCACATGGATATTCTTCCCTCATGCTAATTTAGACAGACTTAAGTACAACCAGAATATGTGGAGAAAATGAGAACACTTTCATGGGAAACTGTTCAAACTGGATGCATTCTTTGCCTGTGGTAAAGTCATGATATAAAAATTTCCTTTTGTGGCTGCTGTGAGGCCTCTGGGACATCTGTCTTTAGCTGTTCCCTTCATTCCCCAAGTTATTCGTAGGCCTATTCCCAGAATGACTCGCCAAGGAGATTCCTGTTGCTCAGAATGGAAAGCAGAAACTAGGTACATCACACTAATTATATGAGAAATCATTCCTGCCAAACGCGTGGAAACTAGTCTACAGCAGCGCTGCTTACCTGGTAAGCTTACTCTGGTCAACAGCATGTCAACTACTAATATACAATCAAAATCTCATGATTTCTTAGATATAATTTGTCTGAGTCTGTTCAGGCTGCTGAAATAGAAGATCATAGTCTGCCTGGGTGGCTTATAAATAACAAATCTATTTGTTGCAGTTCCAGAGCAGCGTTTTTCAACCTTTTTTATCTCATGGCACACATAACTAACTACTAAAATTCTGTAGCACACCAAAATATATATTATATTTTTGGCCGATCTGACAAAAATATAGGTATACTTTTGATTCATTCACATCAGATGGCTATCATATTATTAGCTGTTGTTATTTTTTTATTTGACAATCTAAGGGAAAAGAGGTCAGTGCCCCTGACTAAATAGTTAAGTAGTGGATGTTTTGAAAATTCTCCCGGAATGGGACTACATCAAAATAAAAACCTTTTGCACAGCAAAGGAAACCATCACCAAAACAACAACAAGAAGACCCACTACATGGGAGAACATATTTGCCAATGATATCACCGATAAGGGTTTAATCTCCAACATTTACAGGGAACTTATGAAACTTAACAATAGGAAGATAAACAATCCAACAAAAAAATGGGCAACGGACCTAGATAGACACTTTTCGAAAGAGGACATACAGAAGGCCGAAAGACATATGAAAACATGCTCAAAGTCACTAATTATACGAGAGATGCAAATCAAAACGACAATGCGGTATCATCTCACACCTGTCAGAATGGCTATCATCAACAAATCAACAAACAA
>NW_005371843.1:3033704-3043889 GCF_000412655.1 Myotis brandtii | reverse complement strand
GGGGATGAGGACACATTTGTAATACCTTAACTAATAAAGAATTAAAAAAAAATTTTCCCGGCACATTGGTTAAAAATTGCTGTTCTGAAGGCCGGGAAGTCCAAGATCAAGGTGCCAGCAGATTCCGTGCCTGGTGAGAGCCCACTTCCTGGTTCATAGACAGAAGTCTTCTTGCTGTGATCTCATACAACAGAAGGAACTAGGGAGCTCTCTGGGGTCTCTTTTTTAAGGACGTTAATCTCATTCATGAGGGTTCCACCCTTATGACCTAATCACCTCCCAGAGCCTTACCTCCTAATACAATCACATTGGAGGGTAGATTTCAACATATATATTTGGGTGGGGCACAAACATTCAGTCTAGAGTATATCTGATTGTTATTATTATTTCTATATAACTGTAAAGTTAAAAAAACAACTAAATGCTTAGCTTAAAATATATAAACTCTGTGTGTGTATATAAAATAAGTTATAAATAATACACATGAATAACCAGAGAAGGGCTTGATGGTAATTATCAACCCAGTCCCATGACTGAATTGGAGTGTTGCATTTTATCTGGTGGTTTTAGCAGGCATTGATGAACATTGCTCGATTCATTTACTATCACTGCTGTAATACATGACCACAAATTCAATGGCTTAACAAGAATGTATCTTACAGTTCTGTAGATTAAATGTCTCACTGGACTGAAGTCCAGGTGTCACCAGGCTGCATTCTTTGCTAGAGGCAAAGGGGAGAATTGGTTTCCTGGCCTTTTCCAGCTGCTAGAGGCCACCTGTATTCCTTGGCTCATAGCCCTCTTCCTCCACCTTCAAAGCAGCAATGTTGCATCTCTCTGTGCCATCTTATCATGTCTCTTCTTCCTCTGAATGACTCTTGTAAAGACCCTTGTAATTACATTAGCCCCACCTGGATAACACAGGATGCTCTTCCTATTTTTTTTTACAACCCATTTCCTCTGTAATCTTAATCCCCCAAATGTCATGTAACCTATGATATTTACAAGTTCAAAAGATTAGCACCTAATATCTTTGGATGAAGATTACTCTCCCTACTACAACTTGTGGGTTAGAATATCCTAGAAAGCTCATTAAAACACAGATTTTGGGGACCTGCCTCCAGCATCTCCGATTTAGTAGCTTTGGGGTGGATTCCAAGATTTTGCATTTTCCCAAGTTCTCAGATGGTGGTGATGCTCCTACTCAGGGAACTACACTTCAAAAATAACTGTTCTATTGATTCATTGTTCCATTAGGGGGTACAAAATACCAATATTTAAATCCCATTAATGATTTCTGTTTTCATTGGTGTTGCAAAATTAAATGCAGGACACCCAGTTCCATTTGCATTTCAGATAAACAAGGAGTAATTTTTTTAAATATAAGTAATATATCTGAGGCATACTTATACTAAAAAGTTATTTCTTGTTTACCTGCAATTCAAATTAAACTGAGTATCCTGACTTTTTATTTGATAAATCTAGCAGCCCTAGTTTTCATCTGAAAGGGAAGACAGGGCTGCTTCTGTCAGTGAATAAATATTCCATGAGGGACACACATCTTGATATACCTTCCCCAACCCCTTTGGCCCCCAAGTCAGCTGGCAATTTTCTACTAATCATTGCAACAAAAAGTATAAATCTACTTAATTTGTTCCCTTGTTAATAGCTTTCAGATAATTTACCAAGAAATGACATTATATTTTCTTTTCATATAATTTCGCCATATTTCTTTTTAGGACTTTACAAAGCTATTTCCTTAGTAAGCATATGTGTGATCATCCAAAAGGTGCTGGTGATGCAATCATGGAAGTGTGCTAACAAACACAGACAACTGAGACAAGTTCTTTTAAAGGAGGTAAACAAGAGAATATGCAACACAGGCCAATACCATTGCACGATTCCCTGCCTCCTTTTTAATTGAGACAATATGAGTTGGATTATCTGTCCTTTTTGTTTGTTTGTTTGTTTTGTAGCCAAAAGTTTTCTAACTTTCACACAGGAGAGAGAAGAACAAGATTGCTTCTGAGTTCTGTTTTCACCAGTTTGATTTTACCCTGAAGTTAAGAAAATCACAGTCTGGTAGGCAAGACAAATATCTAGCCAGAGATTTTCAAACTCTCTCCATTGATGCTGATTTTAGTATCTAAATAATTTTTTCACAGCACCTCTAGACCAACAGAAATACCTAAAAGTTCCACTTACAAGTTAGTTAGGTCCAAGCAACTTAAGTATTTCTGTCTTAACAACTTAGCAGCTACTTAAAAAAAAATAATAGATACACTGAATGAAAAAATATTTTTATCTTATTCTTAAATAGCTACAATGGCATACTAATGAGATATGTCTGCTTGTTAGGCATGGCACAGCTTCTCAAAGCTGGGATCCAGATTGGACATCCTCACCCTCATTTCCTGTTCCACATTGATTTTTTGCTCATTGTTTGCTCTTTATATATATAGCAACCATGGGAAACCCAGCTTTGCAAATGTATGATGTCATTGAAAGGAATGTAGCATAATCTAATGGAAAAACTGAACTTTCTGGAGTTAGAGGGGTTTTTTCTTCTTTTTTTTTAGTATCTGGCAGATATACAGAATTACTATGGTTCCCTTTAAATTTTAAAATACATCATAGGACTCCTATAAGTTTGTTGGGCATCTCAGGACACCTCCATGCATACTTTAGAAACTCTGGATCTAAATAATGATTGCAATTTAATCAGTCTAGACAAAGCTAGATAAATTAAAACTGTTTTTTTTCCTGCAATGCAATAGTTCTAGGACTTCAAAAGTTCCTTAACATTTTCAAGCCTCACTTTTTATATTCCTATAATGAGGAGAACAATAACACAATATGCCGGTTTTTTATCTGGTATAAAATAAGTACTCAAATGTTAGCTAGTTTTATTATTATCATTTGTAAAGTACTATAAAAAGGTATAGATTTAGTGTATAAGAGGGAGTGATTCATGACCCCTGACATAGTATGAGTAACTACAAAAGTAGTGACACCTAGTAGAATTTCAAAGGATAAAGACAAAATTATTGAACTGAATAAATTTCGAATAAAAATTGTAAGCAGAGGTGATGTATTCAGAGAAGTGACTGAAAAGTAAGTACAAGAAGGGAGTGTGGCAAGACTTGTTTTTTTGTTTGTTTTAAACTTTGTATTGAAATATGCTGTTTTATACATATATACACAAAAGTAAAAAATAAATTGTAAAGCCCGGTTGGTATGGTTCAGTGGTTGAGCATCAATCAACCTATGAACCAGAAGGTCACTGTTCAATTCCTGGTCAGGGCACATGCCTGGGTCATGGGTTCGATCCCTAGTAGGGGGTGTGCTGGAGGCAGCTGATCAATGATTCTCTCTCATCATTGATGTTTCTATCTCTCTCTCCCTCTCCCTTCCTCTCTGAACTAACTAACTAACTAACTAAATAAATAAATAAATTGTAAATATACCAATGTACGAGTTTTCATAAAATGAACACACTTGTCTAACTAGCCCCAAGATCAAGAAAAAGTTATTAGAACCACATAAGCTCCCATCATGATTACTATGCCCTCCGAGAGACACCGCTATTCTTGTTTTTTCACTTTATATAAGTGAAATCATAATATATGCCCCTTTCCCTGTCAGGCTTCTTTTTTCTACGTTACTTTGTGAGTTTCTCTGTATTGTTAAATTTAGTTGTAATTTGTTCACTTTCATGCTGTATTCTATTATTCCACTGTGTTGTTACACTGAACTAACCCATTCTACTGTTGATGGCACTCATGATTATTACAAACAGTGCAATTAACATGGTGTAGGTCTCTTAGTGAATGTATACCTGCATTTCATTTGTGTCTAAATACCCTGGAATGGAATTAGTGCTACACTTGTGTTCATCTTTAGTAGATAAACTATATTTTCTTTTTTGGGGGGGGGGTCTAAATGAAGTGGAATTATTTGTATGCCTATATTCAACCCCAGTAAATGCTGTCAATCAGTTTTCCAATGTGGTTCTACCAATTCACACCCCTACCAGCAATATCTGAGGTGTTCCTTAATCACATTTGTGTGCTTTGCAGTTTTCACCTCAGTCTTTTTAGATGATGTGTAGGGCTGTGTTTTGCACCTACAGTACTTGCCATTGGTCCTGGGCAGCATACCCCCTATTGCCTGAGTTGTTTTTTTTATAATATATTTTATTGATTTTTTACAGAGAGGAAGGGAGAGGGATAGAGAGTTAGAAACATTGATGAGAGAGAAACATCGATCAGCTGCCTCCTGCACACTCCCCACTGGGGATGTGCCCGAAACCAAGGTACATGCCCTTGACCGGAATCGAACCCGGGACCCTTGAGTCCGCAGGCCGACGCTCTATCCGCTGAGCCAAACCAGTCAGGGCTATGCTTGAGTTTTGTTGCTTGTAAAACAGGGATAATAAGAGCACTATATTTTTGAGAAATAAATGCAGTGATCCATGCAAAGCTTTCGGTGCAGTGATGGGCACAGCATACAACATCACAAATGTCACTTGCCACTCACCATCATCACTACTGCCATCATCACCATCGCCAGCATCTTGTTATTAGGAAGGACTGTTAAGCATTCAGCAGAGTAGAGCAGTTTTCTAGACAAAGTGCCTGATGCAAAGGCAGCAAGGCAGAGAGCCTTCTGTGTTGGAAAAACAGTGAGAACTTTCCTCTTTCACTCCAGGGATGCTTGGTGGGGGTGAGAGACAGAAATGTTTGACTAACAGCTCACTCAATTGTTCCCTTTCAAAAAGAGGGTGATTAAGTGCCCATTTCATTGAGTAGATTATGCATCTCCACTGGGAAGCAAATAGTCAGTTATTTAAAACAGTCTGCGTCATGGGCGTCTCTTTCATAAGAATAAAGTCTGAACAGTGCCTCACTGTGCCGAGGACAGACCTGCTTTCTGTCTGACCAGCAGGGCTTTTGCTTCCTTTCCTTTCCAGATAAATATGCATTATTGGGAAACCCATGGAGAGCCCCATTGCTTTGTAGGTTAGAATGTTTCCGTGTCCCTTAGCATCCAGAGTATCCGGGGCTGCTTCCGATGGCATGCAGACTCATATTCGCGTCTCCCTGGATTTCACCCCTGAGCACTGTGCCAGGCAGCCTGCAGCAAGTAGAGGCTTCCAGAGCGAAGCCTGATTAGGTCCAGCTGTGCCGAGCAGCTTAGCAGCAAAGCTCATGTACTCCAGAGCCGTTTCCCCGGCTTGTAGCTGGGTGGGCTTTGCATTTTGAAATTTGCTGTTTCATTTCATGCCCTGGCCCCGTGCTTTTAATAGTAATGGACTCTCAAGCTCACCTCCCCTGCCACCCTTCTAGTCTGTGGCTTGTGAGCCCTAAGAGTGAATGGTGGCTCTGGCTGGAAGGGCTTCACATAGGAAGCTTGGGGGCCAGTGTTGCAGCGAAACATCTGCACAGATCTTTTCTTGCTTCAGGATTTTATGACCAATAATCTGGCCTCCTACCAACTGGCGGGCCTCTTATTCTGAGCAGTGTGACACAGCTGTTTAAGGTTATTTCCACTGCAGCCAGAAAGAAATCCCCATCTGCAGGAAGATAGGAAAGTGATGATGAACTCGGGGAAAGGACTTTTTTTTTTACTTCTCACTAGCCTAGGACCTTGGTATCCCCCTGTGTCCTCAAGGAGAAAGAGAGTGGGTGCATTATAGTGCAGTGGCTGAAAGTAGAATGTTTGGGCTGGAACCACGGCTCTTCTGCCAATCAACTATATGGCCTAGGGCAAGTCATATAACCAATCTCAGCCTGTTCCATCATCTGCAAAATTGGGAAAGTGCTGGCTTCATATGGCTGATGTAAAGGCTTCAATGAGGTAACACACTGAAAGTAACACAGTGGCTGGCATAGAGCTAGAGTTCAATGACCAGTGTCTATTATATTTTACTAGAGGCCTGGTGCACGAAATTTGTGCACCGAGGCTGGGGGGTGTCCCTCAGCCCGGCCTGCACCCCAATCCGGGACATCCTTCTCACAATCTTGGACTGCTGACTCCTAACTGCTCACCTGCCTGCCTGCCTGATCGCCCCTAACCACTCTGCCTGCCTACCTGATCACACCTAACCACCTCTGCCTGCTTGCCTGATGCCCCTAACTGTGCTCCCCTGCTGGCCTGATAACCCCTAACCACTCTCCCTTGCTGGCCTGATCACCCCTAACTGCCTTTACCTCAGTCCCTGCCACTGTGGCTTTGTCCAGAAGGATGTCTGGAAGGATGTCTGGAAGATGTCCCGTCTATCAGGTCTAATTAGCATATTACCCTTTTATTAGTATAGATGTTCTCTTTCTTTATCCTTACCCCTCTGTCTGGCCAACTATCTTCCATTTTTTTGCCACAGCTGTTTCTTTTCCCCCAAGTCTTACTAGGTACCTCTTCTGACCGGTAGCAACCTGCACTATCTTTATTATAGCATTTTTATGCCATATTATACACTTAATTGTATACTTGGTTACTATTTTTCTGTAATTGAGTTCAAGAGTATCTTGCTTGTCATTGTGTCTCTATGTATTGTTTATCACAATGGGTGTCAAATTGTAAGCAGTCAATAAATATTAAATTCTATTATGATTAGACACAACAAATCAGCTGAAAAAAGAAAGCAGACTTTTCTAGATCTTCTCTGGTATCAGTATACGCCACACTGTACCCATTTAACCTGCACAGCAGGGTGACTTAGGACAATATTTGCACCTGATGCTCCTGAACTTCTCCACTCCCTCGAGTCTTCTGGTGGGCACTTCATCCCAGCCATCTCAATATTTGGCTGCCCAAAATTATGACCTATTGAATCAACCAACTATTGCTACATAACACTACCAAATATTCTGTCGCTTAAAAAGTCATGGATTATTATAGCTCATACAAGTATAAACTGGCTGTCCTATTCTAATCACTTGTGCCTAGCAGTTGTCTGGCAGAGAGTAAAAAATAAATGTTTATCGAAATGAATGAATGAATGAATGAATGATGTTTGAAATGTTTATGAAGCTAGGCTTCAGTGTCCCTCCCCCCAAACAGTGCATACTTTATGGATACTCAAGAGGGTTAATAAGTTATCCTGGTGTGCCTGAGCCTTTTCTGGTTTTAGCACCCCAAATCCCATGTCCTGAGAATGTTCTTCCTCTCAGTCCTGGGCAAGGTGAGATAGCTGGTTGCCCTAGTTTCTAAGAGCTCTGCTAGTCCTAACACACAGACTCACATGTCTTCAGAGACTGTTGGGTAAGGACAATGAGAGGGAACCTGGCTTAGGGTAAACTGGAAACCTTCCAGAAAGTATCTAAACATGAACAAAACCTGTCAAGGGGTTGAATTAGCTTGATGGCCAGCATTGCAGCCTGACACTGCAGCGCCTGCCAAAGTTAACAGAAGGAGGAGCAGGGGCAATTCCATTTGATATTCAACAATTTTTAAAAAAATCAAAACCATTAATTTTGAGATTACTATGAGTTTGCTTAACATCTCTGAGCCTCCGTTTTCATATATATATGAAATTAATATCTTAAAAGTAGCTACTGGATAAATAGAATTGTGGGAATTAAATTAGATTTAAAGTGCAGAGTATTAATAGTTTTTTTGTATTCAAAAAAATCATATATGTAGTAGAAGGTACATTGAACTGGGAATTTGAAATCTGGTTTTCCCTCTAGTTGTGTAGCCTTGAGGAATTCCTTTAACATCTCCGGGTCTCAGGTTTCTCATCAGGATGACAGCTAATTGTGAGGGTGCATTATATTATTAGGATTTGATTACCTGGGCAGTGCTTTTTGGAAGGAAAGTTGGTGCTAGGGATTAAGAACTCCAGTTTAGGGATCAGAGAAACCCAGGCTCTGTCATCTGATAGATGTGTTACCTTCAGCAAATTCTTTAACCTCTTCCTAACTAAACTTTCTATAAACATGGGGATTTTAATTGTGCCTTCATGTGGTTGTTGACATCAAGAGGACCAAATGAAATAATCTATATAAAGAGGTTAACATAGGAAATCAAAATAAATATTAGTTTATTGCTAAAATTCCCCTAATTATTTAATATGTACAAATGATCAGAGTCTAGTTAAACTATTTTTGGTTTTGAAAAGAGAATACTTATCACTTTTGAATTCAAACTCTTTCCCCCAATTTCCTGTGCCTTAGGCAAAAGGAAAGTTTAACGTTTTTAAGTTCAGTGTTTTCAATCCTCCCAGACTGTAACCAAGCTCCCTCTCTCCAGAAATGAATTTGTCCCACAGCTTTAAAATTTTCTGGAGCCTCAGTCTCTCCTGCTGGTATAGAAGTTAATTCTGTAGGACCTGAGCTCTTCTCCCCTGCGCAGCTCCTTCTCTTCCATGCAGTAAAAAGAAAAAGGAAAGCCTTCCCTGATTCTCCTCTGGGTCCCTTCCTCTCTTCACTTAGGAGCCAGAACAGGCAACTCAATTTTGAAACAAAATCTGAGATTACAAGTTAATCTCTAAATGCTGCCGATTTCCTGGTAATGGAACTAACAGGCATTTCAGCTCAGCTTCTAATTTTTAAAAACTTGTTTCCCTTCTTTCAGAACTGATGTTTTCAAACACATTACAATTTAATTTAATTTGGCATTGAAAGCAACATAAAGGGTGTTGTGGGTGCGTGAGTGCGTGAGTGCGTGTTTGTGATGCACTCGTGTGTATTGGGTATTCCCTACCAGTCTACTTTGAGACAACATTTTAAGTTTCTTTTGAAGGCACTTAAGTGGTTCCAGCTGCTTAAGACTCAGAGCTGCAGAGAGACCTTTCCATTTGAGGTGACCTTCGAATGAAGTTCGCTAATGGAGCAAATTTGTCTTCACCCTCCACGGGAGTTTGTTAAGGGATCAGCCATGTGTGCCCTGTGTAATGGACAAATCAGCACCAAATTAAACTACTTTCATTACTGTGAGCTAATTATATAGGAACAGAGATGGACTTATTATGCAAGTGTCTTTGGGCATATGAAGGCCAAACGACGCTGTTTGGACAAAAGTTCCCCAGTACTTGGAAAAGAGACAGTTCGTGGAAGATTATGTTGTCACAGGATATATGGTCGGTAGCAGTGCCAGGCTCAGAACAACTGTTCCGAAGCTATCAGCACCATGGTCACACTGCAAGCACAAAATTGTCCATTGAAACCTTGCATTTGAAATGTTGCTTGGTGTTATTCATATTAATTGGGATTTGATTGATTTTTTTTTGCTTTATTCTGATTTAATTTGTAAATTAATTTTGGGTTTGCAATTAGAAAGAACTACAAGCATAGAAAGTATATATCTAGTTTTATATTTGCACTAGAGGCCCGGTGCACAAAAATTTGTGCACTCGGGGGGGGGGGGGGTCCCCCAGCCCGGCCTGTGCCCTCTCGCAGTCTGGGACCCCTCGGGAGATAACGACCTGCCGGCTTAGGCCTGCTCCCGGGTGGCAGAGGGCAGGCCCAATCCCTAAGTGCAGCCCCTGGTCAGGCTCAGAGCAGGGCCGATTGGGGAGTTGGGGCGCAGCCCCCTGTCACACTCAAGGCAGGGTCGATGGGGAGGTTGCGGCACCACCCCCTGTCACTCACAGAGCAGGGCGGATCAGGGGGTTGGGGCGCTGCACCCTGTCACACTCAGGGCAGGGCCAATGGGGAGGTTATGGCTCTACCCTGTCACACACAGAGCAAGGCCCGTGGAGGGGGGTTGGGGCGCCACCCTCTATCACCCACAGAGCAGGGCCGATCAGGGGGTTGGGGCGCCACCACTGTCACACTCGGGGCAGGGCCGATGGAGAGGTTATGGCTCTACCATGTCACACACAGAGCAGGGCCGATCAGGGGGTTGGGGCGCCACCACTGTCACACTCGGGGCAGGGCCGATGGAGAGGTTATGGCTCTACCATGTCACACACAGAGCAGGGCCGATCAGGGGGTTGGGGCGCCACCACTGTCACACTCGGGGCAGGGCCGATGGAGAGGTTATGGCTCTACCATGTCACACACAGAGCAGGGCCGATCAGGGGGTTGGGGAGCTCCCCCCTGTCAAACACAGAGCCGCAGGGCAATCAGGGGATTGGGGAGCTCCCCCCTATCAGGCACAGAGGAGGGCGGAGCGGGGGGTTGGGGTGCCTTCCCCTGTCACGAACAGAGCAGGGCGGATAGGGAGGTTGTGGCCCCACCC
>NW_005371843.1:3025413-3033609 GCF_000412655.1 Myotis brandtii | reverse complement strand
GGCCTCGCTGCTGAAAACATGGATACAATGTTGCGGCCAGCTGGCTGAAACTGGCTGACTGACAGCTGGTTTCTGGGGTTTTGTTTACTTTCTTATTTGCAACATAGTACATAGTTGCTTAGAGTTGCCCCTGAGAGGCCTGCAGCAGCAGGCCAGGAACGTTGGCGTCTGCAGTCACTGGAGAAAGCAAGCCTCCCTGCTCGCTTCCAGCTGCCTGGCTGCCGGCCGCCATCTTGGCTGACAGTTAATTTGCATAAGGATATGCTGATTAGCCAATGGGAAGGGTAGTGGTCGTACGCCAATTACCATGTTTCTCTTTTATTAGTGTAGATATCTTTATATAACATAAAAATATTTAAATCAACAGTGGGCTTTCAAAATATTTCCTTCTTATATGTCTCATCATATCAGGCATCACTTAGGTTTGAGAAACACTGGTGTGAAGCATCACTGAAAGGGCTAAAGGGGAAAGTAGTTACAGATGAGCAGAGAACAGAACAGGGTAAGGGCATAGGCTTTGGTGTCAACTGTGCTTAAATTACAGTCTCCCTTCTGCCTAAACAAATCATGGGACTTTACTTTCCAATCCTTTGTTTTTCCCAGTTAAAATGGAAATAACAACAGTAATTATCTCCTATTGTTGCTAATGATTCACTGAGATAACCCTTATAAAGTGCTGAATGCTTTAGAAGGCAGTATGGGGGCATAGTGAGGGATGTGGACTCTGGAGGGAGATGATCTGGGCTTCAGTCATGGCAACACTACTTGCTAACCACATGGAACGTTACTTGACCTGCCTGCACCTTAATTTTCTTTCTTTTTTTTAAATATATTATATTGATTTTTTACAGGGAGGAAGGGAGAGAGATAGAGAGTTAGAAACATCGATGAGAGAGAAACATCGATCAGCTGCCTCCTGCACATCTCCCACTGGGGATGTGCCCGAAACCCAGGTACATGCCCTTGACCGGAATCGAACCTGGGACCCTTCAGTCCGCAGGCCGACGCTCTATCCACTGAGCCAGACCGGTTTCGGCCACCTTAATTTTCTTATCAGCAAAAGGGAATAATGATAGTGACGACCTTATGGGTTGCTTACAAGGAAAACTGAGGTAACTAATGCTAAGCATGTGGGGCATGGCATTAATAAACACACTATAAATGCTTCCCATTACTATTAGCTTAATGTTTGATATACAGACCTCAATAAAGTTTAGCTGATTCTGAGGCAGGATTTAGCTTAGTTTTGGGACCAGGCCAAAAGCTATTCCCTTTGGAGGGATTATGACTATGATCTTATGAAATGATCATCCAGGCTGGAAAATTAGACATTAAAGGGAATCAAGCCTGAATTAATGGGTAATTGAAGTATAGATATGGTTGACAAGTAAAAGATTGGTCCACAGACATTGAGAAGAGAAAAGCTGGACCTAAAGTGTGAGATAGCAAGGATATTTTGGAATGGAAAAGAGTGAGCTTCAGATTTGTCCATAGTGGAGTCTCCTAGAGGAGTCATAAAAAAAGAGAATCAAAAAAACTAGGTCTTGCCCTAGCTGGTTTGGCTCAAAGGATAGAGCGTCAGCCTGTGGACTGAAGGGTCCCAGGTTCGATTCCGGCCAAGGGTACATGCCTGGGTTTCGGGCTCAATCCTCAGTAGGCGGCATGCAGGAGGCAGCCAATAAATGATTCTCTCTCATTATTGATGTTTCTATCTCTCTCTCCCTCTCCCTTCCTCTCTAAAATCAATAAAATATATTAAAACAAACAAACAAACAAAAAAACTAGGTCTTAGAAAGAATGGCTCTGTGTGTGTCCTTGTGGTTGTCCCACTCCAGTTCATATACAGTCATGTCAATGTTTATGGAGACAAGAGTGCCAAGAGGAACAATTGAAAAATAGTATTCAGAGATAATTTTTTTAAAAATATGTTTTTAGTTTTTATTGATTTTTAGAGAGAGAGAGAGAGAGAGAGAGAGAGAGAGGAGAGAGAAAAACATTGTTTGGCTGCTTCCTGCATGCCCCCTAGGGGGATCAAGTTCACAACTCAGGAACATGCCCTGACCCAGGAATGGAACTGGTGACCTCTTGGTGCATGGGTCGATGCTCAACCACTAAGCAACACTGGCCAGATCACAGAGAATTCTGGAAGTCACTGGGCCATGCCTTGGTATCTATGTAGAAGAAGAACCAGTGACTGGAAAGAAGAACATTGCATACTTTGGAACCTTGGGGACTTCAGTAGAAGATCATGAAACCCATATCTTGAGGCAACGGCAACAGATTCATTAGAAAGGAGCCAAAGTAAGTGAGGGGAAATATAAACTTTCCTGGTGGTTGACCTTCTGCATTGCAAAGAAACCTGAAGATCAGGTAACTCTCAGGAGTTATTCCCAGCAACTAAACCAGAAGAGTGAATAAAGAAACAGATGGATCTGGTTAGAGAGAGAATGTTGCAACTCCCCATGGTCTTCTAGATTATAAAAAAGAAGACAAAGTCAGGTTTTCCAGGTAAGCCCTGTGACTAGAATAGCTTTTATAGCTATTTAAAGGCCCTTTACTGACTTCTTCAGACAGAATGGTGGGTAAAAAGCTATATTCCTACACTTAATGAGCAGACTGTACACTTGGGTACCAGATTTGATTTCTCAGGGGTTTGCTAATTTTATTTTCTTTCACAGCCCTGAGATGATCTTTGTTTTATTCTTCCCCCTGGATCCTATCTCCTAGAGAATAGATGATGTTTTGAAAACTATGCAATTGACAGAAAATTAACAGGATTATATCAAACTGAAAGGTATAGTTGACAAGGGAATAAACTAGTTTCTGTTCATCACATTAGGGACAATTAGTTACGCCATGAGCTTAAAGCCCAAACAGTGATATATTGTTCTTAGGTTCTTTTCCTTCTAGGACTATTAAAAGATAATCAAAACATGGGTCCCAAAAGACCTAAAATAAGTCAATGCCTGTAAGTTAAATAAATAAGCCATTAAGTTAAGAACAAGAATATCTTTACTAATTACAGCCTCCTTTTATTGAGGGCCTACTGTGTTCTGGGCATTGTTAATTAGCTCATAGATTATTTACAACAGCCCTTAAGAGCTATGTCTTCCTAGTCTTGATTAACAATGAGGCAGCTGAAGCTAGGAGAGTTTTATTTAAAAAAAAAAATTCTTGAGCAGCTGATCTCTGTCTGTTACTGAGGATACTGCTCTGAAAAAGACAAAGATGGTCTCTGTCTTTATGGAGTTTTTTCTATCAAAGTTGGGACATAAGATCTCCAATGGCATATAGTCAATACATGTCAGAACCAGGAATTAGAACTTCAAGATCTGGGTCCTTAATATTTCCAGCGAAAAAATTTAGGCAAAGCTAATAAGGACCCTAAGGGGAACTTGACTGTGTCGCCTTTATTTTCTCTTTTTATTTACTCTTTCCCAGAATGTTTCAGTTTTATTGAGGGTGTTTTCCAGATGATTCTCTTCCCCTCCTCCTGGCAAGTTGCTGTCATGAGTCACAAACACATCTCTTAGAAAAGTAACTGCCAATGGCTGGTGGTTCCACCCTCCTTCATCTCTGATTGACAGGTCTCTTTGGTCCCTGTAGACCAGCAAAGGAGAACAATGCCTTGCGCCAAACCTCCAGAACATTCTAAAAGCATCTTCTTCAATGTAGACTGTGGTTAAGTCTGAGAAAGGTATAGGAATATTGCATAGAGACCTGGCATGCTTCATGCAGCAACTGCCTGCCATTGGCCCAATGCTGGGGGAAAGGAAAGATTGCCATTGTTCAGCTAGCTGCCCAGGAGCGGGGTGGGGGTGGTGGTCCACAAATACCTGGCTGAAATTTCAGGCTCAAAGAGCACCTTAGCCAAATAACAACAAAATAGAGCATTGGCCTTTTGTAAGGATCTTTCACCTTCTCTATGTAATTTAATCTTCAAAACAACTCTGAGGTAAGCAGATTAGTCTGCATTAATCACTTTACAAAGCTCTAACATCAAGCCTAGAAAGGCCTACTATTTTCCCCACGACTACAAAAATTATAAAAACCAGAAGGTTTCTTAAACTGAGGTCTTCTGGCTAAGGCTATTGCCTTTTTGTCTTTTCTCTAGTGCAGTGGTTTTCATAATGTGTTCCTGGACCAGCAGTAACTGTAGTTATCTACAGTTGACTATGGTCAAAAATATTAATGGAAAATTCCAGAAATAAACAATTCATAAGTTTTAAGTTGCATGCCTTTCTGAGTTACATGTTGAAATCTCACGCCATCCCACTCCATCCTGTCTGGTATGTGAATCATCCTTTTTTCCAGCGAATCCACGCTGTGCATACAGTACAGTAAGATATTTAAGAGACCACATTCACATAGCTTTTATTACAGTATATTGTTGTCATTGTTGTAGTTTATTATTAGTTATTGTTGTTAATCTCTTACTGTGCCTAATTTATAAATGAAACTCTATTATAGGCACATATGTATAGGAAAAAGCAGTATACATAGAATTTGATACTATCCACATTTTCAGGCATCCATTGGGGGGTGTCTTAAATTGCATCCCCCACAGCTAAGGGGGCACTACGATATATAGTAGATGATCCCTAAAGGATTCAAAGCCAAGTGGCAACATTATCTAATGTAAAAATAACCAATAGATCTGGATTCAAGTTCAAAATCTGACCTTTAATTTATGGTTATCTGGAGTATGCTTCTGAGAAGTTTTGGGGTCACACCAGGAAAAAGATCAGTGATTAATTAGCAATATCTATACAGTCAGGGGAGTGGGGCCCACAGATTTGTCATACTTCGTCTAAGGGAAGAGAATATTAGGTGTGATCATTTAATCTCAGCCTCAGCCCTTCCATTTCTGGATGACCATGGGCAAACCAACAGTAATAAATGCTGGTCACACTTTGTACTTTCACATGCCTCTTCTGATTTGATCCATCTAAGAGCTTTGGGAGGGGCAGGGCCAAACTTATTAGAGTGGGGCCTTGACTTACGAGTTTAATTCGTTCTGAGACCGAGCTCGTTAAGGAACTCATTAAGGAGCTCGTTAACTCAAATTACTCTATCAACTCAATGCAAAAAATCGGCCAAGAGACAGCTGGTATCTCAAAAAACTCGTTAGTCGGGACACTCGTAAGTCAAGGCCCCACTGTATTCTCATTTGATAGATGAGGAAAACTGAGACTGAAAATATGAGTTTTTCCCAATGCCTGCTAATGAGTTTGCTGGTGTAAAATTCGAATCCTGTTCTGCATTTTGAGTTCTTCCTACCAGACTTGATGCCTCCTCTCAGTTATTGGTGTTTCAATGTCCTTATTTGCAAATGGGATTTAAGATACTTTCCCTCTATATTTCACAGTAAGCTACTCATTTAAATATTCTGAAAATTGGAAGTGTCCATGAAATTTATATAAGACAAATTTGAATTCACATACTTACATAGCTTAGTACAACATAGCTATGCCAGGTACAACAGGCTTGGAGGCAGAGATACTACTAAAGCAAAGTGAATGTTTCGATTACAGTTAAGCAGTCATTTTCAAAAGATATGATTTTTCCTCCAGGAAGATGTTTGGAAATGTCTGGGGACTTTTTTGACTGTCACAGCTTGGGTGGGGTGTGGCTACTGGCATCTAAGGATGCTGTAAGTGTTCTACAATCCTTCATTATGCCTAATGTCCACAACATAACACACAAAACATAATGCTTAGTGCCCACAACAAAGAATTATCTGGCTCAAGATGTCAGTATGACATGATGCCAAGGCTGAGAATCAGGATCAGAGTAAATGAGAAACACAGTTTAATTAGAGTTTTATTGTCATTTAAAAAAGTCTATGCTTTCTCCATGAACAGAAAAGAGTTCTATGTTTTGTTGCCCCCAAACCTGGTTTCCTCTGTTTCCAGTCAATAAGATCCTCCCTAGTGCTCTTCTTTCTCAGAACCTGACTCTGTCTCTTACTATGCCGGTGCAACTTGTAACTTAGTTCAAATAGAGATAATCAGATCTACTTCTTAAAGTTCAATTGAAGGTTAAATGAGATGCGCGTAAATACTTACAACAGTCTCTGTCTCATAGTAAAGCTTAATAAATGTTAATAAGCTTTCTGAAAAAGAGGTTTTGGCCTCCAATGCTGTCTCTACCACACTTCTCTGTGTTCATCATTGTTCTCTCCATTAAGAGAAGGATTAAAAGCTCAATATTAATTTTAAAAATCTAGTGTCATACGAGCATTTAACAATGAGTTACATTCAATAACTATTTATGGCCTGGCCAGTGTGGCTCAGTGGTTGAATGTCAACCCATGCACCAGGAGGTCTTTTGCCAGGGTTTTGGGCTTGATCCCCAGCAGGGGGCATGAAGGAGGCAGCCCATCGATGTTGATGTTTCTCTCTCATCAATGTTTTTATCATTCCCTCCCCCTTTCTCTCTCTCTAAAATCAATAAAAACATATTAAAAAATAACTATTAATGAGTATTCAATGTGAAAACATAAATGTTTTAAAATTTCACTTATTTAAAAAGAACATCTATATGCAGAGCATATTTACATGATTATCCACATCCTTAGTTCTCTTTCCTGTAAGAAAAGAACTGATGCGTTTGCCATGTGGCATTAATAAGAAAGAAAGAGAAAAAAAGGAGTTGCCTTTCGTAATCACAAACAAATCATACTCTTTGCCTTTGACAATTGCCTCCCACTTCCCAAACTAAGAACTAGAGAAAGCCAAGGTATAATTGCCATTTAAGTAGACTATGAAATCCTAAATCTGCTGGGGTTTTTTACCACTCTTCTTCTTTTTTTTCTCCTGGTATTGCTCCAGTGGTGTGGCTCTGAAGCTGCTCTCACATCACTCAAGATGTGGGTGGGACTGGGTGGGTGGAGTGCTACTCTGACTTAGGATAAGAGCTGATGAAAATGTAATTTTTAAACGGTGGGTTTTTGTGAATATACAGCGATCACTATCTGATTCAAACATTAAATTCTTTGGGTTGTGATATTATTTCATTATACTAGTTACTGATATCTGTTAAAAAAACATGTTTTCAGAATATCACTGTTGATTGGGTAATACAGAGAGAGAGAGAGTGTCCTAAGCTATGTTTTGGCACATTCCCTCATTACCATAATCCTATATCTACCCTATTTACACTTGACAGAAGAAAATTTGCCTCAATCTGTCTGCTGACACAGAATATATTGAATGAATATGAGAAAATATTAAGCTTTGGATAGGGATTAAGTGGAATGAGGTAAAGGGAGAAGGATCCAGACTTATGAGACACAACTTATGGGAGAGTCACTGCTAGCCTTATGTTACAGATGAGCAAACTGAGGCCTAATAAGGTGAGAAAACATAGGTGACCTCACTCAGTGGCAGAGGCAGAACTGAGACCCAGTCTCTCGACTTGTAATATAAGGCTTGTGTTCATTCCTTACTGGCACTGTGGTGATGGGTCATTTCTGTGCCTAAGTTCACAATCTGTAAGATTCAGGCATTCATCCTATCTAATAAAAGAGAAACATGGTAATTAGCTGTACCTCCGCTACCCTTCCCATTGGCTAATCAGGGCGATATGAAAATTAACTGCCAGCCAAGATGGCGGCCGCCAGCCAGGCACTGAAGCAAACAGGAGGCTTGCTTGCTTCAGTGACGGAGGAAGTCAACGTTCCCCGCCTGCCGCTGCCAGCCTCTGAGCTTGCAGTTTGAAACATTGTTACAAATATAGAAGCTAAACAAAACCCCAGAAACCTGCTTTCAGCCAGCCGAGATCTCAGAGCTGGAGTTGAGATAGTGTTTCGATTATAGAACCCAAACAAACCAGATACCTGCTTTCAGCAGCCGAGGCCTCAGAGCTGGAGCCAAGCCTCAGAGCTAAAGCTGGCCCAGAATAAAAAAAAAAAAAAAGAAGAAAAAAAGGACAGGTTGGGAGCTTCAGTCACCCGCCAGCCTGAAAATGGCCCTCAGCCCCTCACCCAGACTGGCCAGGCACCCCAGTGGGGACCCCCACCCTGAAGGGTGTGTGACCAGCTGCAAACAGCCATCAGCCCCTCCTCACCCAGGCTGGCCAGGCACCCAAGCAGGACCCCCACCCTGATCCAGGACACCCTTCAGGGCAAACCAGCCGGCCCCCACCCGTGTACCAGGCCTCTATCCTATATAGTAAAAGGGTAATATGCCTCCC
>NW_005371843.1:2994267-3022981 GCF_000412655.1 Myotis brandtii | reverse complement strand
CGTTATCTCCTGAGGGGTCCCAGACTGTGAGAGGGCACAGGCCGGGCTGAGGGACTCCCCCTCACCCCCGAGTGCACAAATTTTTGTGCACCGGGCCTCTAATACTTTTATAATTTACTCCTAAAGGCCAATAAATTTGCCATCAAAACAATAAATGTGGCCCAGACAGCAAGGTTCAGTGGTTGAATGTCCACCTATGAACCAAAAGGTCACAGGTTCGATTCCCGGTCAGGGCACATGCCCAGGTTGTGGGCTCAATCTCCAGTAGGGGGCATGCAGGAGGCAGCCAATTGATGTTTCTCTGTATTGATGTTTCTATCTCTCTATCCTCCTCCTTTCCTCTCTTTTAAAAATCAATGAAAACTTTTTTTTTTTAAAAAACCCACAATAAATGTGAAGCCCTGGATGGGTGGCTTGGTTGGTTGGAGCATTGTCCCATACACCAAAAGGTTGAGGGTTTGATTCCCATTCAGGGCACACACCTATGTCGCGGGTTCCATCTCTGGTTGGGGCACATACAGCAGGTAGCCAATCGATGTTTCTCTCTCACATTGATGTTTCTCTCTTTCTCTCTTTCTCTCTCTGTCTTCACCCTCTCTAAGAAATCAATAAACATATCATGGGGTGAAAATAAAAAACACACATAAATGTGGATGTCTGCCTGTCAAGGAGCATTTCAGTGAATTGCAGAAACTGGACAGGAAATTCACCACTCAGTTATTTCAGACAAAATGGACTTGGAGATAGAAGATATAGAAAGTACTAGAACAGCCTCATACTCTTACACTGACATACTTATTTGCACATGTGTCTGGGGTGCTCACACACAGGTATGTGTGAGTGTTTACTCAGGATTGCTGTATTGGGCTTTCTCATATTGAAGGGCCTAATGGGAATGGTGTTAGTCATTTCCTTGTCGACAAATGGAGATTTATGTTCTTTGGTTCCTTCTCAGATTTGGGTGTCTGAATGTCTGTTTTTTGGAATTTTACATGTGGGAAATTTCAGTAAGGGCGGGGAAGGATCACATTTAATCGATTTTTAAAGAGGGAAAATTTCTCTCTTCCTTTTTTTTTTAAAGCTTCTTCAAGTTTTGCTCAGTTCTTTTTCTGGTAACTTCGGGTGGAGATCAAAACTGCCAAACGCCAGTGACAAGGATCAGAAGATTGTCACCATCTTTGAGCTGCCCAAACATCTGGCTAATTGTGCAAAACCTGCTCACACTTAACCATAAGGCCTCAGCAAAAAAGCCCTGGGATGAGAAAACTTTCATCTAACATGTGGACGCTTACTTTCCAGGAAGCTAATGGCTCGGGTTCAAATTAGGTAATAGAACCACCCTGTGTTATTACATCTGCCAAGGGAAGGAGAAAGCCAGCAGTTGGTCTCTTAACTCAATTTTGATTATTCAAAATCCTTCTTCCCTATTCACAGCAACAACTGAATCGCAGTAAATTAGTAAATAGTACATTTGTCTAGACTATTTAGGTGATCAGTTAAAGAGGCTACACAAAGTCAGAGGCACCATGAACAAACACCGCCACCAGCACCCATTCATGCCCCTGTTGCAATTTATTTAGCATTAGTATATCCAAGCATTTTACAAATATTACCTTGTTTAATATAACAACCATATAAAATAGATTGTATTATTATCCCCATTTTATCCACAAGGAAATTGAGACTCACAGGAGTTAAATAGCCTGGCTGGTGTGGCTCAGTGGTTGAGCGTTGACTTGTGAACCAGGAGGTCATGGTTCGATTCCCGGTCAGGGGCACATGCCCAGGTTGCGGGCTCGATCCCCAGTGTGGGGCATGCAGGAGGTAGCCAATCAATGATTCTCTCTCATCATTGATTATATCTCTCTTTCTCCCTCTCACTTCCTCTCTGAAATCAATAAAAATATATTTTAAGAAAGTAGTTAAATAATCTGGGTGACATATTACTACTGATGATCTAGAGCAGGTCCATCTGATACCTTAAACTGAGATTTTCAAAACATTAGACCAAGTGAATCAGATCCAAGATATATTAAAAAAATATGTTGGGTTTTAGAATAAAGATCTCTTTTGCTCTGAAATGTTATTATTTGACTTATTCACTTTTGTATTCAATGAATTTCTCCCTAATGACATAACCTCTCATTGACAACATTCTGCCCTAAATCATCAGAAGTTCATCACTGATTCTCAGACCCTGGCCTCTACCTTACTGCTTGTCACCAAACTTTCTGTGTTGACAATACCATCACTCTAACAGATTCCCTCACTGGAAACCCTGACTCACCGTTTTCTTTCATCACCATATTCAATGACTTACCAGGTCCTATTCCTATTTAATCCTACTCTCCCCTGTTTCTGTGAGTATGGACACACATTTTCTCAAACTTGAATTATTGTATGAGCCCACTTCTAGCCCATTGGATGCCAACTCCCCTAAACCTAAAATATTAAGGTGATTCCTGATGGTGTTTTGTAAACTACAAAAGACTCAAAAAGTGTTATCTATGTTCTTTTGTGCTATGAACTTCCTCTGCTCAGACACCTGTAAAGGATCCCTACTGCTGCCCAGGCTCTTGCTAATTTTTTCTTTGTTTTATTTTTTAAAGTACTTAATGAGCTTTCATTGAAACACAGAAAGTATTCAGAAGAAATTAAAATATCCCATGGTTTTACTGCCCAGATCACATCTATTGACTCAGGATAAATAAAAGCAGCATCTTAGGGTATATAATATTGTAGGAACGCGCAATGTGGCAGGCACTGTTTTAAGTGGTTTAGGTGCATTTATTCTTAATCCTAACAAGCCTATGAATAAAGTACTATTACTATCCCCATTTACAGCTGTGGAAACTGTGGACAAAGGTAACTAACTTACCTTATTTGCACCACAATTCTGACTGTGGCCGTCTGGTACCAAATGCTGCACTTTTAAACACTGTGCTGGGTATGCACAGAGCTAGAAACTTCAGACTGAACAGAAAAAATATAAGGCAGAAAGGAAACACATTCTTCTTTCCCTAGGGTTCCTATTCTTGAAGGAAATTGCTATTGAAAATTTCTTATATATGCTTCCCGAAAAATAAATCATGCCCATTCCAATTTATAAACAACTATTACTTTTACACAAAATGGAGCATAACATTTACTTTTATGTGCACCTTAACTCCGTTATGTAATAATTTATCTGGTAAATATTTTCACTAGATCATTTATTTTAACAGCCAAAGAGGACTCCTTTGTGTATTCATACCAAAATTTATTAGACCAGCCCTTCAGCAATGGGTATATTGGATTCTCTAAGTTTTGCTATTATAGCCAAAGTTACAGAGAACATCTTTGAACATAAACACAGTTGTACGTTTTACTGGTATATTGGTAGGGTACATTTAAAACAGTGGAACTATTGGATCAAAGATTACTATACATAGTAGGTAGATATTGCCAAATTGCCCTCCAAAAAGGTTGTACCTATTTACACTCCCAAAAATACTGTGAGAAAGTCTGTTTTCCATATTCTCATACACTGTTAGCACTAGATTTTATCAGACATTAATTTCCCCCCAGTGTATTGGGTTAAAAGTCTACTGACTTTCAACGTTTTTCTGATGCCAATCAGCCTCTATCCTTTTCCTCTCTCCACGGGCTCCAATAGGACTTTGTTTATGGGATTGTTAGGATGGTCCTTGTGGTAGGCTGAATAATAACCCCCAAAGATATCTAAGTCCTAATCCTTAGAACCTATGAATGTTATCTTAAATGGCAAAAGGGCTTAAGTTAAGGATCTTCAGATGGGAAGACTATGCTAGATTATTCTAATGGGCCCCAAATGTAATCACGAGCGTCCTCATATGAGAGAGAAGCAGAGAGAGGTAAGAAGTTGAAGCGATGTGGCAGGAATGCACGAGGAGAGCAGGGAGCTTCTAGAAACTGGAAAAAGCAAAGACATGGATTCTCCCCTAGAGCCTTCATAAGGAACCAGTCCTGCCAATGTCCTGACTTCAGCCTGGTGAACTGAGTTTGGATTTTGTCTCTACAGCCAAAAGAGAATAAATTTGCATCATTTCAAGCCACCGAGTTGTGGTAATTTGTCACAGCAACCATAACAATCTAATATAGCCCTTCTTTCTCTTTGAACCATTTAAAATCTTTGAAATTTGTGTTACACCTTCCTTAGGGTCTTTTCGAAATTCAGGCATGCTTAGGAGATATTGAGGGTTTGGTTCCACACTACCTCAATAAAGTAAATATTGCAATAAAGTGAGTCGCATGGATTTTTTTGATTTTCCAGTGCATATAAAAGTTATGTTTACATTATACTGCAGTTTATTAAGTGTGCAATAGCATTTTTGTCTAAAATACAATGTACATAACTAAAAATACTTGATTGTTTAAAAGATGGAGTTAAATGGGCAGCTAGGCTGAGGAAAGACCTTAGGAGAATAGGGTAGAGGCAGGGAGAGATGTTAGGAGGCCCTTGAAGCCATCCTGGAACAGGGGGTGGTGGCTCACACTAGCATGCTGGTAGTGGGGATGGTGAGAAGTGAGCAGATTTCGTACATACCTTGGAGAGAGAACCAACAGGATTTGTGAGTCAAGGATATTCCAAAGTGTCCAGGAAGGATGGAATTACCATCAAGTGATATGGGAACCACTCAGAAGGGGATGTCAGGATGAGAAAGAGTTCAGATTGGGATATGGAATAATTTCTTTAATATGGTACTCTGTTCTCAGTCACCAAAGAATTGACTTTTTGTGTGGGGGACAAAAGGTAGAGAAAGTAAGGGTCACAAAGGCAGATAGGAAAGTGTACAAACAGACAAAATTAAGAAGAAAGGAAAGAAGTAGTTAGCCAACAAATTGTTGATCAATTTGTTAGAGGATTTGTGAATATGATAGATAAGTGAACCAGATCTAAAAAACCACGTAACTCTAAATTTTAGTTTGAGACTCTATGCCAGCTGATGGTTTAGTCTCAGTATCACTTTTAATACCAAAGGATATCACAGATCCTGCTGCACAGCATTAACACAATAGATTTGTGACTTTAAAGTTAGTTGATTGACAAAGAATATACTGAAGAAAAGCTGCTATGAAGTCAATCCCTTCTTAAATGAACCTGTACTCATTTAATTGTGTCTAAATAAACTTAAAAAAAGCATTTTCCATGTAGGAGCATTCTTACAATCTAATCATCATGTTGGATGCACAGGTGGAATCATCCACCCCTTCAATGTCTCTAATTACACATGTGTTTTTATCCACATTCTACAGACTAAAATTTATAAGTGAATGTGTGTCTAAAATGGTTCTAAAATGAAAGGTGTTCCAGAGAAAGTTAATTAAGAATTAGCCAAAGCAAACAGTCATTCTGTACAGCTAACCAAAATTAACAGCCATGAGGAAAGTGTGTGTAGCTCTATAAGTTTTAGCAGCCTCTTTCTGTCTTCAAAAGACACCCACTTTGGATGGAAGATTTATTTGTCATTGTGAAATATAATGTTTCAGCAGAAACCCTGTAGGCCAATCTTGGTTGAGATTCTAGGATCTCTCATTATGCAATACAAAAAAAGGGGGGAAATTATGAAAGGCACAATAGCATGGTTGGATAGGTTATTTGACGGTATCCTGATTGGATGGATCCTCTAAGAGACTTAATAGACAAGTCCACTGGGCTATTGTTCTCTGTAAAATATACTATAAATCATACCTCCATGTTCCTCATTTTGTAACCTTTGTTTGCCTCCCTCAGAAAGCCTTCCATTGTCAATTTACCATTTCTTATTCTTGACATGCAACATTTTCCTAGTACACTCTTCTAAAGCCCTTGTTATTGGCCCAAACAGTACTAGACAGAGGGGAAAAAAACAAATAGTACATTGTCCCAACACTCAAGGTCCAGAAGACACACAAAGGAGAGATAGTTCCTTTCTACCTGGAAGACTGCGATGGAAAAGGTTTCATGCAGAAAGTGGTATTTAGATTATTAGGTACTTAGGGAATATTTATGAAGTGAATGAAACAGAAGGAAGAACTATAACTAACATTTCCAAGCACAATAACTTGGCATATATTTATTAATGTATTGAATTTATTGGGATGACATTGGTTAATAAAGTTATATAGGTTTCAGGTGTGCAATTCTAGAATACATCATCTGTATATTATATTATGTGTTCACTAAAGTCATGTCTCCTTCCATTACCATTTATCCCCCCTTTATCCTTTTCTACATCCCTCAACCCCCTTTACCTCTGGCAATCACCAAACTCTTTATTGTCTGTGTCTATAATTTTTTTTTCTTTGCTTAATACCTTCATCTTTTTTTTTACACCCAGCCTCCAGGCATCTTAAGGCTTAACCTATAAGCTAAGGAGGACTATTTAAAAGTTTAGAGAAATGGAATCTTACACTCAGATTTGGTGTTCAAAAATGTCACTCTGAGGCAGTGTAGTGGGTGACCTGGGAGAGAGTCTAGACTGCAGGCAAGGAGACAATTGCCATATTTCAGGGAATGAGAATGCCTGGGCTTAGACAGTCATTTTGGAAAGAGGTAAGAGAATGTAAGAAGCACTTACCACCCTGGTGGGTGTGGCTCACTTGGTTGAGCAGTAAGAGGTCTCAGGGTTCCATTCCCCCAGCAGGGCACATGGTTGGGGGTTTTGGCTGGATCCCCAGTAGGGGGCATGCAGGAGGCAGCTGATCCTGTGTCTCTCTCCCTCAAAAATCAATAAAAACATATTAAAAACAAAAGCACGTACCCTCTGATTAAATATTAGGAGAAAAATAGAGAGTTATTGAAAATGACTCCTGTTTTGAGTGAATGAATACATGGTTATATCATCAATCACCTTAGGGAGCGCAGGACATGACACCCACTTCACAAAAAAAGATAATGACTTCTTTTGGGGGTAAGAACTTTGAAAATATGTTTGAAGGGCCTACTATGGCCAGACACTATTTCAGCAATCGATATCTGTTCCCTAATAAATGCGAGAGCAGGATCCTGCTGCCGGGAGAAGGCTGACAGTGATCGCGTCCATGTGGAAATGTTCAGAAAGCAGGCATCTGCGCAGGCGGCCAGGGAATCATGAGTGAAGCCTTGGCCAGAGTTCCAGGTCTATGAGTCAGCGTCAGTTCATAAGTGGTCATTGACATGATTGGAGAGAATGAGAATTCCCAGGAACAAAGACAGGGGGACCACAGAGGTTTGGGGAGTGGCAGCATGTAAACAAATGATGATAATGTACGGCTGGAGTGCCGGCAGGGATAGCCAGGCCAAAAGTGCCCAGGAGAGTATGAGAGCAGAGTGATTGACTGAGCCTGCATTAGTCGGTGAAGGCTTCATCAGAGAGGAAATGTTTGCACAGAGGAGTAGAAGTCCTCTGGGTACTCAAGAGGTAAAGAGAATTCTAGGCAGAAGGACCCACCTCACAAAGGAGGGAGAGGGGGGTGGGGAGGGACAGGGAGGTATTTCACTTGGTGGGCGTGGGTATGAGCAAGTGTGCGGTGAGAGAGGGAGCTGAAGTCACAAAAGAACCAACTAGAGCCAGTCCAGACACAAACCGGCAAGCCCCTGCTATTGAATAGACGTCGCTCAAGTGCCTTGCTTTGTCCTACATGCGAAAGTGACTTTGTGTTTATGTGACTTTATGCTTCTTTCCTTTTTCTTTAATGTTGCCTCCCTGGTGATCTTAATGGCCCTTTGTGGGCGGCTTTTTAAAAAATTCCTCATCCCCTTTTTCTCATGCCTTACATCCTCCTCATCCTCAGTTTGATTTCAGAGGCTGATCTAAAAACAAAAAACGAAATATTATTTCTCAGATAAAAAGACACTCATAGGCTTGGCAGTCCTGCAAAAAATTACCAAAGATAAGTAGATGATTGTTGTGGGATTTTGGGTGCAATTCTTTTAGATAACAGACACTAGCTTGGCTAAGTAATCAAATAGGGAAAATGTTGATGGTTAAAGAAGCCTTAGCTTTAACTTTCTTCTAACTCAAGACAAGTCAAATAGCAAAAAGAGATATAATTAAAGGCAGTTACATTTTTAAAAAAATTGATTTTAGAGAGAGGAAGAGAGAGAGAGAGAGAAACATTGATGTGAGAGAGAAACATCAATCGGTTGCGTCCTGCACACGCCTGGACCAGAGATCAAACCCACAACCTGGGTACATGTCCAGACAGGGAATCAAACCTGACACCTTTTGGTGTACTGGATGATGCTCCAACCAACTGAGCCACACTGGCCAGGGCAGCAGTAATATTTAAGTATTAAACTTGGCTAGCAAGATCTAAGTGTTGTGTGTGTGTGTGTGTGTGTCTGTCTGTCTGTCTTTATGACAAAGACAGTCCAGGTGGTGATACCAATGAGAACTCCCTCTTAAAAAAATAGAAAAATTTTCACATTTAAATCTCTAATCATTAATAAAGAGAAGGCTGGGAGAGGCTGGTAAGTTTTACCTCATAAAGCAATGACCTTAACTTTGGCACAGACAGTACAGAAATAATTCACCACACAGCCATGAAGCTGGGATTGTGAGTCTTAACAAAGAAATCCTCCTGCCTTACCAGCATCAACAGCAGCTCTAGTTTGCTAACAAGCCCTTTCGCCGTCATCACCATGCCCGGCCATTTCCTCAAACATGAAAAAGGAGACATTGGACAAGTTTCACAATTGTGCCGCTTTGTGTCAATGACATGGCAAACCGTCCACCACTACAGTAAACAAACAGAAAATGTCACCGCTGCTGAATAGCTGAATACCCACTTCCCACTGTCTACTCTTTTTTTTCTTCCATAGATGCTTGTCTTAAATGTACATTATTCAGGAAACTATACTGATCAAGGCAACACTGAGACCCAGACAGATGCAAGGGAGCACTCAGGGTCACCAGTCTGTGGCAGAATTGCACAGAGCCCTGTGCCTCATTCCATGGAATTTCTCTTCCTGCAGGCTCATTTCTCCTGCATGGTCAGGAAGTTAGGGATCTATGTAACTATTCACAAATAAGACCAATTTACATATCTGTCTGTGGCTAGTCTTATCGTTCACAGCCCCATCCTTTTGCACTTCCCTGTTTTTTTCTTCCATGTAAAATTATATACTTCTAGGTTACGCCTTTTTCAGGGGACCCAGATAAGTCAGATTCAGGGTGGGAAGGCAGATGGGTGGGTAAATATGGTTCTCGAAGGAGAAGAGGAAACAGGTTTGGCCATGCCAACTTTCCCACGTGGAAGTTATTATTATAGATGATAAGAGTCTCCTCTGAGGCAGAAAGCAGCCTGGGAATGGGGGAGGGAGAAGAGGGGAAGAGGCGTAAGATTATCAGTGATTTTAATTTTCTTTTCCCTGCTGAAGTTTGCATTTTGAAAATGCTAGTTAGTTGTCAGCAGGGTGCTCACAGAATCTTTTCTTTTTACTCTGGCATCAAACAAGCCACAGACAGATACAGGAAAGTGTACTGGACGGGGCTTGTCTCATTCTGGCTCAGCCAACTCCCTCTGGGTTTCCTCCTTTGCAAATGGAGAAAGATGCCAAATGTACGTTTCCCTAAATGCCAAGGAGGAACAATTTGCACAGTGTCTCTCCTGTGTTAAAATTATCCGCTCTATGCCATAAATAGGGAGGAGAAAATACCCTAGAAATTAGGAGCAGGCTGTCGGAGGATAACATCTCTCCTGGGACCTTTTCCTTACTGTGCAGAAATTGTTAAGAATTCTGCACTAGGCCAGAAACAGGTTGCTGCAATTCTACCATTGGAACATTGGAACATTGTTGGCGTGGTTTAGGACAGATATCTCCATGAAATGAGATCTGTTCCCATCTCTCTTCGGAACCTGCCCCACATCATCCTCTTGCTGCTATGCTCTCCTGCTGAATGTAGCATATCTCAGACACTCCAGCCACAGGAAATTCACTACATACTGAAGGGGTTCACAACACCTAGTGACATTTTTGAGTGTCAAAAGTTCCCCGTTAGGTTTAGCCAAAATCCGCCCTCTAGATTCTACTCACTCTTCCTTATTCTTCCCGGGGAGATTTTCGTCTGGAATTTAGAGCCCATGTGTTTAGGACCGAGAAAGATCTGCTGTGATATATAGTTCCATTATTGCAACTATACCTCAAACAGTAATAAAAGTGAGAACAGCCACTTTCTCTGAGAGTCACTTAATGATGTCATTTGAAGGCCACATGTTACATAGCTCAGTAATAAATATTTGTTTTTGAAATTCTAATCTTTCACAGATTTTCTGAATTCTGGATGTCTAATATATGGATTCTCACTTAAATTTTCAAAAGGGGAATTAAGATATTTCCTCATCCATAACATATCCCACCATGCCTACTATGCATCCCAATAAAGACTTAGAGTTGTTGCCAACATGCTGTGTTTCTTTCTTGCATGGTTCCACAGGGTGTTTGCATCAAGTGAATAGGCAGGAATGCTTAATTTGAGAAATCAGCTTTGTTGAGGTGTAACTGACGTACAATAATTTTCCCAAAGTTAAAGTGTACAATCGGATCAATTTTGACATGTCTACATCCATGAAACCATCACCATAATCAAAGGTACCTTCCTCATATCCCTCTGCAATCCCTCCTTCTGAATCCAACCCCCGCTCCCTACCCACAGAAACCACTGCTCTGCCTTTTGTAGCTATAAATTGGATTTCATTTTCTAGAATTCTGTACAAATAGAATTATGTCACATGCACTTTTTTGGTCTGTCTTCTATAATTAAGTATAAATATTTTAAGATCCATCCATGTTTATTGCTAAGTAGTATTTTAATGCATGGATATGCCATTCACGTGTTAGTGGACATTTGCGGTGTTTCCACTTTGGGGTTATTATAAATTGAACGACTATGAATATTTGGTACAATTTTGTGTGGGCATATATCTTCATTTCCTTTTAGAAGATATCTAAGAATGGAATGGCTGTGTAATACTGTAGAAATGTTACTTACTCATTGACTGAGTAGCTAGTGCACCTTAACCACATCACTAAGCTCAGCGGCAGTTTCACAATGCCCCAGTGACGTAAATTATAAATAAATCAATTCACTTCTGGACAATTTGCATCTCATCTTCTTGGTTGCAATAAAAAACTCAATAAAATACATTTAATTGTTGATAAAGAAGACTCAAAACAGTTAAGAATTTTACCTTCCATCACAAAGCTTGCAAGTGGCAAAGGTGAGACTCAAAGCCATTTTAATTTTTCTATAGAACACCCCCTGCTCTGTCTCCCCACACCTTTCATGCTTCAGTGAGGTTTATGGAGGAGGTGTAATTTTTGTCAGCCTTTAATAGCTGGGCGATATTTGAATAAGAGCAAAGAAGAAATGCCAAACATGTGGAAATAGGAAACTGTGAGATGTGTTTGGGAAACTATAAAACATTTTCTCCTTTGCTCCCAAAAGAACAGCTCACCAAATTTCAGTTATTGAGAGTCCTCCATTGTTTGGTGCCAGTTATAAAAGGACTAGCCTGACAACAGTGCAGTGAAGGTCTGGGGGTGGGGGGTGGGGTGGGTGGGAGCAGGGTGGAGGGGGCCAATGGGGGGAAAAGGAGGAACATCTGTAATACTTTCAACAATAAAGATAAATTTTAAAAAGAGTGAATATCTTTAAAAAGAATTTTGCTTAATCATTTGAGATAATCCATGTAAATCACTCAGCATAAATTGTGACACAAATAAAGAAGTGCTCATAAAAAAAAACTTGCCTGGAAAAAGTGAAGATTTATGTAGGTAAACTGTGGGCATTTGGGCTGGGACCAGCATTCCTGGTGTAGGAGTTGTCACCTTCTTCTCTGAGGGGAGAGCTGCTACAGATTTCTGAGCACATGCAAGACATGATGATTTACAGCAATCCAGTCAGTGGTCTGAATTGATAAAGGCAGGGTGATTAGTCAAGTATCCATTGAAATATCCTGATGATGTGGGAGTGAGAGTTGGCAAATGAGGATGGCAAAAAGAATGGAAAGGAAGACACTCATGTGAAAAGCATAACGGAAAATTACCCACTTTTTGTGACTAATTAGGTATAACTAATTCCTGAAATTTTTTTTCTCATAACTTGTTCCACTCTTATGGAGAATAAGCCCTATTTAGTCCTAAGGCTTTACCCATAATTTTCTCAGTTAAGGAAAGAGAACGGATTGGCTGACGTGTCTCTATTAGTAGGTATAGTCTTGTTAGCATAAACATCTTTTTAGATGATTACAGCCTTGTCGTTTTCTTTGGCTCATCCAAATAGAGATATAAATATAGGATGGCTGAAAGATGAAACTAGATGTAAGTAACCTCTAAACCAGACCCTGAAAGATGCTGCTAAAATATTACATTAGATTGATGTATTGGCATTGTCTCCTTTGCTCTCAAAATAATTGCTCACCAAATTTCAGCTACTTGGGGGTCCTCCATTGTTTGGTACCAGTTAGTTAAAGTTTAGCAACATGAAGTTCATGTTTAAAATGTGTGGTTCATGTTTAAACTTGTTGAATTTTGGATGAAGGGGGGGGGACTTCAGAAAACACTGGTGTGTAACTAACTGAAACTCAGCCTTCAAGTGAAAGAATATGAAACTGAAAGGGCTGTCAAGCTGGGAAAGTCTTAAGAAGAATCTCTGGATAATGGTTTATAATATTATCTTTCCCTAAGGACCGAGAAATGGAAAATAAATGAGTTTTTCTATGAGTGGCTTTTGGCAAAGCACCATAAATGCACTTCGTTAAAAATATCCTGGTGCCTCAAACTCACAGGCTGGGATATGCACGATACATATGTTGAGGGGCTAATGGGGGTTTATGTGAGAGTGATCCCTGGGAGACCCCATGAGAAAGATACTCATGGAAACAGACCCTCCTGCTTCCTTACATGGGCCTTAAAAATCCAGTGAGTCACTCAACTGCCATGGGGCTTGTTCTATTTGTTACTCTGTTTCTGTGCCTTCATTTCTCCCCCTTGAATGAAGGGAAATATTCCCTATATCAGCCAAGTCATAGGTGTATGTGGTTTCTACACCCCAGTATAATCTTTGGGGCTGGAACTCTAGGTCTGCGCCACAGTCAGAGTGGGTATGGTTTGGGGACAGTCTGGGTGGGGAGAGAATCGTCATCGGCGACCATGAGTTAAATGCTGTTACACAATCCATCTCTTCATTTTCTCAACAACCCAAGGACAAGGGAACAGTGTAACAGTGTCAAAGCTCCTTCATCTAGTAAGCTGAAGGAAGAATTGAAGTTTGAAATAAGCAGATTGAAGCAGAAGCTGTTCCATACCCCTCCATCTGCAAGCAAGCCAGCTATTGCCCTGCCTCAGATGTGACAGCACCAAGGTAAGCAAGAGTCCCGGACAGTCCCCTCTGCTTGTGAAGCAGATAGCTGATGGTGGGTGATGGGGAGTAGTGTAAACATATTTGGGCTCCAATATCTTCTGGGTGGGAAGACTCGGAGGCTCATGTATTATTGACTCTCAAAGATATCCAGTGGGATAGAGCTCCTGCTACTTACCGTGGTAATACACACTTCATTGACTTCCTTCTCTGTCTTAGTTCCTCATCCTACTATGAATATTTCTTGCAATCACTTTCCACATCAATTGCTTGACTCATGGTAAACTTTCTGGGGAAACCCAAACTAGAAAACTGGGAGCTCTTTGCTTTTCATTGCAACTAAAAGAAATAATTTTTTTTTTCAGGCCAGTGGAGGCCTTAGACCAGATGACTTTCAATCATCAAAAGTTTTCTTTCACCCTTAGTCACATATCTCCTTTTTCCCCCTCATGTTTTTGTGCCGTTATTAATTTTGGCCCAGAGTTTTCTTTCTCTAGGTGGATAAAAACCAAGGAATTGCTGCTCCCCACCTGGAATGCGAGACTGTAACTATGTCCTGGAGGAGAATGGCACATTTCCAAGATGACCATCGGCAGCCAAGGCATTATAATACATGTGGCTTTTAACCATGGGAGAATATAAATCATGCTTCACACCTGGCCCTGTCTGTTTATTGGGAGTTACTTGCAAAGCACTCTGCTTACCCTTGCATTCTGCATTAATAGCACGTTCTTTCCTGGAACAAATTTCCCCTAAAGCTGAGATTGTAGAGGGTCACTATGAGCTTCATTCATGAATGCAGCTCAGAGAAAAAACCTGATCCATGTAACTAATGCTGAAAAGGCTATTAGCACAATGCTAAATTAACTTAGAGACCTCCACTCCCAGCCCAAATTAGGGCATTGGTCAGAAGCTGTAGGTTGTCCATGCAACTGGAAAAGAGGCAATATCTCAGCATGGGGTATAGATGATATCATTTGTGGTGCCTGGGGCATCTTCTTCCTATTTTTCATTCTCTCCTCCCTAGTCTTTGATAGGCATGTAACCGGATGCTGACAGAAAATAAGAGACAGAGATGTGTGTGTGTGGCGGGGCGGGGGGGAGAGGGGGATACTAATGTGTTGGAAAAGAGTGGTGGTGATAAGAAGCAGATCTTCTACTGAGAATTAGCCCCTAGAACTAATCCAGCTAAATTCCTCATCGAGAGAAGAGAAAACCAAGGTTTTAAGAGGATACTGACTTGTGCAAAGGTAACACTCATTAGAAGTAGAGTCAGAACTAGAACTATGGTCTTTGGTCCGCAGAATTCATTGCTCTGTTTAGGAACTGTGCTACTACAGTATATAAGAAGTTGTTGTCTCCTTCGAGCTCAGTCCAATGAGGTCCAAAATTGGTCACTTACCAAAGACTAGAAGAGAAGTAGGGTAAGAGGGTGGGCAGTCTTTGTAATATTAGTATCTTACATTCTTCCCAAGTGAAGGAATAATTAGAATCCCTATGCAGCAGAAAGGTAAAATGTTTTACCCCAGCTTATACCAATAGTTAATATGACCAGGTCTTGTAAATTGTAGCACAGTGCTTATATCACTAAAATATAGTCTCTCTAATGGACCATCTATGTATCATCTATAATAATAAAAGCATAATATGCTAAATGGACCAGAGAGCCGGTCTTCTGGACGTCCTTCCGGATGAAGCCAGGGCTACAAGGGCCGAGGCAAGGTGGCTGTGAGGGCCAAGCCCCTTGCACAAATTTTGTGCATTGGGCCTCTAGTTATGTATAAGCTTCATGAGGGGAACAAAGTGGTCTCTTTGAGTCATTGCTGTTTCTCTAATATAAAAAATCTATTATAGTAGCCTCCCATAGCATTGTCCTTTGTAGACCATGTCATAGCACCACTCCCACAAGGTTTAATCAATGTCTAACTCTCTCAGTAGACATTAAATTTGGTTTTGTTCTTCCTTGTATCTCTGACTCATAGCAGAGTGCCTGATCCATTGTGTGAACACAATATAATTTAGTAAGATGACCATGGGCTAGGGTGGCAAAAATTACATCAAATTTCAAGATAGAAGACCCAAATCCAGCTTTAACAATAGTTATACATCCGTGGGTCAGTAAAATAGCATTCTAATGTTCAGGGCTCTCATCCAAAGAAAACCACAATAGTAACAGCCAATCAACAAATAATTTTTTCTGTATCCACTTCTGTGGAGTAGGTCCCGGGCTATGAGTGGGAGATAGCACTTCAAAAAGATAGAACATGCCCTTAGCCTCAAGAATTAGTCTTACTGGTTATTTTGCAGGATGGTTGTAAAGATCAAATGAGACCTTTCATTCATTTAACAAATACTTATTGAGTATCTATTGTGTTCTAGGCACTGTTCTAATTACTGGGGATGTAGTAGGGAATGCAACCAAGTCCCTGCTCTCATGGGACTTACATTTTAGTGGGAGAAACAAGCAGGCAGGAAAATAAATAAATAAATAAATAAATAAATAAATAATAAAATAAATATGGCCCTCCTTTCAAGAAATGGAATACCTATCTCATCCCGTGTGACTTGATTATAGAATATAGCAGTTATGTTGGAGTTTGAAAGCCTGGAACTCAAGGAGCCTTGCCACATCCATCTAAAGCTCTGGGAACAGTGATCTGAGTCAGTCACATAAGGCAGCCACTGTAGCCTCCTGAAGGATGGGAAGCTGCACAGAGAAGAACTAATGTGACCCGCTGACAGCTAGTGTCAAATGCCGGACTTGTGAGTAAGGCCATCTTCTGGCCCAATTGATCTCCTCAACTGAATGCCACTACTTGAATGAGCCCAAGCAAACCAACAAAATCATTAACAATCAATCATTGTTGTTTTAAGTCAAAGCTTTGGGATTGTTTGTTATGCAGCAATAGTCATCTACACAGTATTTCATGTGGGGCTCTGGAGAATAACAAAGCAGAGTGAGGATCATGGGAGTCCAGGGCAAGCAAGGGAGATTTGCTATTTTATACAGTTGGTTAGAGAAGTCCCACAGAGGAGAGCTTTCTGAGCAAAGGGAACAGCAAAGGTGAAGGCCCTAAGGCAAGAACATCATGCACATCTGTAGCAAAGTGAGAGAGAGAGACCATCAGAATGCGGGACCAGAATGTATAGGGCCCTGCAGACCATTGTAAGGACTCTGGTTTTTATTCTGCCTGAACTAGGAGTGGGTAGTGAGTATCTGCCTAGCAGTCTACAAAAAATTCAGGCTACAAAAGACTTGACAATATGGCCTCTGCTCAGTTTATTTGGGGGCAGGAGAAGAAAATTATCCCAATCCTTTATGAAAAGTATGGGAAGAAACTTATGAAAGGGCAGATGTCAGAGCAACTAAACCTTCCTGAGTTTGTGAGAGCAGCTTGTCAATAAAAGGGACTTAGAAGCTGGTGGTGAGAGGCAAGAGAAACTTGTTGAATCAAAGATAATAAAAAACATTTTAGCTGGAAAAGAAATCCTGGGAAAAGGAAGCAGGGACCAGGTCAAGCTTGGAGGAGAGAAGAGCATTACATAAAAATGTGCACTGTTGTAGATGCTCAAGGAACAATGCTTTGTGATTAAACATCCTTGGCTCTAAAAATTCCTGTTTTGGACTTACTAGTAAGCTCTAAGAGAAACAGGAAATTGTCTCTCCTGCTTACCAGTCCATTCCCAGTGCTTACCACAGAATAAAGCACTGATAAGGCACTCAATTATTGCTGGTGAACCAACTGAACAAATTGTTTTAACTATGTTAGTATCTTTTCCACATTTATTAGATTACAGGCCTCCCCTGCCGCCTTCCCTCCCCCCACCCCCTCCACACACACACCACCCCATCAGTAATGCTGCTGGCATACCTTAAAACACATTTGGACGAGCAAACTTGGAAGGATGTTGTTGGAATACAGGGTTTTAGGTAAGATACAAAGTGGGGTTGATAAGACGGTGAGCTGAGTTGGGCCACATTGAAAAGTTAAGGGTCTTAGGCTTTATACTATATGTGAATGAGAGCCTTTTTTTTTTCCTTAAGAAAAAGCAGCAGAATTACACACTGCCTTTCTTTTCTTTTGAAGATAACCCCTGCAATGCATAACAGATAGAAAGGAAAGCAGATGGAGACCTGAGCACTATGGAGAAGTTACCAATTTATCCCAAGGGTGAGTTTATGAAGGGATAAACTCATAAGTGTATTGAGGTTGAGCATAATTTTGAAGTTCTGAGTTTTTTGATAGAATACGTATAAAAGTATTAGAAACATAAAAACATAAGATAAATATGTTTTAGTAAAAAGGGTAATTTGATAGCTGATGCCAGAATCAGATGTATTTATTGCCTTGTAGACCTTTTATGTAGCCACAGAATATGTTAATTTCCCACTTTCAGCATAATTTTATTTGACCTTGGGCAATTCACATAAATTTTCCTGGGCCTCAGCAGCCTCAGCAATCAAGTAGTATTAGTAAAAGTCAAATTAGAAGAGGTTAAGGCAAAGCAATGACTGAGGGGGCTAGATTGGGCCTTCAAACTTTTTGTTTGTTTGTTTTCTATTTGAAGATTATGGATGTGTGTATGTGTGTGTGTTTGCATGTGTGTATCTAATCAATTACATGTTAGCATTTTAAAATAAAATAGCATTTTCATATAAAATATAGATTTTTTAGGTTCTCTTAAAATATGAGAAGTACCGATATTGGGTCAGCTTTCTCAACAAGGAAACATCTCACCCCCAAATATCTCTTAGTCAGGTTCAGCCTAGCAGCACAGAAGCAGCTTCTGTGGGTTCCCAGCCAACAATTAGGGGAGATATATATATATATTCTGTTCAATATGTTTTTCCTTTAACAGCAGAACACCTGATGCTTAATGCTAGCTTAAGGATCATAGACTATTTTGTTAATTTTTTTTGATCAAATGGGGCTTTTGGGGGGTTGTTTTTGTTTATTTACTTATTTTGAGTTATTTTTTTCTAAACTGAAAATTTTAGGGAAGTTAAATAATCTGGCCTTTTCTGAGAAGGTATAAAATTTGTGCATGGAAATAAACTTACTTTTAAAAATAAAATATCCATTTGCTAATATAGAAGGGAAAAATTCATGAAGTTCAAAAATAGCATATACAGTAATTCAGAAGTATAAGGTTAGTCTATTATTTTCTTTTCCCATGTGTACTAACATATAGCAGCATTCCATAGTCTTTTCAAACACATTTTCAGGAACTAACTGAAAACATTGTCCTACATAAATCTCATAGTAGTTCTCTTTGTAAGGGAAAGTTGGGTAGCACCCCACTTAACTCAATCAAACTAACTTAGACAAAAAGGGGAAATTCATTGGAATAAGCCAAGGGTATTTCACAGACTACAAAGGCAGGAAATAAAACTGGGCATCATAAGGGACAAAGCCTAAGGATTACAAATTAGGAACCACAGTGAGTGTCTCAAAAACTCTTTTTTGAGCATCCACCTTGATATGTGCTCTCTCTGTAGATGATTTTATTTCCTGACATGAAAATGATAAAACAGCTTAATTATAATTCTGAATTTCAATCCCAAATTCTCCAGGAATCTGGCTGGTCCATTCTGGGTCAGGGGTATTCCAGGAAAAGTTTCAAATTATCCCAAATCCTCTTACCTAAAACTCTGAGGATAGACCCTTGGGGCATACAAGTGAACAGGTTTCATTAAGAAGGGGCATGGGTGCAGGAAGGAGACAATTGGTATATTTGTGTATACAAGGATTTTAATACTTAAAGACAATGTGCATGGTATGATGTTTTGAGCTGAGTTTTATTTCATTGTAAAAACAAATTAGGAAGTGGCCAAGGATATTCTTCTTGAGTCGTTGTGGCTAAGACCTTCTGGGGGTTGAAATGTGTCAAAAACATTTGGAATCTGAGTTTCCTTAAATGCAGACATAGGTGAGTTTTGTCATTTGTGTGGTTGGCAAAGGAGAGAAGAATATGTGTGTGTGTATGTTTTGGTCTCCTCTGGATAGTGTCATTTGGGCTTGTCTGGAGGAGAGCCGATTCTCAGCAGTGGGAATGCTTTTTGCCTGTGCATAATCAAGACTTCTGGGAATGCAGTATTTTGTTTATGGAATTCTGAATTTTATCTGACTTTTATGTATATCTCAGTCTCAGTCCTACAGGAACACCACATAAGATAAGAAAGACCCAGAGCCAGAATTACCAAATAGTTCTCTGTCTGTATGTCACTCTGTAGGAGTGTAAATGTATACTGTCTATTCAGAGGTTTTGTGTTATCTCAAAAGATCAAATATGTTGTTTTCACTAGGTCCACAGTGCATTTGGCTTAATATTCTCACCCTTGATTTAAAAAGTCAATCAATAAATAAAGCCATGTAATAGAAGGGTATTTGATTTATGTGCATAGTTTCATTTGTACTCAGATAATTCAAATGGAATTTCTTAATAATCAATTATAGTCAAGAAGATTGGATTTCTTCTATAACTTTCTAGAATAAAAGGTGGTGTCTCTTATTTAAGCAAATGATCACAACTCCTTTCCTTAAACTGGTGCGTGTGACTTTTGTGTGGGTTCCCCATTTGGCAAGACAAATAGTTCTGTCCACAAAGAGCAATGTGAAATTAAACAAACCATATAAATATGTGAAACACCCTTCACAAAACCCAATAATATAATTTAGCCCTACAAAATTAAAGGCACACAAATGGAATCACATAAACATCCTCAGAAGATGAGTAAAAGAGACATTTCCATTTCCACACTTGGTGCCAAAGCCCCAATTAAATCAAAGTTGTGTGAGAATATTCTAGAAAAGCTATGAAAAAATATCTGAGGCACATAGTGGATATTTCACAATACAAGCAGGCAATCCGTTTTCTGATTCCTGTTTAACAAGATTGATGAGCATCATTCAGGGGAGTGCTAAAGCACTTTTGGTGATAAAATTAGCTTGTTCATCCTTTGCTAATTAACCAGACAGCTTCTATGAATGAAGTCACCAGACCCTAAGGCAGTGGTTCTCAACCTTGGCTGCACATTAGAATCACCTGGGAATCTTTTTAAAATCCTGATTTCTGGGCCTCATCATTAGTAACAAAGAAACAGAATTTCCAGAGGATGAGGTCCAGAAATCAGGATTTTAAAAGGATTCCCAGGTGATTCTAATGTGCAGCCAAGGTTGAGAACCACTGCCCTAAGGTGAACCTCAAGTCCTCTCAATTGAGACACAACTATAGGATTATAAAGCCTGTTGAAGCACCCTCCCCTCAACGCTTCATCTACCATCAATAGAGTGTTCTTCTAACAGATTCTTAAATCCACAATTAACTTAACTATGAGGCCCATGGCTAACTTGGTATCTAATATGCTCCTTTTCTTTTTTAAAGTAGGTTATTTCCAGACTGACATATTTCAGAGGGTAGGCAGGGGTGGAGGGGTGGGTTGGAAAAGATTAACTGTGGAACTTATATGCATACTAGAGGCCCGGTGCATGAGATTCATGCACTGGGGGGCAGGTTTCCTCAGCCCAGCCTGTGCCCTCTCGCAGTCCGGGAACCCTTGGGGGATGTCTGCCTGCCAGCTTCAGACATCCCTCTCACAGTTTGGGACCCTTCACTCTTTACCACCCACCAGCCATGAGCCCGGCTTCTGGCTGAGTGGAGCTCCCCCTGTGGGAGGGCACTGACCACCAGGGGGCAGCTCCTGTATTGAGCATCAGCCCCCCCTTGTGGTCAGTATGTGTCATAGCATCCAGTCGTTCCACAGTTTGGTCGATTTGCATATTATGCTTTTATTATATAGGATGTGCATAGCCCATGGACACAGACTAGTGTGGTGAAGGCCTGGGAAGGGTGGGTGCAGAATGGAGGGGATCAATGGGAAAAAACACCACAAAAACACAAAGGGGGCATCTGTAATATTTTCAACAATAAAGATAAATTTTAAAAGGTTATTTCCAAAAAAATATTTAAAATTAATGACTTTAAGTGACTTGAGCTGAATTCAATTTGTCTTGGTAATTTTTCCAGAACATTTTTAGCTTGATCATATTTATTACACTAAAACCAACTAATTCACCAGTTGTGTAGAAATGGGGTGGAAAGGAATAAAAAATAATTTCTGCTGGTTTTTAATATGGCTTTTTCCAGAAGTCACTGTGAGAAGAAGTCTATAAATTCTTTAATAGTTAAAATATAAGTCAAGGAGGAGACCTCTCTTCCTGCTAGGTACTGAAGCATTGATGTAACTGTCTTAAGTCCCATAAAAGCCTTAAGTCCCTAATCATCACAAGCTAGGTACTGAAAATATATAGAGGAAAATTACATAATCCTTGGTGTTGTGAAATTATAATCAGGTATGTTATGATGTAGGTAAGAACAAAATGAAAATCTGGGAAGCGCATGAGAGTGAGAAGATAAAGGACAGAAGTCTAAGAAAGCATTACTTATGAAAAAACTAATAATGGGGTCATTCTTAGTTGGATATTTTAAGGAAATTCCTCTAGGTTTCTCCCACTTATGGCCACTTAACATTGTACAGTGGTAAAGAATCTGGATTAGACTTTCCGAAAGCCTATGTTATAGCCTTGGCTCCACTGGGACCTGGCTTTTTGTCCTTGAGAAAAATTATTCTGCTTTGCCACCCCTGCAAATTGCTATGGAGGTCAACTGGGAAACCATTTTGAAGGTACTTCTCATTCTTTTCTTCACTCCAGTCTCTCACTTCTGATTTCACGGTGGGTGTGTTTTTGATGCTTGCTTCTCACTGGGTATCAGAAGAATAGTAGCTGTACTAAGAAGTCTGTACAGCCTCCCCTGGATTCCTAGGCTCCCAATCAGCACCAATTCACACACCTAAGCAATGATTTGAGAACATTCATTCCTGAACTGGAAGTCATTACAAAGTGGAGGGATGGGGCTTCGGGGGGGTGTCTCTATGAGTTAAGGTTAGTTCCCAGTGTTTAAGGTCCACAAGTATAGGAATCTCTCAGTTATAAACAGAGAACAGTTGTCATTTTATTTAGCTCAAGTGCAACCCAAAAGGGACACGTAGATAGCAAACAGTTCTTTAATAGTTAAAAAAAAATCCCCCCCCCCCCCCCACCCCCCTCTCCCCCCCCCCCCCCCCCCCCCGCCAGTACTTCTTCCAAAGACTTGTTTCCCAGCCTGTTCTTTCCCCACACCCATAAAGAAAAAATTCTAGATGTCATGATTTATGTATTCCATGTAATTTAAACCCCGATTAAAGCCATCCATCTGATTTGCAGTCATAAATTTATTGCAAGTCAATTACTGCTTACATGGGTGAGGTGGATTACTTCAATTTGAAACTCAGATGAATGACTATTTGCAATCAGGCAAGCTCATTGACATTCATTTATACAATGTAAATAAAGCCATTAAATTCAAAAGTAAGGATGTTTGTAAAACTGGTTTTACAAACCAGTTTTTATCATTTTAGACACCTACTTGATTATCATACAACTACCTAGTGAGGTGGAAGTGAAGGGAGAAATCGTCACTAAGCAAAATGGCATATGTCTTTATGAACAAGAAATTAGCAAACACATTTTCAGTATTGTTCCTTGCTTTTCTACAGAGCAATAGTGAGAAAATTATTGCTTCTTATTTTTTTTTGGAATGGAATTTATATGCGATGAATCAGTCTATTACTAAAGTTTCATAGATGTTTTGGATGGAATGAAGGGAAATTCTGATAGGATATGATTTTCTAACTTACCAGCAGTGTTATTTTACTTTTCTGGCAAACCTAACTTCATTTGTGTAGCGATCTGCCAAATGCTACTCTTTTATGGGACTTAAGACAGTTACATCAATGCTTCAATGACTCTGACACCCTTACACCTGTTTCACTGCCTTTTTTAAAAAAAATTCTTCTAGTTATGTTCAAACCACTAACACAAAGAGCTTGCTTCTTGGGTGCTATTCTGCAGAGAGCCAAAAGCACAATCTTTTGACTATCTTACCTATGACTTTTTTCAATAATGGGAGATTATTATAACCAGGATGTTTTACAGTATTTTCATGATTGATAACACTTTGAGTTCATGAGTTTATCATACCTTATTTACGATGACTTCTTTATGGAAAATGTTTTGTTGAGCTGAGAATATCCAAAGTAAAACAAGAAAAATAAACTCATCAAGTACCCTGTCACTGAAAAGATGATAACAGATGTTTCTCATCCCCAGATAACTCTGGGGAGGCAAAGAGAAGGGTTTCCCATATTTCCCAGATGCTGCGTGATATGTCTAGGTTCCCAGGATTCATCCAAATGAAGACACACTGAGATTTGCAAATAGGAATTCCCCAGCCGAGAGACTCAGAGTAGGGAAATGGGGCTGCTCGGGGAAAAAGGGTTTGCATCTGGAATTCTAAGATATTCATGTGATGTTCTGTATTTTAATCTAGGTCACTCTTTCTACATTTTCAGTGTCCAGTAAAGGAGCCGGAAGAGTTCCATCAGCTGCTCTTAATTTTCTCTTTTCCTTTCAAGTTTGGCTAAATATTTTAGAAATAATAGAAAATGGAGAAAAAACGTAGCTGAGAGAACAAGAGGTGATATCCAAAGTAAAGGGGCTAAATTATTCAGAATTCCTTTGTCTTTCTCACATTGGTTCTGTCCCTACAGAATTCCAATAAATGTCGTACCTGTATGCAATCAGATTGAAAACACAAATACAAAAATGTAGTCCCCTAAATTCTCCACTGTGCTCTTATCATTGTATGATTCCTCCTGGGGGCATGTTCCTGTATATGAAGAGATAAAATTATTGAATCTATTGTATATCCCCGTGTTCCAAATGCTTTATATGGATTAACTCATTGAACACTCACAAGAGCTCTATGAGGTAGACACTATTCATTTTTCCATTATACAAATGAGGGATTTAGGCTAAGTTACTTATTCATTCACATTGCTAATGATTGGAGGCATCGAGTTTTTAAGTCAATTTTCTAATCTCAGAGGCCAGGTGCTGAAGGTCTATGGTATCCTGCCTGTTTTTGGATTAATAACACATTTTCATAGCTTATGCTTTCTGTAGAATGAATCAAGATAGAAATGCATTACTTGCAAGTACAAGAAGCCTTTCCAATACCTAGGTTCTGCCATGAGTGAATTCAGTCATCTTAACTAAAAAACTATACTTTTCTGAACCTGGATTAATCATCTGTAAATTTTGGATCAGGGTTGGGGACTAGAAAAATCTGGGAGTCTTTTCTAGCTCTCTGATTTTAAGATTCTTGGATCATGTATTATAGGACATCCAGATAACTCCATATGCTGATCATTACCCATAAACACCTTTTAATGCTGTTGTGAAGACTTCAGCTCTATTTACCAATGCAGCAGAAGAATGGTGTAAGACTGGTTGCTATTTTTGGTTGAGCCTTTTACTTCATCAGCTGCACAAAATGAGGAAATAGAACATGAGTATTAAAACCATTACATCATCCATCAAGGAAATTTGGATCATTGATGTAATCTAAAAAGAACTTTCCATAAGCACAAGGTTGTCATAGAGATGATATACTTCAAACAACCACTTCTCAGCTACTGTGATCAAGAGCTGTGTTTTTATATTTATCTCATTTGAGGGTCTTGGTTAGAATCCAAAGAACCACTGAAAAAGATTATTCTCTTGTGGAAGTATTTACAATTGCCCTCATTGGAACACTACAAGAATCAGGTCTGTAAAAATCAGCTACTCTGTTAATTATTGTGCATTTGACAGATTATAATTTTCCTATCGATGGTCCCCAGACAGAGTTGAAGTTGAAGTGGTTAGAGGAAAAGAACAATAAACACAATGAAGTTATGGATGCAGTCAGACTGACCCAAACTTAACATAGTTTACAAAACCCATATCTACAAAATGAATCTTTACTCAACTTAGCTCATGGGGACTCATTTCTAATCCTTAACAAAATAACTAAGTTAGTCCCTTTTTAAAAAATGTCTTAGTTAAATCCAGAACTTTTTCTATAAATTCAACATTGCTATCTTAGGTTCATTCCAGCTCAAAGCTCTCTCTTACACATTCCTTTTCTTCTACCCAATTCAATTCTAATTTCTCAAGGATGGAGCAGAAGGGGAAGAGAAGACTCTTATGCCAGCTGGGGGCAATTGCTTCGTGATTGGCCACATGCTAGTATAATGAGAGTGGTTCAATTCCTGCTCTTGTCTGTGTATTGTTAGGGAAAATGATATCCAGTGGTTGCTCTTCCTGGCTGTGTTGAGGCTATTTCAGTTTTCACATATCATTCTTTTTTTTAAAAAAATGTATTTCATTGATTTTTTACAGAGAGGAAGGGAGAGGGATAGCGAGTTAGAGACATTGATGAGAGAGAAACATCGATCAGCTGCCTCCTGAACACCCCCTACTGGGGGTGTGCCCGCAACCAAGGTACATGCCCTTGACCAGAATTGAACCTGGGACCCTTCAGTCCGCAGGCCGACGCTCTATCCACTGAGCCAAACTGGTTAGGGCTCACATATCATTCTTAACCTTGTTGGTCCTCCTCACACTTTTTAGCCATGGAGCCAGCCAGTAATACTCTCTGCACCCATTTAGGGAGACTCATCTCTCTTGATTAGGTGACATCCAGGACCTGTGACCCAAGCCTTTCAGTCAGTATACACTTATCTCTTTGGCAAGCTGGCTCTGGGTTGTAGGTGCTTGAGGTGTTTCTACATATACTGTACTACCTTTTCTTCTCTGCCCTTTCTCATATGTTGGAGTCCCAGGACACACCTGCCAGGCTCTTCTCATCATGCTGCATCCGCAGAGAAAAATCTCAGCCTCTTCTACACGCTGGATCCTCCCAACTTGAAGAACTGAGGCAGGTGCTCCTGACCTGCTTATTCCACCCAGGAATATCATCCTGCAAAGCTCTCCTCCCTTTTACTAATAAGTTTTATTCCTCTAACATGGAGTTACGAATACTCCGTCTGGGGCAGGGAGTGTCAGGAAGTGATGAAGGGGAGGAGGAATTTTGGAGAAGACCCAGATCTCCTGGTTTGTCATGTCATCTTTATTTTTTCCAGGAATTCATAGAATTTATGATAGTTGAAAAATAAAACACACCATTTGATGCTTGAAGTTATCAGACTGCACAGGCTAAAACTTGTGTGGGAATGACTCTCCCACACTCCTGAGGTTTCCTTCCATGTGAAGGAAGTTCTATTAGTGTGAGATCCCTAGTCTCTCTCCTGCACTCTTATCTACTTCTCTTTAGGAAAGAAAAGAGCCCCTTGTGGGTTAGTAGGCATACTCAGCCCACTAAACCCTTTTTTTTTCTTCCTTGGAGATATCTGGCCTACAGAGAACCTGGATTATTTATTGTGTGTTTCCTGGATAGGGATGCTTGCTTAATTCTAGGCTCAGTATCGATACATCCATTTTCCCAAACATATTAGCCCTACCTCCCATATGAGCTTTGTCAATAATAAAGGCAATCTTTTGCTGTCCCATCTGTCTCGTTATTTAATTGGTTCAGGTCTAGGTTAAAGAAGAAAGTTATTATTGGTTCTAATTTCAACAAAATTTATGTATCATCCTTTCCCACTCTTAATGTTCTTTCCCACAGTTCTGTCCCCTCTTCCTCAAATTTGACCAAGAGTGTGATGAATTTATGTCAAATTCTGGCTGTGCCACATACAAGTAGTGTAACCACAGACATGTTATTTAGTCTCTGAGCTTGCATGTTAATATTTCCTTCCCAAATATACGAAGGGCATTCTTTGGGACCACACATATGAATTTGTCTCACGAGCTACTTCCTCCCCTGATTGTCAATTTGTGGCCATGATAAGACATCAGATAACTCTTACATCTCATTTGGAGGACTTAGTAAGCAAAAACTACTTTGACATTAAACCATTTCTATTTTTCCAAACCATTTTCAGTCCAAACCATTTTCAGTAACATGCAAAGATAAATACTGACATGCAAGTACTTTCAGCACCCAGGGCTGTTTCTTCTAAAGACAATTTATAGCTGGGCAAACTTCTAAGGGCATCCAATTCAGGAGCCTTTGTTTCTTTACTGAGGTATTTCCTCATTTTTAAAAGACTGGTTATAGATTTATAATATTCCAACATGACACCTCCCAGGCAGAAACCAGGAAGAAAAAATACTGAATACTGTTCGTGACAGGGGAGAGCTCCAAAAATGTCTGAGTTGGACTCGATCCAAATTCTTGTTTCATTTTAGAAGCCTTAATATGCTTCCTTCTTCTCAGTGTGAAACAGAAACTGTGTGGATGGAAGAGGTTTACAAGAAAATACAGCTAGAGAATTTGGGTCACTGTGCACTAAAATGCACAGCAATGCTATACCCTGATTTATGCTGAGGTTTTCCTTCCTAATAGACAAGCATAAATCAATCACCAAGACAGAAACAAACACAAACAGTGGCTAAAGTGTTCTGGATAAAAGGAAAATAGAAGAAATAAGAAAAATATGTTATTGAGAGATTCTCTATGGAAACAACTTTGGTTAATTTATCTGCTACTGTATTAGCTACTTAACTTCCTTGGGGTAAGTTATTTAAATGGTCTCAAGAGTTCTCTAGCAGCCAGGCTAGTCTGGCAATGACTTACATCTGGGCAGCAGTTTACTTTCTGCTTTATTTACTCAACTGAGTCAGCTTACTCTATTTCCATGTACAATATTTCTTTTTTATACAAGTAATGTAAATGAAGAAATTTAAATAGGAAATAAAAAACAGTTATTGTCTTTATCATCATCCTCCTACTATCCTATCTAATAAAAGAGAAACATGGTAATTAGCCATACGGCTGCTACCCTTCCCATTGGCTAATCACTGAGATATGCAAATTAACTGCCAACCAAGATGGCGGCCGGCAGCCAGGCAGCTGACGCGAACAGGGAGGCTTGCTTGCTCCAGTGATGGAGGAAGCCAGGTTCCCCGCCTGCCTTGCCGGCCTCTCAGCTGCACTCTAAGCAACAATGTAATAAATATAGAAGCTAAACAAAACCCCGGGCTTCAGCCAGCAGGACCGCAACATTGTTTCAAATACAGAAAGTAAACAAAGGCCAGAAACCTGCTTTCAGCAGCGGAGGTCTCATAGCTGGAGCCGAGCCTCAGAGCTAAAGCTGGCCCAGAATAAAAAAAAAAAGGGAAAAAAGGACAGGTTGGGAGCTTCAGTCACCTGCCAGCCTGAAAACAGCCCTCAGCCCCTCACCCAGGCTGGCCAGGCACCCAAGCGGGACCCCCACCCTGATCCAGGACACCCTTCAGGGCAAACCAGCCGGCCCCCACCCGTGCACCAGGCCTCTATCCTATATAGTAAAAGGGTAATATGCCTCCCAGCACCGGGATCAG
>NW_005371843.1:2952538-2993857 GCF_000412655.1 Myotis brandtii | reverse complement strand
AACCTCCTGATCCGCCCTGCTCTGTGCATGACAGGGGGCGGCGCCCCAACTCCCCAATCAGCCCTGCTCTGAGCCCGACCAGGGGCTGCACTTAGGGATTGGGCCTGCCCTCTGCCACCCGGGAGCAGGCCTAAGCCAGCAGGTCATTATCTCCCGAGGGGTCCCAGACTGCGAGAGGACACAGGCCGGGCTGAGGGACCCCCCCTCCCCCCCAAGTGCACAAATTTTTTGTGCACCGGGCCTCTAGTCCTATATAATAAAAGCCTAATATGCAAATTGTTCAACTGGGAATTTGACCACTCACTGTGACATGTGGTGACCACCAGGGGGCGGCGTGAAATATGGCGGGCGTCAGTGATCCCGCACTGGCAGTGGGTAGCAGTGGAGGTGCTGCCAGCCCCCATGGGTCCTGATGAGAGCGGGACCATGGTGGGATGGTGGAGCAGGTGAGCGAGCGGCACCAGGCCAAGGCGGGTGTGAGTGGGGGCCCGATCACCCCACCGATTGCCCCACAGATGGCAACCAGCAGAGTTGGCGAGGGGCCCGGCCCCAACTGATCGCCCTGCAGATGGTGGTGACAAGCAGCCAGCAGGCTCTGATCGCCCAATTGAGACCAGCCCTGGGCTGGGACGGGGAACTGGGGGTGGGTGGCAGAGACTAACTTCCTGCGGCACCTGGGCAGGGGGCTGCAACCTCTCGCTGGCTACCTGGGGACAGGGGTGACGGGGACGGAGTTGTGGTGAGAATGTGGGCTGTCCACAAAGCTCGCTCTCACCCCTCCTGCTATCCTCCCTCGGGACGCCAGGGCTCACGCACCAGAGAAGCCCCCGCACTCAGGTGCCAGGGGCCCACCCGCGAGGAGCCTGCCCCACACCTGTGCAGCCTCTTCAGGGTGAGCCAGGCCACAGCTGCAACCACCTGGGACCGCAGGGGCCAATTGGGCTCCCCGTGGGTTTGCGCAAGAGCTGGTCTGTGAGGCCAGCTGGGAGAGAGCATGCTGCCCGCCCGACTTCCATGCAGCGATGTTGGGCGCCCAGAGGCCCACACTGCGACCCGGACCATGGTGTCTGGCCGCACTCACTGCATCTCCGTGTGGGGACTCAGGCGCTGTGACTCAGGTGGAGGAGGATACGTGGGGGCCCGAGGGCCCAGGTGCTGCCCAGTACCCAGAGGTCAGCTGGGACCTGCCGTTCCACGCCAGATGCTCATGCTTTGGTCATTGGACAGGCCTAGGGACCGCACTTGTGCACGAATTTCGTGCACCGGGCCTCTAGTCCCTGTATAACTCCTTTTTTTAGTCTGTTCACTTTGTTTCCGACTTTGTGATTTAACATGAAAATCCTTATGAATCTATAGAAACACACACACACACACACAAACTTACTTCTATCGTTACTAGAGTAGAATGATAAATACACTCTCCTGTAACCTGCTTTTTCACTTAACAATATTCGAGACCATTTTTAATATCACTTCATTCAGATTTATATCATTACTTTAATGGTTCCATAATTGCCTTTTTTGAATGTACCTTAATTTATTATTTGACTAATCTCTAACTAATGGGCATTTAGATTATTTCTAGTTTGAGCTGGAATTAAGAATGCTGAGTTAAACATCCTTTTATACACATCTTTGTGTAAATACTCACCTAATTCATTATTTGAAGGAATTTCTTGGAAGTGGAATTAATAGGTGGAAGAAAATGCCTCTCCTCCCTCACACCCCACCCCTCTGACCATATCTGTCTCTAATTGTTGTTGGATGAGACTGCAGCCCATTAAATGGAATGGTCCTCATCTAACTGTGCATCCAGGAATTATTTTGAGGAAAAGACTACAAGAGCTGTTTGTACACAGATCTGAGGGACTCCAGGCATGTTTATCTTCTGTGGAGCAGTCATTGTCACTGATTATAATCAAGATGGGCTGTGGCTCCTGTAGTTTCTCAGAAGTTCCCATCAGAGCAATTGGTGCGCTGGCATCAAAAGAAAGATGGAGAAATTACAGATTGGAAAAAAAATTTAAACAAAAATACAGTACAAAAAAAGAAAAAGACAGATGAAGACAAAGGCTGTCTTTAGTTCAGGAATGTGGCTATTGTGCGTTTGGGTGAAAGTTCTTCATTGTTTATTACATTTTCTGTCACTGAGATGAGACTCTCACCCAGAGCGCAAAAGTAAGGGATTGACTATAGAGTTGCCAAACCTGTTCTTCCAGAATACCATTGAACCATTTTTAACAGCTATGATGAGTAAATTACATGTGTTAAGCATAGTGTGTCATAAATCTTGACATGTGCGTGAAACTGAAACTGAAACTGAAACTGAAACTGACCATATCTGTCTCTGCGTAATTGCTTCATGACTTCTTTTAATCTGTCCCTGTTCTTCACAGCTTTCCTAGTTTCCCTGGATTTACATTCCATTTTCATAGAGAACTTTATTTTTCTAAGTATTTTTCTGCTTTAGTTTATGTTTCATAAATACTTGGAGATTTATTAAAGTTACACTAATAACTCATCTTTTTTTCTGATAGATATTCTTATCATTGATATATCACCATCAGTTTGTCCATTTTAATAAGTATTTGGTTATTTCTAATAAAGCTGGTACACACATTTCTGTAGAATTCCTTGTATTTATATAAGTGTTATTTACCTTTGTCAAAATTTCAGTGCATAGTCTGTGGTTTTTTAGTAGATGAATGTTTAAATTTACCAACATTAGCAAATTGTGATCTAAATGGAATATACCACCGGGGCCGGTGTGGGTCAGTGCTTGGCCATCATCTCGTGTAGCACAGGGTTGTAGATTTGATTACCGGTAGGGATATGTGCCAAGTTGTGGGCTAGATCCACAGAAGTGGGTGTGCAGGAGGTCACTGGCCAATATGGCATTCTTCCATCAATGTTTCTCTCTCTCCCTTCTCTCTCTAAAAATTAATAAACTATTCTTTAAAAGTAAAAAATAAACCTATCCCTAAAAAAAAAAATTTATTTAATGTTTGCTACTTGTGTGTTCATTTTAATACATAACACACATATCTGTAAGACATGGAAAATAGTGGTCTATTTAAGAGGTTTTAATGATTGACAATATTTTTTGAAATGCATTTTATGAATATAAATATTTCTAAAGCAAAGAGAAAATAATTGAGTAAGTAGACACAATGAAATTCTGAGCAAAAAGTATGACTAATTTTTGTTCTTCAATAAATGAATACAACCACTGTAAAAATATATGTGTGTATACCCAACACACACACTACAGAAACATTTCAAAGTGGAAATATTTAGTGCACTGCCAAAGTGCTACAATAACTCTCATCCATAGACATTCACATGCAAACACTATTGGACTAATAAACTAGAGCAAGTATTAATTAGCAGAACTCCTTTGCAAAAACGTTTAAAAAATGGAAATAATGAAACCGAAATTTACTTCTCATCTGAACAGTATAGAAAATAATCTCCTATTATCTGCATCACATCACATACACATGAATTATTATCTAAGCTCAGAAAATAACTTCTTACTGTACACGCAGAACTGCCGTGTATACTCAGCAAATGTTATCATTGGCAGAAAATGGGCCATGAGGCAAATGTCTGAGGGATAGTGGCAGGAAGAGATCTAACTGCTTAAGAAGAAAAAAGAAAAGCATGGCAAGAACTGGAATGTGCATGCAAAGGAGTGGAGTGTGAAGAAAGCAGAAAGTAATAAACCAATTAAAGTGGAAAACAGCAGCTAATTGCCAAATTGCCCTCCAGAGAGATTGTACTGATTAATACTTCTAACAGCAGTTTGAGAGCAGCCATTTCCCTCAAGTTTTTGCCAAAACTGGGTTTATCTTTATTTTTAATTTCTTACAATCAGATGCAATTCCTTTTAAAAATATTTTTTAAACAAAATCCAGCAAGTGGCCACTATAATCTAAACTCCTTAATCACAGGGAACTAGCAAAGTGTCCCATGTGAATTGTTTTGGAAGAAAAAAAAGTGGGTGAATATGCAAATTTCCCCCCAAATCTCTTGTACTCCTTATATCTTACAAGGAATTCTCTTATATGCACCTCTCTATAGAAAATTCTGTTTTGGACTGCAGAGATATTCTGAATTTTGGGCATTGATCAAGCATTAGTTCTGTATGATAAAGGAAAGCAAAACAAAGCCAACAAATCTAAAGATTTCACATCCTACATGGCAACCTCTAGTTAAAGATTCATATCTATGTTTAAATACCACATGTAAAATTTGTGATTGGGATTTAATTATCCATGAATTCATTGTAGCAATATTGCGGAAAGAAATTTGGACTTGATATTGGGAGAGACCTATATCTTGACATCACTGATTCAAATGGTGAAATTGTATTTGACATTCAAGCAATTATAAGTAGATTTAAAGTTCCAGTAAGAAGCAGTAACTGTTTCCCTTGCCGGTTTGGCTCAGTGGATAGAGTGTCAGCCTGTGGACTGAAGGGTCCTGGGTTTGATTCTGGTCAAGGGCACATGCCCAGGTTGTGGGTTCCATCCCCAGTGGGGGGGGTGTGCAGGAGGCAGCCAATCAGTGATTCTCTCTCATCATTGATATTTCTATCTCTCTCTCCTTCTCCCTTCCTCTCTGAAATCAATAAAAAAAATATATTTTTTAAAAAAGAGAAGCAGTAACTGTTAATCTGGTGCCAAGATACTAGCAACGTAGTTCTGACTGCCCATATCTTTGCCCATGATGTGGTTAAAGGATGAATGAGATATTTGAAACTTACTTTTCCTGGAATATGAGTAGAAAAAAAAGTGTAAAAATGCCTGCAGGTGTCTGAAGTGTGTTAATCTTATGAAAACATGCAATTTGATATTAAACATTGTAAGCACCTACATTTGTAAAACCTATGCCACAATAGTCTAACATCCTAAAAGATGCCTTTTATACATTTTAATCTTTCGCCAAATTGTTTCACTGAACTAATATTTTTGCTTTGAAATTTTATACAGCATGCTATAGAATCTTACAAAGACAATCATTATACACTGTCACACTTAATTATTTCTTTCCATAATGGAAATGACCCAAAATCATCATAGCAGAAATATTCATGGGAGAGGCCAGAGGCAGGCACACGCTGTGCTGGGAATGTCTGCTGGGCCACTTGACTGGGCAGCTAGCAATGACGCAGTCTCTGTTTGCAAGCCCACGTGTGAGAACATAAATCATTAGTTTCCATTTGAAACACATAAGGCACCTCCTCTCTGGCTCTTGTAGTTTCAAAGAAAACACACAATGATGATGTAGTGACTTGCCAGCTAAAGTACATTTTTTCATTTATCAAATCGTTAGTCATTGCGATGGAGAGGGCTTGGCTTGTTCAGCCGCTTAAGTCATTCTGTTTCCCCTCCCTGCTCCTCCTGACTTGTTTAAAGCCACCCTGCCCCCTCCCTTCTCTGACCGATTGCCCTGTTCCCTGGAGGCTGCCTGGATGGGGTCTGGCTACTACTGCCTCGCAGTTCTCCTGTCTAATGGAATCCCTGTTCATCTGATTTCTGATGATCCTGCCAAACTTGAATACTAGAGGAATTCCTACGTCCAGAACTGTTTCTCCATTGTGCACAGAAGGACCAGGAGAAATAAATCAATTAAGGAAAGTATCTCACCCCAAGTCACTCTTGACTTTAGGGAGATTCTTCATTTCTGCCCCTTGTGGTAGATTGATGACCAAAATGACCTCACATCTCCCTGTAGCCACATCCTGTGCAGGGAGTTTCTGGACCTTTAGTGGTGGAATTGGGATGGAATAAAAGGACCTTAGTAAAGGGTTTGTATGTCAAAAATGGGAGGGTAATCTTTTCTGGGGAACAAAGAGAGAGAGATGAATGAAGCTGGAAAGGACATGTGAGATAAAGAGGAAAGGTGAACTTAAAACACAGTTTTGACTCTCTCACGCCACTGCTTATAACTTTCCATCATCTTTGATGCGTTTGGAAGTTGGTGGGGGTGGCTGCTATGGATTACAGGAGTGATAAGAGTCTGGAATAAAAGGCTTGTGGGGAATGAAAAGTTAGACACAACTAAAATGAAATATATGTTTTCTTCTTGTGCAGCAGAAACATTTCTTTGCAGCAGTTCTGTGACCTGGACATGACTATCTGATTGTACTAATGGGCCACTGATTACTCCTGGTCATCCTGCTCCTTAGTGACAGTGCAGTGACTTGAATGTGATGCCCTGATTCCAAGGGCTTCTTTATTTTTATGACACCAGAGTTATGTGCTGTGCTTTGATGAGCTATTATGTTCTTGTTGGGGTGTCACTGAGCCATTAACATAGACCATGCAATGGGCACTATGGACAGTAACAACTATGAATACCAGATGTGTGCCCTGCCTTCACCTTGCCCAAGTAACCTCACTGTAAATGGAGATGATCCCTTGGTTATATAACTCTTGGTATAGAACAAAAGCCAAATAAGAGTGAATGAATTAAATAAGATAGTAACTGATAAAGCATTACATGGAAATTAATTGAATTCTGCCTACTATTTTCCTTTGTTATGTACTTTCTCATTTTATGATGCTTCGTTGAACTCTATCTCTCTCAGACCCACATTTTTTCAACCTCAGGGAATACCAACCACTCATTCTTTACTGCCTTTGCTAGTTCCTGTTCCAATCAAAACACCTAAAAATCTTAATCTCAATTACATACAAGGGAGAGGATGGAGCCAATTCACCCCTATATCCCCAGCACTTAGTGAAAAGCTTGGAAGACAACAGATACTCAATAAATATAGTAGGATGAATACATAAATATGCACATGTTCTCTTTTCTCAGTCCTCTCTGGACACAGTCTGAAACCCGGGTGCTGTCACTGTGCCCTGACACATCCTTCTCCAGGAACACACACCAATATAACTTGCTTTTGATCTATTGTTCTGTTGCCCCCCTCATTAATCTCCTGATTGATGGACCAAGTGTTACACAGTTACATTTGCCAATGTATACATTTACCTTGAAGTCTCAAGGAAGAAGGAAACCTCATATGCCCCCCCCAATACAAATACAGATACTATTACAGAGGAGGCTATTTTTCAAATCATGTCTTGGTCCAACTGATGTACGTGCCACAGCTCACATGTGAGTACTAGTTATCTGTAAATAAACGTATCGATCCCTTCCAAATGGGAATAGATGTTTAAAGCTATTCAAAACTAGGAGACTTACTGGCTTTGCCTTTAGATATAGAGGATAAACAAACACTGCTCAAACCAGTTTTAACTCAACCTGAGCCACTAGATTAAAGCTCAAATGTGTCCCTTTGGCTGAATCACTACCAGACTTTAGTGAAAGTGTGTGCATATTTAAGTTGATTTTGAAGGGTACCTTATATACTTTCATATTGGACCAGTATCATTTGATCCAATTACAGACAGATATATTTGTTGATAAATAGTCTGGCTGGCGATTACACATAGGTTTTAATAAGAAGCACATAATATTGAAAAATTAAATGTAGCTCTTCTTTTTTGTGTATTTTATATGAATTTGATTTAAAAATTTTAAATAAAATGACATAGATATCAATAGAGCTTTATTTTATTTGAAAAAAATGTGAACATTTATGTGACTTAAAATTGGGGGACAAATGATTTAGAAAAATATGCAGAGACAATGGCCATTCATGTTCAGGGTTTGCTTTGTATTATTTTGAATTTTAGATATCATGATGTTTTCAGAAATATATCCCATTCACCATTCATAATATATGATGGCTCTGTGTGTGTTTTCGTGTGTGTGTGTGCGCGTGTGTGTGTGTTCTCAAAGAGAGCCTCTATTTACTAGTGAAAGTAAATAAAAATGTTAATATAGGGTATCCCCAAAATGTATACACACACTTTGAATAATTATAAAGGCAGCGTTTACTAAAATACATTTCATTTTCAAAATTGAGCTACCAGCTGTTAAAGTATGTATACATTTTTTGGGGACACCCTGTATTTTTCACAGTACCTAGAGAAAAAAGAGAAGTAATTAAGCTTATATACTTTCAGCCAAACATTCTAGTAGCAATTCCCTTTCATTGCATACTAATAATCAGTATATATTTTCATGAGGAAATACATGATTAGTTTCTAAAACTCGAAGGTTAGCCCCAGCTGAACACTTGCTAAATTTGAAAAAATACAAGTATCAATACTTAATGATGCGGTCAGGATGTTTTCATGTGTTGGAATATGAAGATCAGGGAAGACGAAAGACATTGTGAAACTCAAGCACTTTTTGCCACCACTTACAGCCAATAGTCTGAACAGCATTTAAGAAGACATCTATGAGAAAATAGATGTAATTTCACTCTTCACCTTGAGTACTTTACCTGTGTATGGATGACTGAATATGTCAGAGTTTATAAATGCTACATCTCATACACCATTAAACAAGGAGATTGGCTTCTGCTGGATTTAAAGAGAGATGTGTGGCTGCTCAGCCCTGAGTCATCAGAAGAATCTCCAAACTGTCTCTACTCTGTTTGTCCACATGGGATGAGCATGGATCCCTACATATTGAAAACTCTGTCTTAAATTTAAAGATTAAAAACTGGCAAGTTTACTCTAATACCTCTGATGCAGTATGGTGCAGATTAAAGGCATGGACTTTAGTATTGTGCATGGTTTGTGTTCAGCCATGACTCTGTCACTTATAACTGTGTGACAGTGAACGTTATTTAACTTCTCTGTGCTTCAGTTTTCTCATCTATAAAACAGGACAATAACAATGCTACCTCACAGGGATCTTGTGTCAGTATTCAAAGGACAGGGCCTTGCAAAGAGTAATCTTATAGCCAATAGTGACTAGGATTATTAGTCCTTTGCTATTTTTCCTTTCCTTTTTATCTGATCTTAATTGATTGACCACAAGGTATAAGAATAAAGTCACTACACTTGCCTGCCTATTAAGAACTTAACCTAATTCTTAATACCTCAGGATTATCTTTAGGTGCAAATTCAGACCAGCTCCCTTTTTTGGCTTCTAAACATTTCCTCCAATTGGCAGCATGTGCCAAAAAGAAATGGAGATTTTACAAAGGACAGGGATGGTGGCACTTCAGAACAGTGTTTCTACTTGTAGGTGTAAGTCATAACTTTTGTGTGGATTTCATGAAAGTTGAGAGTATATACTTAAAAGAACAAATACATTATGTTAGAAAACACATTTTAGCCCAGCTGGCATGGCTCAGTGGTTGAGCTTTGACCCATGAACCAAGAGGTCACTGGTTCAATTCCTGGTCAGGGAACAGGCTCGATCCCCACTAGGGGGCATGCAGAAGGCAGCCAAATAGATGTTTCTCTCTCATGAATGTTTCTATCTCTCTATCTCTCTCCCTTCCTTTCTCTCTAAAAAATCAATAAAAGCATATTAGAAAAAGAAAAAAAAACACACTTTATTTTCTTATTATTCTACATACTACTGCATTTACTCTTTTATTTTTACCTCTTATTTCCCTAATTATTTTCTGAATGTTATAGGGGTTGGAGAAATATATATTTTGCAAGGGTTTGAAACTAGATAGTTGGCCATCAAAGTCATGTTCATCTTAGAGACTATGAACCTTGTAACTGAAAAAAAAAAAAGACTCATCCAGAATTGCACAACTGATGATACACTTGAGTGTGCTTTTTATTAGTCAGGATTCAGTTGTAGGAAACAGGAACCACTTTCACTATTTTAAGCAGAAAAATACTTAATAATGATAGCAACTACAATGTATTGTGTATTTCTTGTGTACTAGGAAGGCTCTGCTCTGAGTGTGTTATGTATATGTACTGGTTTATTCCTTGCATCAATCAGTCCTAGCAGTAAGTCATTTTCTCATCTTACAGATAAAAAATCTGAGGTCCAGAGAGTTGCCTAAAGTAATATAGCCACTGATTAGCTGAGCCAGGATTTCAACCTGAGTATTCTGGTCCCAGAGTGTGCGTGCTTAACCAAGGTGTTCTCCTGCCTTTAAGTACAGAGAATATGTGTTCACCTAACTCCTGAAAGAATTGGAAAACCTGTGCCTCCAGGATTGACTTCTGGGATAACACTACAGAACTGAACTGCCAAGGGACGGCTAGCTCTAGCACAGACAGGAGCTGGAGAATTGAAAATAAAGTGCGCCTTCAGGATAATAATATTCTACACCAATAGCCAAGTAACCACTTCTAGAATTATTATCTTCAGAGCTATGCTATGTCTATTATATCGCACAAGCAAAAGGGGGGGTCTCAAATCCTGTTGCCTCTGCATAATTAATTCCATTTAGAATTCAGTTCACTGCCAATCACTGCATCCAATTAGCAGAACTGAAATCACATCTGGAATCCAGCTTTGCAGTCTCTGTGCCTACAAAACACACCCAAGGAGGGTGGAAAAGACGTCAAGCAACCCAATTGAAAGTATCATGCGAATATTTTAATTTCTCCATGTGTGAGCATTTCCTCACTGTTCAGATGAAGTATTGCTTCAAATCAAATGATGCAAATGCTTATGAAATAAAGAGGAGAAAAAATTACTAGTGATTGAAATAAGATGTTTTATCTGTTTCCTTTCAAGTTTCAGTGACAGATAACAGATAAAGATTTTTCACTCTTGTAACAGGAGGGCCTAGTAGCTATGAAGGCCACAGAATAATAATAGATTTTCTGTCTTTTTGGAACTGTCTTGACAGATTGATAACTTCTGGGTGCGAGAATTCTGCAAATAATATAAACTAAGAGGAAGGTGAGAAAAACTTGGATGGTTTAAAGAGCAAATATTACCAAAGCTCTTCAACTATATTCTTGTCAAATGAAATGCAATGGGTTTTTGATAAAAATCTATAGTTTTCAAAATGTGGTATGCATTACCCTATTCTAGGTAGCTTTCAAAAATGTAGATCACTTAGAATTAATGAATTATAATCTTCAAGAATTCAGGCCCAAGAATCTGCATTTTTCAAGCACTTCAAATCTTTAATGTAACACTTACTTTGCTGGGAACCAATTCATCAGATACTCCACTATTAAAGTAACAGTTCATATTTTCAGAGGGGATAAGAAGAGTACACAAATACACTTCTTTTTAAATTGTTTTCTCAAAGAGGGCATGAGAGTAAACATGGAAAATAGAAACAGAATGTGAGCAAGTTGGGAGCGAGCTTATCTAGTAATTAAATATTATTTAGGTTTTGTGACTTTACTCAAAAGTGGCACTCTCACCTCTTCCACACAAGTTCCCTTCAACATGGCATTTTTATTTGATTTTATTCTCACCTTCATGGAGCCATATATTTGATTCTGAGTTCTGAATGGCAAAAACAAACAAACAAATTAAACCCTAACAATTCTTTTTAAACCAGAGGCATCCCTTCTGGAGCAATCTGGATCATTCTTCCTGGCTCTCATTGCAAACCTTCCTCACCAGATGCCCCAGAGACCTACAATTCCACGGAACATGCAGCTAAAATTGTGAATCAAGTACAAATCAGAAGAGAGATGACACAAAGAGAAAATAATGGAGGATGATTATGAATATTTCCTCTTCAAAGGACTTTGAAACCTAATATGTCCCAAACTTAATTTATGGTTTTCTAATACTCAAGTCTGTTCTTTATCCCATGTCCCTGTATCAACAAGGAGTCCGTTACAGAGCCAGTTGCATAAACCAGAAGCCTAAGAATCATTGTTGACACCTTTCTCTCACTTATTCCATGTCCACAGTCAATGCCAAGTCCACTGGATCCCACATCTCATGTGTCTCTTCCATATTTGCATTTTTCTTTTCTATACTGAGCAACACTTGACTCTGAGCTATGATTATCTTCTATATAAACTTCAGTAGCAGGATCCTGACTGGTTTCATTGCATCCTTTCCATGTCCCCTTCCTGTAAATTATTGGTATACAAAACCAAATCTGTGAGCCCCTTAAAAGTGTAGACTAAGTCTCATTTCTGAGAATAATTTACTGAGGACTCTTTGAAGAGAAGGCACTAAAAGGCAGGGTGTGTGGGTGGGTGTGGAGGGGTGGTCAGGCAGCCTAGGTTCTAATGATCACACTGCCAAACACTTGTGTTGAGAGGGACATTATCTAGTCAGACTCCTTCAAATTCCAAATGAGGGAAGTGAGATTCAGGGAGGGAGGAGCCATTCCCCATCTCACACACTCTCCTGTCATGACCACCATCTAAATCCCTTTTAGCACTAAAGTGTTTTCTTTAGCAAGTCATTAGCAGGAAACAAATACTTCCCTTCCCATTTACTCTGACCACCATCTCCAAGGAGCAGGCTATGGCAGTCCACAAAATGCACTTCCTTTATTTTCTGTTACAAATTTTTCTTCTTCTTCTTTTGTCTTCCACAGAAGATTAAATTTATGATAAAGTGTGAGCTAATACCAGGCTTTTGGGCTACATTAGAAACTAAACAAACAAAAACACCATGTCCAACAGGATGTGTCTATGTAACACAGTCCATTCAACAAGGGCCAAATTGACCCACTGGCAATTTTCATGACAAATGTCTCATCTTACACCTTCCACTAGACCCCAGAAAATATGTTTTAATAACACGTGCAATTTCTGCCACGCCAGGAGCTGAGAGACGCTGCAGTCTACTCTTTCGGTAGAGATCTCCCACCGAGATCTAGAAACCGACTTCCAGGTTCCTGGGGGGCTTGCTTCCCCTGACTTGAATGTATTGGCCTCGGGTGTACAACAGCTTGAAAACATTACAGAGGCACCCAGCCAGGAAGGTGTCCCAAAGACATATTCCAGCTTTAGATGACAGTGACAAAAGACCCGGAATGCCCCATGGAGACAGCCACCTGCCAAACTCTACTTCTTAAGTGGGAGTCAAAGTTCAGGCCCTCCTGTGTTATAGGAGCAGATCAGATTGCAAAATTACAACTTCACAAGTTCCAAGCACAGAAGTTGGGGGTTGTGTTAACTGTTCGGTGTGATATAGTGTTATATATACTTCAAGGCCAAACTCTATCTACATCTTGGGTGGCAGTTCTATCTATCGCAATGGTTCTCAACAGGATGATTTTACTGCCTTGGGAATAGTTGGCAATGCCAGAGATAGTTTAGAGGCTAGGGATGCTGCTAAGCATGTACAGGGCAGCCCTCTACAATAAAGAATTATTTCCTCAAAATGTCTATACAAATAGTGTTGAGAAACTCTGATCTAGAATTAACCAGACCAACAATAAATAGACAAGACAATTCAATGCATTTGTCAGAAAGTCTATGTTCATATCCCTATTCCAGATGTTTGAATGTGGACAAGTTTTTTTCTTAACCTCTCTTCCTCAATTGTTCTATCTGTGAAATATAAATAACAATATATGTATATCCCTAACACATGGGAAACTGTATAAATGTTAGAAATTATAATTATTAATCCAAACTCCTATTTTCTGTCCAACTTGAACTTTTATACACTGTTTGTGGGAATCTAAAATAGTACACCCACTTTGAAAACAATTTGACAGTTTCTTAAAAACTCAAATGCACACTTCCCATACGATTCTGCCATTTCATTCCTAGGTATTTTCCAAAAAGAAATAAAAGCATATGCCTATGCAAAGATGTTTACATGAATACACATGAGTTTACTTTGTAATAGCCAAAACCTGCAAACAATTCAAATGTCCATCAATGGATGAATGGATAAACAAATTGTGGCTTATTCATACATGGAATACTATACAATAATAAAAAGGAATAAACTATTTACATGTCTAACAACATGAGTAAATCTTAAAATAATTATACTAAGAAAGAAGCCAGACAAAAATCATTACAATGTGATTCCACTTCTATAAAATTCTAGAAAATGCTAACTAATTTACGGTGATCAATGATTTCTGGAGAGGGGAAGGAGTCAGAGATTACAGAGGGTCACAAGGAAATGTTGGGGGGTGATAGATATGTTCCTGATCTTGATGGTGGTGATAAGCTCATAGGTGTGTACATATGTCAAAACTTACCAAATTACACATTTTAAAAATGTTAGTTTAATGTATGCTACTTATATCTCAATAAAGCAGTGGAAAAGAAATCTGTACCTGATAACTATGAAATATAATTATTACACAAATGTGTGTATTTAATGTAACATGTGTCAACATATAGATTGCCTATCTCTGACATGTGGGAAAAATCACTTTTGTTTTTGCCTTCAATTCTTTAAGAGAAGAAACTTTTCTGAGTCACATTTTTCATAGGAGAGACTTCAGTTTCTCTTGCAATGCCATTGGCAAAGATTGTTGATACACACTTTTGGATTGGACTTGACATCTTGTTGAAATCTGTTGAAATCTGAGGACTAATGCAAACTTCAGGCATTTTCTTATTTACTTTAATCAGATACAAACAGCCTGGAGGGCGAGTCATGACATCGCTTCATGACTTGTTAGCAGAAGTAGAAACCAGTGACATAAAACACCTGTGTGCACTCAGGGGCCAGTGGCTAGTACCCTCAGACCCCGTGGTGTCTCGATAGAATCACATATTTGCTAAAATAAAAAATACTCATTCTTTATGCAAAGTGTTATCAAACAACCTTGTGGATTAACTGAGAGAATTTTCAACATAATTAGAATCAGACCATATATATCCAGTAGATGGGATAAAAACTCTGGGCTTGCAAAACCTAAATATAAGATCAAGAAAAAAAATCCACATAAAACTTGTCCAATTTTGCTAATACAAATAATATATTTACTAATATATTTTACTAATTCCAATATATTGCTATATAAAAATGCTAATATATAACACTAATATTAATACATATTATGAACACCAATAATACTTATTACTGGTATATAATAATAATGTGGTAAGTATATTATATCATATAATTTTGAATTATTATTCTATTAGTTATATAATAATTATTATGATAGTAGTAATAATAGCTACCATTCTACCATTACTATTTGTCTTATTATCCCCTTTATTTTATAAATGAGAAACATTTACATTACTCTTCCCCAAACACACAACGAGTAAGTGGTGAAGTTAGAATACAAACCTAAGTAGCCTGATTTTAGAGCCTATTGTCTTTATTTTCAGTATTAATTTAATGTGTCTCCTCATCAAACCTACATTTCAGTACATTTAAATATGCTGAATTTCAAGTCAAATTTAAAAAATAATACAGCATCCCTAATGCCAAGTACTACATTTTTTTAAACCTTGGTCTGAAGGGAAAATTGAGTTTTGTATTAGTGATGAAAGGTAACATTAGCTGTTGAACATACAATCTCTCCTGCACAGAAATCAGTCCCATGGTTGCACTTGACTTCAAGGCAGGTAGAAATTATGGTCTATCTGTGTTTCAAGAAAGAAAAGAAAAAAGGGTTCGGTGATCACATAATAACGTCTCTACCATAAATTCCTACTCTATGCTCACATAGAATTGCTTGGAGGACAATCAGCTGATATCAAGGAGGACTACAGCAATAAGTTTCAAAGTGTGCCCTGAGGTTCACGGAACGAGAACCCCTGGGGGTAATCTGCATTTTTAAATTAAATCCTCTGGGATTCTCTATGTTCACTGAAGATGAAGAACAACCATACTGTCCTAGAAGTTATAAAGACCCAGGCCAGCAAGAACATGGCTAAGGAGTGAAGCTGTCCATGGCAATCCTGAATGTTTAGGTCACCATAATTTATTCCCAACCCCCCATCCTTAATTGGTAGAGGCATGTGTTGTAAGGAGGCCCTCTTGTTCATGCAAATGAGGAATCAGCATATGAAATGTTAATATAACCTTATAAGAAATGAGAGTGAGTGAGCATCTCCTTAAATTCTGTGCCCTAAGTAATGAATGCCTATTTCATATCCACGCCAGATCATCTGACTCTGCTCCTGATCCTTATCTTCAGTTTACTGATTCATTCATTCATGCATGTATCATGTATTTATTCAGCAAATTATCTTTCATCTATCTATCTATCTATCTATCTATCTATCATCTATCTATCTATCTATCTATCTATCATCATCATCATCATCATCTATCAACAGCTAGTGTGATTTGAAATTGTACACAAGTTTAAAATTACATCATGTGTGTCTTCTTTATAGGTTCTATAATAGGTGCCATAAAATGTATATACTATGGTTAAAGATTCAGACAAAAATACAAGTAACTATAAAGATAAATCAAGTAATTATAAAAATGCTAAATATTAAGTGATGGATGCTGAGATAGAAAGTTAGAAATGAGATCTAGTTTACGTTTGGTCATGGAAGGCTTTTCTGAGAATAAGTTTAAGAGACATCTAAGTGGAGACCTGAAACATAAGAAGGTAAAAAAAATTATAAAAAATTGAACAAGAATGTCTAGAAAGTAAGAAATGCATATTTAAAAGCACCAATGTAAAGATTGAGGCAAGTTTGATGGTCAGAAAGTGGGCCCATGTGCCTTGAACTTGGTGAGCAAAACAGAACTCGGTAAGATGTGGTTAGAAAAGTTTAGAGGGAGGGGCAGATCATGAGGACTCTGAAGACAATTACCATGTCTTCTGGTTTTATTTCAGATGAAAAGAAAAGTTACAGACAGGCTTTAAGCCAGTGAGTGGCATGATGCAATTTATTTTTCAAAGAAGATTAATCCTTTTGCTCATTGTCTAGTTAGTGACTCAGCTTCCTAAACTTATTCATAGGAATTTTCTAAAAACTCTGATTTCCACACTACATGGCTATTTCTTGGTTATGTCCCTTAGAATATCTTCTGTAGCAGGGGTCCTGCATGAGACAGTCTTGAGATTCAGATATGTCTATGTTAGGACTCAGGGTCTCCCAGGTATGTATGGGTTGACCACCTAGAGAGAGAAAGACTGAAGGGATGTGGTTGAAGATCAGTGATTCTGATTAGAGATAGATGGTGGGGTATATTGGGTCTAAAAGAGATCAGAATGATTCCTGTTCCCTGTCCCAACCTTATGCCCCATATTGGAAACCGTAGAGTGAAGGGTGGTAGCAGGAACTGAATTAATTTTTTAAAAATATATTTTATTGATTTTTTACAGAGAGGAAGGGAGAGGGACAGAGAATCAGAAACATCGACGAGAGAGAAACATGGATCACCTGCCTCCTGCACGCCCTGCACTGGGATGTGCCCGCAACCAACCTACATGCCCTCGACTGGAATCGAACCTGGGACCCTTGAGTCCACAGGCTGACGCTCTATCCACGGAGCCAAACTGGTTAGGGCTGAATGAACTTTTTAAAGGGAGTTCATTGCATAACAGGAAGGCACCACTAAAGCAGGTTGACTGTGGTACTGGGTGACAAAAATGTGCAGAGGGCAGAAGCAGAAGCAGATCTCAGTTTTGTGAGGCTAGAATTTTATGCAATAGAAGTATACCATTTCAGAAAATGAATACAAATAATCAGTACGGCATAAGAAAGAAGTGATGTATGAGAAAAAGAGCCACAGTAAGTCACAATATATAAAAAGCTGGCAAACACTATCAACATTACCAAGAAATCCATAAAAATGATATTTTGATTCACTATCTAACACCTATATAAGTATTTTTTCTACACTTTTGGGCTATATATCTTTTAATTACCACCTATTTATAGGAAATTTTTGTGATAATTTTATAGGGAAAATAGAAAAATAGCTCAGCCTTTGCTGTTATCTCTGATCATAATTAGCCTTTAATTATTAGCAGTATTCATAAAACATGCAACTCCACTTACAAACATACTGGCTCTTTGTAATATTTAGCAGGGAATAATAAACACAGAATAATGATAAATTCCACTTTTTGTGATTTACATCACCAAGACAAAAAAAGTATGGTGCATTTCCAATGATCTGTGCTACATCACCAGGTATGCTTTTGACAGAGGAGAACTTCTATTTTCTCTAGGCTCTTTTTTTTTTTTTTTTGAAACCAAGTGTTCTGCTTGAAATTTTGTACATTTTAAAAATGGTAGAATTTTCCAGAATTAGCTCCTGGCTCATACATTTCAAAATTGTTTCTTCCTCCCCTCTAGCCATATAATTCTAGTTCTGGATGCCAGAGGACCCTTTAATATCACATTAAGTCATCTGGCCTTGAACTTCATGTCACAATGCTGGGTCAGTCAGTATATGGGGCAGTAGAAGTATTTCTAGAAGCCATTCCTATACTGAGTGGCTAGAAATGTAGCACAGAAGTAACTACAAAAATAGAATGCATCTATTCTACTAAATACAAACTAAAGAATCGTCCAATTCAACTTTTTGTTAGCTGGATCCCCAAAATATCTTCAGCCATTCCAACACCACTAGACAAAGGGGTAAAAAGAGAGCAGTCTTAATTGATGGCAATTTACATATATGCTGCTAATATTATAAAATACAGAATCATGTAAACACATTGCTAGGACCCTTTAATAGTGTCCCGGAGTACATCTACCTCTGGGTGGGAGAGAAAGGCATTTGCTCCCTTTCTGCATAAAATAGATGATTTTATTTTTCAGTCCTAGGATGACTTAAGAGAGCAAAACATTGGGAATCTCCAGGATGTCACAACCGTGGGAGACTTGGGAAATAGTATTCTTGATACAGTGAGTAGCATTTCTCAGAAGTCGCAAGCCACAAAGAGTGTGCTGTACCACCCTAAAGTGGTAATTTCATTGGAAGGGAACCTCAGTGTGCATAGGGGGCAGGGTGGGAAGACAGGGCTACCATGGAAGTGCATGAGTCATGGGAAGATTATAAGCAGGGACGAGATTCACCCCCAGGGCTTTCTGAGAAATTATTGGGGAGCAGGCCTTTCCCCAAAACTGTAAAATGGATTTCTATTAATGTCACTAAATGTACACAGTAGCTGGGTAATGCCTGTTTTATTTCAAAATCCCAGAACCAATCTATACCGTGTTCCAAAGGGATTTAGACAATGGCGAGTGCCAGGATATCTCATCCACAACCTCACAGTAATGATGTGGCGCTGTGGCCCAGATGCTGTCCTTTGGATCCAATCATCTCCTAGGAGGCTACCAGGCACCTGTTCAATGTTGGCCTTGGCCAAATATCAAACTAACACCCAAACAAAGGACACGCACTTGCAGTTTTATATATGACCCAGTCCTTGTTCTCCGACATCAAAACTGCAAGAACTGCTGCTTATAGTTATAGACCCAAGAAGCACTGTGCGGTCAAGTGTGTCCCATCTGAGTCTTGGAAAAATTAGTAGTTACAGCCCTCACCCAGAGAGACCTCTCTTTCCCACCAACAAAACTTGGTTCTGCCCATGCTCCATCCCTAAAAAATTAGATTCCTCCAACCAAATTTGAATTGCTCTATGATTATTTACCAGTCATTCTGTCATAGACTAGAACCGTTGTTTTTAACCACTTGCCATTTCATTGGGCTAAGAATCAGGTGCTGACTTATGTATATCTACACAGAGGATAACCCCCTGGACCCCCAAAATACTAATGGATTATGAGGAGGCCAATAAGGGTATGAAAAAATCATAGCAAAGAACTTTTTTTCTTTGTATAGAATTTTGGTCTCCTATTTTCTTTCCCACCAGTCAGTCTTAGTGTAACATATAGTATGGGCCAGTCGCTTTACCTATATCATATCATTTGATTGTTAGGACAACCCTGCTAAGTAACATTATAACACTCATTTCAAAAATGCAAAAACAAATGCTCAGTGATATGAAGAAGGAAATATTACCTAGCAGGTTTATATTCATGGAGCTTGGATGCTAACCAAGATCGGGTATGAAAAAATCATAGCAAAGAACTTTTTTTCTTTGTATAGAATTTTGGTCTCCTATTTTCTTTCCCACCAGTCAGTCTTAGTGTAACATATAGTATGGGCCAGTCGCTTTACCTATATCATATCATTTGATTGTTAGGACAACCCTGCTAAGTAACATTATAACACTCATTTCAAAAATGCAAAAACAAATGCTCAGTGATATGAAGAAGGAAATATTACCTAGCAGGTTTATATTCATGGAGCTGGGATTCTAACCAAGATCTGCTGCCTCTGGGACTCCAAAAAGCAAAACAAAACAAAACAAAAAACACCTTCTGGATTTCCTTAAGAGAGAATGCAGTCCTGTCAGTGTTAAAATTGCTTGTTTCTTATGTTGGATAATGGCAAAAATAACAAGAATTAAATATTTTAAGGAATGCCTACTGAAAATCAAGCATATAAATAAGTAATATGCATTCCTCCTGAGACATACACTGCCAGCCCTAAGCTTCATTCTTTCCCATTTCTTTAGAGACCTTTTAAAAGCAGAAGAGATATGTGAAATAATAAAAGTTCTACAAATACCTACAATCTTTACCTACCATTTATTTCTTAAAGGCTTACAGAGTACTCTATGCACTTTTAAAATACTTCCAATAGCAATTCGATGAAATAAATATGATCCATTATACAGAAGGAAGAACTGAGGTTTAGAAAGGGTAAGTGGCTTGTGCAAGGCAGATAACCTAATGACACTTACTACAGCTTCACCTCACATCTCTCAGTTTCTGCCCTGGGCCTTCCCTGACACTATGGTGTGGTTGCTCTATCTGCAGTTACCAGGCATCATATCTTGATGTGAGTGTGAGTGAACTATCTCCCTGTGCGGCAACCCTTGACCAATGTGAAATGATCATTTCACATAGACCTTTGGGGTGGTGTGTGTGTGTGTGTGTGTGTGTGTGTGTGTGTGTGTGTGTGTGTTGGGGGAGGGGTTGCCATTAGGAGATGGCAGTGAATCAAGGTCCTAGGAATAAGTGATTCAAGCTTCTGGGACTTCATAACGGGGTAAAAGTTTCCATGCCCACCCTGTGAGAGTCTCTTATTCTTGGTGCCAACATGTTTCTTACTCCATCTCATGTATAACACGGTGCTAAGTAAAGCAGAACAGCCGAGAAATAAAATCCTTTGGATCACATATCACACAGATGGGATCTTGTTTGCCTTGGCCTAATATAACCTAAGTAAGTTGCCTCCAGTAAGAAATTAACCCAATCCTAAAAGTGTGATTTGTGAGAAATCAGCACACATAGCTCTAATTCAGTGTCTATGTTTCCTAAGGTCTATGACCCCAAGAAAGAGACTAAACCACTTCAACTCCCAACCATCTTATTGCAAAAGTGGGAGATATTACTTTGAAAATTTTAGACTCTTTCATAGAAAATTAAAGTTCTGATTCTCAATGCTTTTTGACAGTTACTAACACTGTACGAATTATTTGGAGCATATGATAAAAATTGATTCAAGATTATTACACATGTTTTAATCTATCTTATTTGAAAGAGATGTATTAAAACTTTTATTCATGGATTCACAGAACATTTAATTAAAATTTAAAAAATACATTTATTATACTTAAAATGCAAAAATAATCTAACCACTATTCACATGGTGGTCAGGCTATAGTTTGAAAAATACTTTTTAATAACAGCATCCCGGTAATTTGATACTCACAAAACTCTTACAGTATTCATACTATTTATAATTCCCATTTGGGGAACAAGGAAGAAAATTCAAAGAGGCTCTGCAATGTTCTTTCAGCTACATGGTAAATAGCTAGTGGACCCAAAGTTTTCCATCGAAGAATTTATCTTTCTAAAGCCAGTTCCACTAGAACTATACAACAACAACACACTGAAGATAGGAAATAAAAAATGTTTAACTAGATAGATAAAGACATATCAGTGTGCTGGGCATACCTTTGGTTTTGTAGAAATGTCCATTCTTCTTACATATACAATAAAGTCATTGAGGAAACAGATAAATGTCTCAGATAATGTTCTGTGTTCTTACTCTGGGACTTACACACAGTAAGTGCTAATTTATTAATCACCAGATACATGAATGATTGTGTGATAAATTGGGACTGAGAATTAGGAACAAATGGATTTCCTCTAGGATTCTTCCCTTGACACCCTAGCCCCAGGCAGGACACGATGCTTCTCTGCTATAATAGTGTCAAGATCATTACATTTTTCATGGGACATTGGAATTTCTCCGTGTGGCCATATCTTGATAGCCTGTGAGCTATATAAAAGCAAGCACCAAGTTATAATCATCTTTTTGTCCTGTGCTCCTAGCATGTGGCAATAGAAGAAATATGTCTTAAATCAATAAATGAATAAAAGACAAATAATTTGGAAGAGAGAGAACAATTTGGTAGTTTGGTATTTATTAATATTGTAGTTTTATTTGAAACTGGACAGAGGGGTGGGATAAAAACATGAGAAGCAGACCCTTGGGGATGTTCACAGTTGGTGGTAGAATGGAGAAGGGAGACATAACAGAAGATCAACTGCAAGAACCAGAAAAACACAAGATCATGTAAATAAAGAAGAAAATGGCAAACTACTCTGTGGTCTTTCTGCATGATGTATTTATTATATCTCACACAAAATTTATATTTAGCTGAATACCTAGAGTGCCTCCTTAAGTTGCAATTCAACTTTAATTTGGGCCGTGTAGTTATAACTGCAACGTCAGAGAACCTAAAACAAGTGAGGCACTGAAAACATGTGACTTTGGGTCTAGAATTTCTAATCCTTGCTGTGTGGGCTGGAGCCAATTAGCCTGAATATACCTCAATTTTGCTTGCACGGTGAAAACATCACCATCTCTCTCATTGGGTTGCTGTATGCATTCACTCATAAAACATTATGATAAAGCCCTTTGCAAATATGAAGTGTTATTGAAATGTAGAGTAATACACTGGACATCTTTGTTTTCCATCAGACGTCCCAAGAGACATTTCCTTCCTTCCAGAACATGTACACTCAATGAAGTGTCCATCTGGCAAGCCAGACTCTGCCAAGAGTGGAAAGGCAAGTTATTAAAAGGTAAACAGCGAAGTGCTAGTGTACAAAGGTGGTAATAGACATGTAGCCCTGCCTGAATACTGGTTAAGAATAGGGATTAAGATGCCCTAGAATGTGCAATGTACATGCTGTTTTCCCCAGGGAGAATGAAGGCAGGGAAAATTTCTGGCTACCTGGGCCCCTCTGCTTTCCCTCCAAAAACATTACACTTGGCTAATGGAGCTGTAACTTTGTTTTGATTTCCTGAGTGGTCTTGAGTTACCTAATATCTGGCTTGCTTCCCTAGATGGCTGCTTCTTAGATCTCTCCAGTAAAATCATACTTAAACCATTTTCATTAGGAACTGAGTACTACATGATCATAAAGTACCTCGTGAAATGCCTTGATTAGTGGAGATCAAAGGCTGACCTTCATTAGCTTTGCTTTCTTTCTCCTCCTGCATTGCCTTTGTGTTAAACTGCATTAACCTGACTAATCTCAGCTCTCCAAAGTTTGTACAATCTGGAAAAGATAACTTTTCCTGAGGAGTCTGGCTTTTCTTTGGAGCACATGGCTTACAGGTTTTCTGTGGCCCAGGCATACTCAACAAGCTGTCTATTCGGTCAATCCCATGGAGAGAAACAGCCCCTACTCTGAAAGTAGCATCACTGTGGTTGCTTCCGCAATGCCCCTGAGGGTGGAAAAAGACTTGGATTAACACCATGGCCAAAGGTTATGGCCTCTGAGCCTGGTTTTTCTCACTAAATTGAGTCATTCCAAACTCACTCAAGTGTCAAATCTGTTAACAAAGCTGTCCACCATAATGTGGTGGTAAGAGGTACTCTTCATTCAGAGTTTAAATTCCAGCCCCTTCACCTCTATGAGCTTCAGGTTTCTCACGTAAATTTGGGATATTAGTAGTGACTTCACAGAGCTGTTGTTAGGGGGAAAAAAGAATAAATGAGATAGCCCTGGCCAGTGTGCTCAGTGGTTAGACTGTCAGCCTGCCCAAGGAATGGTAATGGATTTGATTATAGGTCAAGGGCATGTACCTGGGTTGCAGGTTCGATCCCTGGCTCCTGTCAGAGTGCATGGGGGAGACAACCAATCAGGGCATGTACCTGGGTTGCAGGTTCAATCCCTGGCTCCTGTCAGGGTGCATGGGGGAGACAACCAATCAGTGTGTCAGTGTGTCTCTCTCACACTGATGTCTGTCTGTCTGTCTGTCTGTCTCTCTCTCTTTCTCTTTCTCTCTCTCTCTCTCTCTCTCTCTCTCTCTCTCTCTAGTCCCTTCCACTCTCTCAAACAATCAATGGAAAAAATATCCTCAGGTGAAGATTAACAACAACAACAACAACAAAGAATAAATAAGATAATGTATAGAGAAGACCTAACATGATGGCTAGCACATGGCAAACACTCAATGTACCCTTACAATTCTAGCAGGGAGAAGTGCTAATGCAAAACTGTGAAATACTAATTTTCTGGAAATTATTTCTGGTTGTTCATCCCCAGCAGCCTCCAATTTTCTTTTTGAGAGATAGCCCAGGGAGGAATGGAGTATGTTTCCTGGGATAAGCTATTTGGAGCCAGGCAAATCTCATACCTTCCCACAAGCACACAGAAGAGGATGTTTACTCCTGTTCTAAGAGCAAGAGACACAATGGAAGAAAATCTAGCTTTTGCATTATAAGGTTGTGTGATATGGAGTAGAGACAAGGTAAGCTTTTTTCTATATATACATGTATACACCTCCAATATATCACATACACACACACACACACACACACACACACGGGGGGGGGGGGGAGAGAGAGAGAGAGAGAGAGAGAGAGAGAGTGAATAAGGAGTTGGCTCACGTGATTATGAAGGCTGAGAGAGCCAGAGAAACAGGAGAGCCAATGGTATAAATGCCAGTCTGAGTCTGAGTCCAAAGGCAGGAGAACATCTATGTCCCAGCTTGAAGATGATCAGGCAATGACAGAGAATTCTTTCTTACTCAGTCTTTTTGTTGTATTCAGGCCTTCAATGGATTGGATGAGGCCCACCCACATTGGGGCAGGCAATCTGCTCTACTCAGCCTACTGATTCAAACGTGAATCTCATCCAGAAACACTTTCACAGACACACCCAGAAATAATATTTAACCACCACAATGAATGACTAGCATCAATAAGTCAACAAGTATTAGCAAGGATGAGGAGGAAAGGGAACCCTCGTGCAATGTTGGTGGGAATGCAGATTGGTGCAGCCACTGTGGAAAGCGGTATGTGACATTTGATTCTCTCCATTCGAGTCTCCCAGAGGCTGTATCCCACAAGATATGTCTCTGATATTAACCCCACTGGATATGTCTCTAGTTATCATCTGGGGAAGTGGAAATTGAAGGGTTACGTTTTGTTTCTGTTTATCTAGAAGTATCTTTGGTGCAGTGGAAATGAGAGGTAAAGATAGTAGAGAAAAGTTTAGTTTGTCCTGACAACTAATAAAATGGAAGTACCACCCTGTAAACACTACAGGGATTAAACACTACAGGGATTAAACAAACTGTATATGAAAGTGACTTTGGAATTAAAATGTAATGTAGGGTGGGGTGAAATAGAGTCAAGGGATGGGGTATACCACTTAATGTGTCCTTTTATAGGAAATATACTATTTTAAGAGGGGAACTCAGACAAATAATTTGCTTTATGTGCTTGTCATCTCAGCCCAGTCCATACCATGGTAGTTTTTTGGGTAAAATATTGTGGGGTTATGAAAAAAATAACAACAAACAGCAGTGTGAGGTGATACCATGTAGCAGTTAAAAACTTGGACTCTGAATTCAGAGATATAGTTGGAACTCAGTTTCGCTATTTAATAGCTGTGACATGTTGGGGGAGATAGTTAATGCCCTGCGATTTATTTCCTCATCTGTGGTGTGGGAATGCTGAGCCTACCTAATTCTTAGGGGGTGATGACTAAACTAGAGGGAGTGCTTTAGTGTTAGTCACATAGATTATTTTATGTGATCTTTCCAGCATAGTGAGTAGCTATTATTAGCTCTATTCTATGGGATGAGGGATATGAGGCTCACAGATTTTTGAAGTGTAACAAATCTACACAGAAGTAAAAGTGCTAGGGCTGAGAAACACATTTGCCAGCTTCCTAATCTCAAGTGATTATGAAGGCTGAGAGAGCCATTCCACACCACCTGCATTCTGTTTCGGAATCTCTCTTATTTGTGCTTCTTTCATTTCCTCCTTTACAGCCTCAGCTCTCAGGAAACAGGCCAAGTCTAGACTTTCTTCCTATCCCCAAAATTGTCTAATTAGTGGAGATGATTTATTCACCATTATTTGTTGATTGCTTTGTTCAATAAAAAAAATCTATTTTTTTCAGGATACAGATACATTTTTTAAAAATTTACTTAAACCTAAGTATTTTATTTTCTTTAAAACAATGGTAAATATTATTTTGTATTTAATGTCAGCTTCACGTTTGTTTTATTACATAAAAATCTAATTTATTTGCATGTTTTGATCTCATATCCTGTGACCTTGCTGAACTCAGTTAGTTCTAGCAAGGTTGTTTTGTGTGTGTGTGTGTGTGTGTGTGTGTGTGTGTGTGTGTGTGTGTGTGTTCTGTGTGTGTTTTTTGGGGGGGAGGTGTGGGGGGAGGGTGGATGGTGAGTAGAGTGTGGTGGATTCCTTGGAATTTTCTATGTAGACAACATCCATAAGTGGTCACAATTTTATTTCTCTTTTTCCACTCTGTCTTCCATTTTGCCTGTCTTCCCTATTGCAGTAGCTAGAACACCTAGTACTCTGTTGAATAAGAGAGAGGACAGCAGATATCAGTGTTCTGTTCCCAATGTTTGAGGGACAGTATCTTACTCTCTCATTAATGGTAATGTTAGCTGTAGAATTTTTGTGGGTTCTCTTTATAACATTGAGGAAGTTTCCTTTAATTCTTAGTTTTCCAATAATTGTTATCATGAAATGATGTTAGGTTCTGTCAAATTTTTTTCTGAATCAATTAACATTATCATAGATTTTTATTTTATTTTTGCCCTTTGATATGGTAGTATACATGGATATACTATTTGTGAATATTAAATGACTTGATACCTAGAATAAATCCCACTTGGTCATCTTATACATTTTTTTTTAATCCACTGTATTTAATTTGCCAATATTTTTGAGGCATTTTGTGTCAAGTTCATGAGATACTGGTCTGTTTTACTGTCTCTTCTGCTTTGTCAGAACCTTATTAAATAAGACGGGAGTGTTCCTGCTATTAGTGATTTGTGTTTTCATTTTTTTCCCTTTTGTCAGTCTTGCTAGAAGTTTATTAATGCTATCATTTTTTGAAAGAACCATATTTTTTGTTTCATTGACTTCGTTTATTGTTTTTCTGTTTCAATATCATTGATTTCTGGTATTACTTTATTCCTTCTGTTTCCTGTGGGCTTATTGTGCTATTTGTTTCATATATATATATATGTATGTATTTAAATTTTTTATTGTTTAAAGTATGACATATGTGTCCTTTTCCCCCCATTGACCTCTTCCCGGTTGTTCCCACCCCCAGTACATGCCCTCACCTGCCTCCCATCTATGTCCATGGGTTATGCTTATATGCATGCATACAAGTCCTTTGGTTGATCTCTTCCTATATTTTTGAAATAGGACTTGATATTATTCATTTGACATATCTCCTCTGTTCTAATATAAGGATCCGGTGGTATAAATTTCCCTCTTGATGCTACTTTAGTTGCATTTCACATGTTTTGATATGGTGTGCTTTTACTTTCATTCAGTGCTATGTATAAATTATTTCTATTGAGACTTCTTTTTTGATTATTTGAATTATTTAGCAGTGTGTTATTTAATTTTCAAGTGTATAGAGATTTTCCTATGTTCCTTCTGTTATTTCTGCTTACTTGGTACCATTATGGTCAGAGAATATGGTATGAATAGTTCAATTCTTTTAAATTTGTTGAGATTTGTTTTATGGCCTGAGATATTTCTATCTTGAAAGTTCCATGGGAGTTTGAGGGAAAACGTATTCTATTTCTGTTGAGTAGGGCACTCTATGTATACATATTAGGTACTGTTTATCGATTATTATAATAATCATCTTTTAGGGGGAAAAAAGAAAGTAAGGCTTGGGAAAGTTAAGCAACTGACTTAGGATGACAGCCAAGGAATAGAGAAATTGGGTCTTGAACACAATTCTATCTGATTCCAAAGCCTGTGCTTTTCCCCATTAGTTTAGTGTTTCTCAAACTTGAGTAGACTCCTTTTAAAAGGAATAAAAGTCTGTTTAATATAGATTTAAATTATTTTTATTATAATGTTGCTAAATATGCACAAATCTAAACCTATATGTAACTCCTTATGCCTATACATTATTTAAGCTATAAAATAGAAACACATCAATAATTAAATGCAGACAAAAGATGCAACCCAGCAAAATTCAAGTTAGTAATGTGATGGATGTTGTTGTTTACTTGAAACTAAAAACCACTCACAAAGAAACATGGTATTCACTGTTAAGTTTCTTTTTATTTTGTGGTCATTATGCCCGTACAGCTGTATGCTGTGAGATCAGTCATTTTTCCCACTGTGTTTCAACTACTGCAAAACCATAACATGATGTAATTTGGCCCTTACTTGGCAGAAATTCACCATTTACATAGTAATGCTGCCTCCATTTTTTTTTTTACTTTAGCTCAGAATAAAGTAGAACTACTTTATATAAAATTAAAAATATTTTGCACAGCAAAAAAAAAAAGCATCAACAAAATGAAGACAACCTACTGAATGGAAGAATATATTTGCCAATGATACATCTGATAAAGGGTCAATCAAAATATTTCAAAATATTTAAAGAACTCATATAGCTTAATAGCTTAACACTAAACAAACAAACAACTGCCAACAATAAGCAATTAGATTAAAATATGGGCAGAGGACCTGAATAGACATTTTTTTCCCAAAAAGGACATATAGATGGCCAATAGACATATACAAAGATGCTCACCATCACTAATCATCAGAGAAATACAAATTAAACCCGCAATGAGATATCACCTCACACCTATCAGAATGGCTATCACCAATAAATCAACAAAAAACAATGTTGGCAAAGATGTGGAGAAAAGGAACCCTCATGCACTATTGGTGGGATTGCAAATTGATGCAGTCATTATGGAAAGCAGTATAGAAATTTTACAAAAAATTCAAAATAGAATTACCATATGATCCAGCAATCCCACTTCTTGTATTTATCCAAAGGTATCCAAAACACTAATTTGAAAAGATATATGCATCCCTATGTTCACTGCAGCATCATTTACAATAACCAAAAAAATAGAAGCAACCTAAGTGTCCATTAGTAGAAAAATGAATAAAGAAGAGGTGGTACATATATACAATGGACTATTACTTGGCCATGAAAAAGAATGAAAACTTACCATTTGCAACAACATACAAGAACCTAGAGGATATTAAGCTAAGTGAAATAAGTCAGAGGAAAGACAAATACCATATTATTTCCCTTATATGTGAACTCTAAAAAAATAAATGAGCAAACAAAACAAAATAAACTCATAGATACAGAAAACAAACTAATATTTGCCAAATGGGAGGCAGTTGGGTAGATGAATGAGGAAGGTGAAGGGATTAAAAAGTACAAATTGGCAATTGCAAAATAATTATGGGATATAAAGTATAGGATAGGGAATATAGCCAATAATGTTATAGTAACTATGTATAGTGCCAGGTAGGTACTAGACATATTAGGGGGCTCACTTCATAAGTTATATAAGTGTCTATCCACTATATGCTTACACCTGAAACTAATATAAATGTTGAATGTCAACTGTAATTTAACAATAAATAAACAAAACAAGACAAAAACAAAACCCCACTATTAAGGTCTTTGAATATGGAGGCAACTATTAGTTGTGAGATTGCCATAAAATGGTAAAAAAAATATGCTTATGTAGATATTTTTAGAATGACATTGATATGAAATTTCCAAGTTAAAAATTCTCATGGATTTAGGATTATGCTCAAGGATAATCAAAGAAACAAAAAACCAAAAATCTTAGTTTAGGAAATTCTGAGCTGTTCACTGTTGGTCTAATTGCTGTGTTCTGTGAGGAAGACCCTTTAGCTTTTGCACTAAATGATTTAGAATAATGTTTGAGTAGAGTTAGCTGGAAGAAGTTAAGAAAAGACACTGAATCACTTTTTCAAATTTTTGTACAATGTAAAGTGACAGATATTCCTTCTGAACATGTAGAATTAATTATGTTGGAGTGGAGTGGTTTTCACTTATGGCTCACTTTGTCAATTGAGAAAAAGGAAATCATGATTATGGATGACTATTATTTCACTCATTTAAAGGGACAGTCAATGACTAATATCTGGCATGCTATCATTTACAAAAGGCTTTCCCCAACTTGATTATCTTCCATCTTCAACCACACCCAGAGGAAGACATTCTCAAAGTAATAATCATAAGTTGGGGAATTGTTAACCCGATGTCCTAAACTCTTAGCTTCTCTGCTTTCTGCTATTGTAAGCCATCTGCCATAAGGTAGTGCTCCATGCCCTCTCTCTTAGACACAAATAGGAAAAAATGCACCTTATAACCGATATTGCTCCCCAGTTCCTCCATATTCAGAGACAAGGAAGCCTCAACTTTCACAAACATCCTAGTAAAATGTTAACAGCATGGGGGCTCCGGCCTTAGACTTCATCTTTCTCACTTACCAGTTCTGTGACTATAGGAAAGTTATACAGAGTCTCCAAGCTGTGTTATCCTCATCTGAAAAATAAAAATAACAGTGCCCTTCTCATGAGGTTATTTTAAAGATTAAGAAAATATATATTAAGAACTTCGCATGACCCTTGTGTGTAGCTCTAATAATATACTGCTTGCTAGTACTCTTCAGACCTTTTTGTTTAAAAAAATACGTTTTTATTGATTTCAGAGAGAGGAAGGGAAAAGGGGAGAGAAATAGAAATATCAATGATGAGAATCATTGATTGGCTGTCTCCGGCACGTCACCTACTGGGGATCAACCCCGCAACCCAGGCAGGTGCCCTGACTGGGAATCAAACTGTCACCTCCTTCCTGAGTTATGGGTCCACGCTCAACCACTGAGCCACACCAGCTGGGCCAGACCCTCTTTTAAGTGCTTTATACCAGTATATTAAGTCAACTAATAGTCTCACATAAAACCCTATGAGTTAAATATTATTTTGTTCACATTTGACAGATGTGGAAACTACGGGGCAGAGAGATTGAGTTATCTAAGTTGCACAGCTGGTAAGTGATGGAAGTGAAATTTGAACCCAAACTTGTGGACCCAAAATCTATGTTCCAGAAGCTGTGCTTATTAGAAGGCTCTATATTACTTCTCCATGTTTGCTAGCTCTTGATATGGTAACTAGAGAAAGGGATTCTGTTATTTAACCCCCCTCATCTTGCCATCCCATCTCAGCTCTTTCCTGAAATACTGAAACACTGCTCAAATTGTTTACCCTGCTTATAGTCTTAGCGCCACCTAATCCATTTTCCACATTGCAGCTAGCATGATGTTTAATATAATCACTCCTCTTCCTCATTACAATCTTTATAAGTTTAATTATCATCCTCAAAATATTGCCATGATCTGTGCCCTGCTTTCCTTTCCAATCTAATTCCTTCTGCTCCCTCCCAATTTTGACATTCTAGGAATCCAGACTATTTGTAGTTTCCTGAATATACCATCCGGCTTTATTACACTTTGAAGTATTTTTTTCTTGTTGTTTTGGCCATATTTTTATGAATGGCTAAAGCCTTTATATACTTTAAAACGCCTTCAAAACTCATTTCAAACACCCTTTATACAGGAAGCCTTTTTTGATATTCTTGCTTATACTTCCTGAATTCTAGATATGATTGTATTCACATTTACTAAGCCAGAAGAAGGTATTCTGATTCTAGAAGGAAAAAAAGGCACCTAAGGGTATTGGTAATATCAATTACTACGCAGAACGGTGATATGGGGGTTTGTATATCAGAGTTGCTTTGGGCAAAAACCAAATAGCAACCGAACCAAATATTATCTCCAGATTTCTTGCTGGAACAATGGCAGCGTTGAGTGAATTCAGCTCTGGTTGTGTTCATGTATCAAGAAATCTTTGTATAAGACTTGATGATCAGCAAAACTCAGCACATGTTTTCCCAAGACCTCCCCACCTCTTCTTTCTCCCTCCCACCCCAACCCCTTCTTATTAAGCTCATGTTTGTCAAGGAAAGTTTGGCCTCTATGAATCCGATTTGCTTACATTTGACTCGTGAACAATGTTTTGTAAGAGAAGTTGATGTCCAAGAAGGCACTTGAGCCTCTTTTGTGGATCTTTAAGACATTTTCCCCGAGTACTGAAAAACTATTTCAGGCCAAATCTGAGTAAATGAGAACTTCAACTGACTGAAGACTGTGAAAGGGATCAAAATATATTCATGAACATGCTGGCATGTGCTTTCTTACCCTAAAGTTATATCTCCATTCATGAGAAAGGTTTTCAATTTCTTCCTGAAGGTAAATTTCAGGAAGTGGGCAGTTGCACAACATGACCAAAGGAACCCTTCTTAAAATATTACATAGTTCCCTGGGCCCTACTGGGATTTCTTTGTCCTTGATGTCTTACTAAGATTTCAAAATCAGAAGGCACCACCTCCCAGACAATAACTACTCTGAGTCAAGGATTTCTTTCAGAATGACCTTTGGTTTTCTGCCAGCTAAGGTAAAGCAGAGTCCTTCCTGCCAAGCCACCTGGCTCCTTGTTTCCTGGCGATCCCAGGTAGCCAGGCCCAGTCTGTGGAAGAGCGAGCAAGCCTCAGAAAAGATAATGCAATCCATGTGTCCCAGAATAAATGTCTCTGTTTTTACTGCATGGCTGTAAGTCATTTATTCAAAGATTCCAAATTATATTTTAAAAGTTCAACAAATAGTTCATTGTACAACAGACTCAGGCACTTAATTAGAAACTGCAGTCCTTTTCTCATTTTATGTAATATTATAATGGCCCTTTTCTTCTGTTATCCAAATATTGTAGCCATTTTATCTTTGTAAGATGTCTTGCACAGTACACCACAAAAGTAATGTGACTATGTACAAGTTAGACAATTATGGCCTCGTTTGAGAAAGGAGTTTTTGAGAACATGTCCTTAATATTTCTTCCTGGTCACTTTGTCTAATTCCTACCCAACCACAGGATGTTCTAACTTTAAAACCCACCACAAAGGCAACAAAGCCCTCGTCTGGTTACTAAATACTCTTGGAGGCTTTCTTTTTGGAAACTCATTTTAGCTCTCTACCATTGCACATCACTAGAGGAAAATCATCTCTGCTTCAAAGCCAGAGAATAGAAATTGAATGGAATCAACTCTTTGAATGTGTTGACCTCCATGACATCCTGATTTATCATTCTGAAACCTTACTACCCTCTTGCACTGCTCAGCAACCCTTAGAGAAAGGAAGATATGGTCACAGATTCTCCGCCTCTAAATATCTGGATGAGAACTAGAAACTCAGTTACCTAATGCCAAACAGCTGGATATGTGAATACATCTTGATGTTTCCCTTCTTTATTCCATTTGAAGCCAGATGTTTGGCATCACATAGACAACACCTAATGTTTCTAAAAAGGTTTTCAAAAATATTACAACTCTTCAGATTGGGAAGAAGGGAAAACAAAGACCTAGAAAGACAGAACTGAAGTCTATATAATCATGAAATATTTCAATACATTAACTATAAACTCATTCATGAAATCTCAGAATACTAGAAACACTCTTTGAAATTTGAGGGTCTGTAAGCCACAAACAAAAGGACAACTGAGTTAAGAATAAACATATGGAGCTTGTTACACCAGAGGTAGGGAATAAAGATACATATACTAATTCAAAAATATGTATATGCATTCACAGATGATCGACAGTTATTAAAGGAAACAAAAATATTTTGAAGGCATTGCTAACTTTTGACATTGGTGTCATGGAGGACAAATCTGACTTTCAGTGCACATTCCTTGGAGTAACTGTCTGTTTCCATGCACTGGGTTGGTTGAAATCCAATCTGGCAATTGTTACTTGCATGGTAGCTGCTTATAATTATTTGTTGAATGAATATGAATATGTATAGTGCTTTCAAGTACATAAACTCTTACATATGCATTCTCATTTCATCCTTATTATAGTCCTTTGATATTGAAGGAAGAAAATTCCCAAGAGAACTGAGACAGAGGTAGCCTGGGAGAGAAGGGAAATAGGAGAGTAATTACAGTTTTGGGCTCTGGAGTCAGAAACTGTCTAGAATTCTGGCTTTCCAAATCATAGGCTTTATCATCTTAGACAAGTTACTAAAAATCTCCAAATCTTAATTTCCATGTAGGCAACATGAAAATAATGAAAAGTCTACCTCATTGGGTTTTTGTGAGAATTAATGCAATATCCCACATAAAGCATATAATCCAATGTATGGCACACAGTAAATATTCAATAAATATAAGCTACGTTAGAGATAAGAAAATTTATTTGCGAAGATATTAAGTAGTCTAATTATCCTACAAAACATGACTTGTTAATTATAGTGCTGATGATCAAACAGAATTCTTCACATTTGAGCACTGTATTCTTTCCATGTGCATGGCATATGCTATTTGGCCAAAGACAAAAGACTAGACTGAGATGTACAAGAAGAAAGAAGCCTGGCATTTGGTATCGGTATAGTTCTCCTGTACAATGACAAAAAAGGAGCTCTAGAACTCATTAAGTATTGTATATTTTAAATGGACTTTGTTTGCTTTATGATAAAAATATCCAATTTATTTTTGATTGATGACAGTCAACCATATGTTTGAATTTGTGAGCTCACCACAATCATCTTGGCTATGATTGCCATTTGTTAAATAGATTCTATCTACAGTTTCAAGTAACAACAAATATTTGCATTTATATGAGATGGCTTTTGGCTAGAAGAGGATTAGACAAAATGATCTGAAGGAAATATTGCAGAAGTGCTCTTTAACATCAAATGAGAACAAGTGTAGCGTGACAATTAATTAACGTCCTTTCCAAGATGTCTTACAAAATAAGCCAGCCAGTGTGTTTGAATAATAGAAGAAAAGATCTTCTATAACATTCTTTTCAATAGTACAGGGTGGGGCAAAAGGAGGATTAGAGCTGTGAATATGCAAAACACAATGTTTGTTCTTGTATTATTATTTATTAATTATTGTATTATTTTCCATACGAACAACTGTAAACCTATTTTTGCCCCACCCTGTATATAATCATCAAAAAATATTTCATCTACAACATGATTATTTGCATTTAAGGGTAGAATGTAGAGTGATTTCATATTTCCCTCTCTCTACATGCAAATAAATCAGGTTATTACATAGCATGGGCACCAAGGTCCCAGTTGCTTATCTTAGCTCCACTACACCACCTCTTCCTTTACTACCACCACCCCGTGGAACATGCATCTTGTGGTGCAGAAATAAGGACTAGCTTAGAAATCAGATAGTCCGGGTTCAAATCCTAGTGCTGAACTTTTTAGCCGTGTGAACCTGAGCAAGGCACTTCCCCTCTGTAACTGTTCCTTCACTATTTAAATAAGAATGTGAATGACCTGTTCCCTGCTCTGCCTGGGTAGCCATTGCCAGCACCTGCTCTAATCCATCCTTCCCCAAACTACCTCCCACTGGCTCCCAGGATGACTCCCTTATTGGACCTGCTTCTCGGTCCCAGCCTCTCTCCGCTTTAGGTTGCAAGGGCTGGGGGAGACCAGAAGCGTTCTGGCTTAATAATACTGTGTATAAAGCTAGGCTGGCTTGTTAAAAACAGAATGATATACTATAAATTCAGCAAGTATAATCTCCACCTGTAGCATTACACCTCTAGGAGTTAAAATAATTTTAATTTTAAATAAAAGGAATAAGGAATGAAAACCTCAGTGTCCCTCTACTGTTAAAAGATCAGGTAGGTAATTTAGTTTATAGATGGGTTCAAGAAAGGATCCTATCTTCTTTGAACTATTTAAACCATTTAGCTCACATTCCCTCCTCTTCTATGTGATTTATCTGTTCTGTTTTAGTGCTTATCATCTCTGTGGAAGTCCTATAATACACCATTCCCTCTCTTCCCCTCCCTCTTTTCTCTTTTTCCTCCCTACCCGACTCTCTCCTTCCCTTCTTTCCACCCTCTCCCTTTTCTCTCCCTCTCCTTTCCTCTCTCTCTTATCAATTGCAGTTTGAGCCTTTGAAAGGCAGACCCAATATTTGGTTCCTTGTTTTGTGTCCTGCAATTTAGCACAGATTAGGTCACATGATAAGTGTTCAATCACTGTCTCTCATTTGAATTGATCATCATAAACAAAATTCCTGCAGCTGGTATGGACCAGAGCCTTTTCCATCGGAAGTACTTCCATCCAGAGCATGGAGAAATGAGAAAAGAGTAAATAATCTAACCTAAAATGTGAAGCGCCATGACACACCCAGAATGCAACAGTCCAAATATGAATTCACTCCTTGGCTTATTTTTCATTTTTCATTGGCTTCAAAACTGACATTGAGTCATAGGCCAGACTGTGATACAAATAAAACAATATTTGGGTTTTTCTGATATATTCTTTTTGTGTTGTACACTAAAATTCATATGCCTCACCAATGGATCACTGAAAAAACATAATAGAATCTTATGGAAAAGATTTAAAATAAACCTATAAGTACATAAATAAACAATAGTGTTTAACAAATAAAACACTCCAGAGTCTTAGCAGACCCTCCTAAGAGCTTCAGTGAAACCTACATTCAAAACATCTCTTATATGGCAGAAAAGAGACAATAGACATCATTTAGGTTAGATAGAGGATTTTAGTATGAATGTATTAAGAAAGAATCATTTATTAATACTGTTTTAATAGAAAAATATTTGACAAAAAAGATATACATAGTTCTTTTTTAAAAACTTTATTGTTGAAAGTGTTATAAATGTCTTCCTTTCTCCCCCCACCCCCATTGACTCCCTCCACCCAACTCCCACTCCCTCCACCCTGCTCCTGCCTCCTCCCCAGGCCTTCCCTACACTGTTATTTGTCCATGGGCTATACATATCTATAATAATAAAAGGGTAATATGCTAATTAGACCGGACATCTTCCGGATGTCCTTCCTGATGAAAGCTGGGGTCGGAGGGAAGTCAGCCCAGGTCCTGGGTGCCTGCGGGCCGACCGAGGGAAGCCAGTCTGGGTCCCAGGTGCCTGCTGGCAGCTGAGGGAAGCCATCCCGGGTCCTGGGTGCCTGCCCGCGGCTGGAGGAGGGAAGCCTGGGTCCCGGGTGCCGGAGGGAAGCCAGTGCGGGAAGCCAGGGGAAGGAAGGCCTAATCTTGCACAAATTTTTGTGTATTGGGCCTCTAGTAAGTGCATATAAGTTCTTTGTTTAATCTCTTCCCATCTCCCCCTTCTGAAATACATCAGTCTGTAGCAGGTTTTGATGTCTCTGAATCTGTTTTTCTCTTCAGCTTATTTTGTTCATTAGATTCCACATATAAGTGAGATCATGTGATACTTGACTTTCTCTGACTGGCTTACTTTGTTTAGCACAATACTTTCCAAGTCCCTCCATACTGTATCAAAGGGTAAGAGATCCTCCTCTTTTACAGCTGCATAGTGTTCCATGGTGTAAATGTACCACAGTTTTTTAATCTATTCATCTACTCCTGGGCACTTGGGCTGTCTCCAGGTCTTAGCTATTGTAAATGATGTGCTGCTATGAACATAGGGGTACATATATCCTTTCTGATTGTTCTTTTTAGATGTTTATTATATATATCCCTACATTATTCAGTAGTAATAGTCATAGATATATTAGTAATAAAAATATTTAAACTAATGTATTGGGCACACACTGTCAGTCCTTGTATTCAGGTTTGTGTATTATCTTATTTAAAGCTCAAATAAATTTATGAGATAGAAAGTTGAGTCTTAAGAACGTTAAATACATTGTCAAAGCTGTGAACACATTGAGTAGCAGGGTCAATATTCAAACCTGGAGTCTCACTTCAAAGCCCCCAGTCTTAATCACTACAACATACTTAGTAGATATTATAATATTTTACCCAAATTATTTTAAAATCAAGATGTAAATTTAAGAAATTCACTGTATACATGAATACTAGTTACTTTAATGTTTTTAACATCAAACTAGATGGACATTAAATTACAGGACCTCACATGTTTCTTATATAAATTTTCCAGTGAATAGTAGCCAAAAGCTGAAGCAACCTTGATTTTAGTACCCAGGCAGAAATAATCTTGCTGGCCAATACTCTCCCCATGCTCAATGCCCCATGCTTCCCTTCATGTCCTTTCCCAAACTCTTCACATAAAGATAATTCACATAGGCTAATATCCAGGCCAGATTAAGACTTTAGAAAACTTAAGTATGAAAAGATTATGATACACAATAAAGTAAAAATAATGCTAAACTGGAAAATTAAAATTAATATACAGGTGAAATAATAGCTTTATTTCAAGACTTTTCTACCTAAAACCTTTAGGATTAATCCATTGACAATAAAGTAAAAATAATGCTAAACTGGAAAATTAAATATACAGGTGAAATAATAGCTTTATTTCAAGGCTTTTCTACCTAAAACTTTTAGGATTAATCCATTTTAATAGCTCTTAGCATTTGAAGGAGATACCCATCTCTGGTTTCTATAGCAGTGTCCTCAAAGGTGGGCATGTGCTCTCAGGGAATATTTAAGATGCTCCTTTGGGTTGAAGGAAGAAAATATTAGAACTTCTACTTGTATGTATTTATAAGTATAAGTCAATGATTTTACCAATATTTAAAGCATAGGTGGACATGGGAGGCCTCACTCAGTCCACCTAGCAGACAGTCATATACTATTCAGGAGAAGTCCAGAAGGAAAAGGAAAAGTTTCAAATTTTGGAGGGACTGTTAATGGTACGTTCATTCATTTTTCTCTTTTGGAGTATTGCCATCATTTGTAGTGTAGTCTTACACATTTAAGTAAATGTATCAATCATATAACCTAGTTTTAAACAATCTAAGGCCAATAAAATGCGTAAGTGGCTTAAAATGTTCCTATTAAAAAATTGCAAATTGAAGGCAATGTTAATAATGCAAACACAACAAAATCCAAGAATATAGAGAAGCTAACCATTCTGCTAGAATAAGCTCTTTATCAGTCATGCTGAAAAGTAAAAATAAGATGTAAACCTGAAAATATGTAAAATTATTTGGGAGAATTTTGATTATAAATTTATATCCATTTTAATTAATTATGAACCTTCTCCAAAGGGCATGTTGTGTGCTTTGAGGGTTTACAGGTATGATGCCATCATGACTAAATATAGCTCTTTGATATTTTTAATAATAATTCTTTGAGATAGTTGGTACTAAAACAAGTAGTTTTCAAAATTTCTCTCAAGGTAAAATAAATGCTTCAGAACCACATTTAAGATTTCTTAATAGCAAAATACTGAACTTAGACACACTTATACCTGCTACAGAGAAATATCTTCAGGAAGTAATAGACAACAATACAGTCAGAGGCTAAAATGCATTCCCTTGTTAGGAAAAATAGTTTTCAATTTTATATAAAACATAAAAATATCCTTTTCTAATTCTCTTCTCCCATTTAAATCTACATCTTTGTGAAATCATTTTTTTCTGCAATCATAGCTCTTAAAGCCAGTTTTGAAATAAATTTTGAACCAGATCTTTAAATTTCTGTAAGATAGTGTGTTAAACTAATATTTTCTGAAATATTAAGCTTATTAATATGCCTTGATCTCATTAACTTAACCAACTACATTGATAATAATGATATAAATAATAACAATAATAAGTATAATCACTGAAACAATGCTAGGTGTTTACTTCATTATTATCATTTCCTGGGCACATATTAAGGTTTCATGTCTCATTTCTGATCTCATTCTCAATAAGAGCAAGGTCATTTGATTGAATTCTGGCCCATGTTGTAAAAATTGAAGATTGTGCATTACTTCTGAGCTTCGTTCTTAAAGCTTCTTGTACAATCTTTTAGATTTCACTTTCCACTTTATAAGTGACTAAGGAAGCCACCTGTTGCAGCATCATGAGATAGACTCAGTCTGGTTACATGAGGGCAAGTCACTGGTGAAAGCACACCTACACTGGACTTTGATGTGAGCAAGAAATAAACTTGATTGAGATAAGCCAATGAGAATTCATTATTACCAGTAGGGAAACAGTATTACACAGACTGATGTAACTGATAATATTTTAATAGATCAAATAGTCTTTGTACCATTATTTAACATAATAAAATTATTTATGTAATTCTGTTTATTTCATTTTTATATCACAAGTTTTAAATTTCTAATTATATGTGTCATATATTTATAATATATTCCCACAGAGGTACAAATATATATGTTCGGGTTGCATGGTAAAGATACTTTTTTTTTAATAAAGAAGCAATCAAAAACATTTTGAGATAATTAACTTAAAATATATGCTTATTAATAAATTGTCACCACTAGCTACTTAACTATCAATGGTATTCCCCTAGACCAGCCGTGGGCAAACTACGGCCCGCGGGCTGGATCTGGCCCGTTTGAAATGAATAAAACTAAAAAAAAAAAAAAGACCGTACCCTTTTATGTAATGATGTTTACTTTGAATTTATATTAGTTCACACAAACACTCCATCCATGCTTTTGTTCCAGCCCTCTGGTCCAGTTTAAGAACCCATTGTGGCCCTCGAGTCAAAAAGTTTGCCCACCCCTGCCCTAGACTTATTCTTGCAAAACTGATCCATATATTTAGATCTTAAAAGACACACACACAAAAGAAATATTGGTTGCATCCTACTTCTACACATCTCTTCTAATCTTCACTCAGTTTAAGTTGATACCGGCTACCACACCCAAAGCAATGATTTTTGTAAAGTGAAGAGTGTCACTATATACCAATGAATGAAACAGATAGTATGCATGGCTGAAGAGAATATCCTCTAAAACATGCATATTCGTGAGGTTCTGTAACATATAACCACTACATCTGAGAAATGAGGACAGAAATAATTGTTTCATAAGGAAAAAAGTTAAAAACAAGTAAATGCAAAATTTCACCTGGAAGATATATATACAAACACACACACACACATCCATTTATGTGTATATATATGTATATATATATACATATATATATATACACATAAACAGATGGACACATGTACAAAAGATGTGTATGCATACTTACACATATATTGGGTATTTATTTTGTAGTGTCAGATTATTTTCTTAAATCCTAGAAATGACTTTACAACTCAAACTGAAAGTAACTAGAGGCAAAATGGAAATGAACCTTAGCTGCAAGGAAAGATGAGGGTCTGGGGTTTCATTTTTCTGAGTTAAATTAAGATCACATTTTTGTTTCAATGGT
>NW_005371843.1:2869919-2952492 GCF_000412655.1 Myotis brandtii | reverse complement strand
CCCCCCCCACCCTCCCCGCCAACTTCCTCAGGTACCAAAGCCAAAGACAGTCCATTTTCTAGCTCTTAACACCTTTCAAGAATAGCTGGTAAGCTTACAGAGAATGTCTGCTCCAGGGCTCTCTTTTGAATGTATTCATTTTGAGAACTTTGTGGCTCTTAAAAGTTTAGGATAAAAGCAGTAGGAAGAGTGGCCTTTGAAATCTTTGAAACTATTGACAGTGTTGACAGCTATAAGCTCTCTGGGACCTCCTGGTCACAATAACATCTACTGAGCGAACTCTTGGCCACATCTCAGTAGAAGCTCTCACCCTGTCATCTGATCAAAAGCTTGACCTTTTAGGTCACTTTGTGAGAGTTTCAAATATGCTTTTTAAAAAGCAAGGCCAACATTTCAACACAACTAAAGCTAGATGAAAGTGTTTGGGGTAAGAGATGGCTCCCTCTCAACTTCAAGGAAACCATCCAATATTAGTGCTTTTTCCTCATTATTTCTCAAAACAGTGGTGCTATGGACTGAGTATTTGTGTTCCCTCTAAATTCATGTGTTGAAGCCCTAATCTCCAATGTGATAGTATGTAAAATTGGGCCTTTAGGAGGTAATTAGTTCATGAGGGTGAAGGTCTCACAACTGGGATTAGTGCCATTATAAGAGACATGAGAGAGATGATACAGCAAGAAAGTAGCCATCTGCAAACCAGGAAGAGGGTTCTCACAGACAGACTGAATCTGTTGCCACCTTGATCTTGAACTTCCCAGACCCCAGAAATAAATGCTTACTGGTTAAGCCACCCAGTCTATGGTATTTTGTAGATAGCCACTAACTAGTACAAGTGGTGATCAAACAACCCAGCACTGTTAACATAACAAGTTACTTAGATACAAAATTTGTTACACATGTCCTAAGTTGATAGCACAGTGTTGTGAAATCATTTTTGCAACTCTATGTCATCTTTACTTCTTAGAAATGACTCAGTCCATATCAATAATTGTGGGAAGAGGAACCATAAGCCTCCTCTCATCTCTCTTGGTCAGTGAAGTTGTTATTCATTAGAGAGATAACATTTTGAGAGGGTGTCGTGTATAATATATTAGTCAATGTAGAAATCTTTGTAATGCATAATGCATGTCAAAGCAGGGAAGGGACAAATGCCATGTAAATAAGAATTAGTAACAAAGTTTTCACAGTTGAGTGCACATGACTTTTTATGCCCCTGGATCATTTGGAAGGATTTCTACTGTTTCAGAAGAAAGTGGCTAGATGAGTTTGGTTTTAGGTACCTTATAGAATGCCAGATGCAGTCCCAAGTGCATGTTTCTCTCATGTCATCCTTGCTTCCATATAAGTGAGCATGAACCACTGAAGTCAGATTCCATCCCTGGCCCTTATAGGACAGCGATGAATAGGCCAGGAATGGAGGGCCAAGGAAGCCAGCAACCTTAAGGCCGTGGCGTTTACAAGACACAAAAATGGGCTAACATAGATTGAGAATTTGTTATTTGAATTAAAAGAACACAGTCCCTTAGGATTCCCTTCCCCCTCTACACACACACATACACACCAGATAAAAGAGGAAGGTGTGGTAAAAGGGAGAGAGAACTCCTGAACATTAGATAGAATGATACAGGTAAATGTCTCAGAAGTATGTCCCACCCACACTAATCTAAGAGGGTATAGAGATAGACCAATATCTCTAAGGAGGCAGAAGAGATGGCCACATAGCTTACATAGTACAATTTTCCCCCCCTACCCTGATGGTTGGACAGCTGAAAAAAAAAGATTATGGCAATGTATTAGTCTCTTTGGGCTGCCACAGTAGGATACCACAGACTTTTTTTTTAATGTGTAACTCTTTTTTTTTCAATTACAGTTTACTTTCAGTATTATTTTGTATTGGATTCAGGGGTACAGTGTAGTGGTTAGACAGTCATATACTTTACATATTGTACCCCTTGATATTTCTAGTATCCAACTAGCCCCATACATAGTTATTACAATATTATTGACTATATTTCCTATGTTTCATTTTGTATCCCCATGACTCTTTTGTAACTACCAATTGGTACTTCATAGATACAGAGAGCAGACTTGTGATTGCCAGAGGAAAGGGGGTTGGGGGATTGGGAGAAAGAGGTGAAGAGATTAAGAAGTACAATATCACAGAGTATTAAACAACAGAAATTATTTGTTCATAATTCTTGAGGCTGGAGGGCCAAGATGAAGGTGCCAGCAAGGTTGGTTTTGGGTGAGACCTTTTGTCCTGGCTTGCAGTTTCACTTCTCATTGCCCTCACAGGGCCTTGCCTCTGTGTGTGCAGGTGGACAGAGATGTCTCTGGTGACTCTTCCTTTTCTTTTATGGACACCAGTCCTATGGGATTAGGGCCCCACCCTTATGAGCCCATTTAAAATTAATGACTTCTTTAGAGGCCTCATCTCCAAATATGATCACGTTGGGGTTAGGGCCTCAACAAATGAATTTTGAGGTGGGTGCAATTCATGATAGTCGATGTAATGTTTTGAACAAAAACCTTATAGAATAAAAGGTAGAATAGCAAAGGGAGGCGGGGGTTAAATCACTGCAAATACATGTATCTTATAAGGCTCTGACTAATTACACTGGTTCAACTTAATTCTAAACTCCCAATGGCCAAGACAAAGAGGTGAACAACATGAGATATAGAACCCAGGATTCAAATAAACGCTCATCTGCTGCTCAGGGGAAACTAAGCTTTGCTTAAAGTCAAGGCCTGAAGGACATTTCCCTCATTGCAATTACATCTTCAAAGTCCCAGCAAAAGCCAGGTTCATAACATTGTGTCCTACTGCATGTCACTGCCAGCTATGAGAATAAAGGCAAATCAAACATTTAGTAAAAGTGTTTTTATAAAAAAGTCTGCACAATGTGGACCAAATGCAGAGCTATTTGGTGACATTTTCAATAAGCTAAGTCCAACAATTGCTATTTATATGTCTAAAGTAAGTCACAATGAGTAGTATAGAATTAATGACAATTTTCTGACCTTTGCTTATTAGAAAAGTACACCACTGTGTGCATTTTTAACCAAAAGAAAACAAATCAAAATTTCCAAATAATATGGATAAAAGAGACTTTTTCATCCTATGTCTTTTCTTTATCCAAATGCTCGACATTATTTTTATTTTACAAACTAGGGAGGGAACTTTGAGGACTTTAGAGAAACTTATTTCCTGAATTAGAATTAAACCCCCTCAGGGTAGTCATTTATCTGATACTTCTTTAAAGTTGCTATAAAGAATAGGAGTGGTGTTCTGTGTACACAGAATTGGCAGGACACAGAGGAGCAGGATTGGGTGTTGGGTTAGATTCTAACCCTCACTCTGCTCATCCACTCACTAGCCATGTGATTACTGGCCCTTTATTTAACTCTCCCAAGACATAATTCTTATTCTAAGAACATGCTGGTGTGTGTGGGAGAGTGGAGTTAGATGATTGGCTACTAGTGACCAAGAGGTTTACAGCAAACAGTTGATCCAATTTACAATGGTTTGAGGTTTTAGTGTTCCTGGCCTTGTTTGCAGAGACCTTTTTCAGAGATGTTTAGCTTTTGCTCCCTTTAAGAAAATGCATTGAGAAGATCAAGGAAAGGATCACTTTTAAGCTGAGTGCAAAACCTAAAGCTCACTTAGATATCCCTGGCTTATTCCACTACTGGATGGACTTATGTTCTTGGGCAAAGACAACTGTTTTTCCTGGCTCTGTTCCTCAAATATGCAGACAAATCCTCGATGGCAACAGTTAGAGAAGAGTTTAGAGCCAACTCCGTTCAAAGGAAGCTGGTAATTCAACTCCTGTTTCCAGGTGCCAAATTGTATTGTTGGTCCAATATTGGGGGGGGGGGGGGGGAGGTCAGCATCCAAGGGTCGCTATTGATCACTGTGAGTGATTTTATTCTTTATTTGAATCAAAGTTTTTTGTCGCAGTGCTTAGTGTAGGGTTTGTCCAGAGTAATTTTGAAAAAAATAATGAATACGGGTTTTGTTTGTTTGTTTTTTTTAAGACTGGCTTTTACAGATTTGGCATAACAGCCACCAACACACAAAAAGAGGGATTCTGTTCAATGTTCTGCAGGGGCTGCTGGGAAAAATGCAAAGACATTAAAATGGAAAAAAAAGGTGAAGGAAAGGATAAAATGGTATACGTTATATTAGAACTGGTATAACTAACTGATTATTAATGGTCATTCTGTGAAAAACATTGGTTTGTGTTTTGAGGAGCCAGGCTCGCTCTGCCAGCCTTGACCTTGACAATCCCTCCCAACCCCCCCCCCCACTGCCATTTCAGCTGTTGTTGCCCATTGTAACTGTAAGGGTTTCTGCAATATTAAGTTAAATATTTTATGGTAGCTTAAGATTGGATTTGTTTCTTTCTGTGACTATTATGTTGTCATGGCAAAAGTCTTGTGTAATATGAGAACCATAATTTTCATTTCACAAAGAAAATAATGATTCTTCAAGCTGACTTAAAGAGCTCAACAATTTAAATGAATAGCAAAAAACCCATACTTATGGATCCCCTTGAATACACTTGATTCCATGCTTCTAAGGAAGTATGGATAAGTGGTCATTAATCAATGTCCTATGTTATACCATGCTCCCATCTCCCCAGCATTTGTCATGGAAGCTTTTGTTCATTATTTCATGTCACTAGCTCTTTTAGCAACATGGAGATCATTTCATTAAGAAATTCAGAACTTTCACCAGGATTCATGGAAAAAACACATTCCTTCATGCCCTGGTTTTGAAATTTCGTACTAAATCCTAGTCTTTGGAATTTCCATAGCTTAAGCCACTGTTGTAAAAGAAACTTAGTATACCCCTTTATATTCAAAGGCTTTGTTTTTCTGAACAAATGCAAAGTTAATGTTTTGGGTGACAATTGCACTTATTTGGAATTTATAGATATTTTTGCTAAAAGTACTGATTTCAAATGTAAAACAAACAGAAGAGCATTGCTTTATTATGAATGGGTTAACTGGTTCAAATGAATGTTGCCTCTTTTTTATTTGGTATATACAATCTTCAAAAAGTGGACATATTTTTTGAAGAACAATTAATTTCCCCCCACAAGTCTATGAGTTGAAGGGTAGTTTTACTGGTCTTGTTTAGCATCTCTGGGTATTTTCAAACAGATAGCAGGTGAATTGACTGAGCTGGAAGACCCAAGATGGTTTCTTTCACATATCTGGTAGTTGGCACTGGGTTACCTTGGTTCTGCTCACCCGGACTCCACCCAAAGGACTTTACAGATCGGTTGTTGTCCTGCTGCTTGTCCTTCTCCCCCCTTTTCACTTCTTCATTGTTTTTAGCCCTTTATACCTCAGGGTGCTTGGACTATATTTTTAACTTCTCGAGTTTAGTTCCCATGTGAAGGATGTGGACGTCTCATGACTTCTCAGTCTTTTTTCCTCCCAAACTATGCTAGATCCATGCTATTTTCTTAGCTTATTATTATAATTATTTCCACTTATTTTTAAAAAAAATATATTTTATTGATTTTTTTACAGAGAAGAAGGGAGAGGGATAGAGAGCCAGAAATATTGATGAGAGAGATCAATCAGCTGCCTCCTGCACGCCCCCCAGTGGGGATGTGCCCGCAACCAACGTACATGCCCTTGACTGGAATCGAACCTGGGACCCCTGAGTCCGCAGGCCAACGCTCTATCCACTGAGCCAAACCAGTTCAGCTCCACTTATTTTTATAGCTTCTATCACCTTTAGAACCAGTTTGTATGTCTACTCAGAGTTTGGAGCGAATCTGCAATAACAGAAAACATGGCAAATTTTCTAGCACTAGGTTCTTAATTTGCACAGTCCTGATTTATGCACTGTGATTCTTTGCAAAGGACTTTTAATTCTATGCCCTTGAAAGGAATTTCTTCTTTTCCATTTTTGTTTCTTTTAAAATATCAAATATATTTCTCTATTTTATTTTATAATATGTACTTCTTGATATCAACTAAAAACACCTTACAGTTTTTCTGCCTTCTTTCTATATTTTTCCTCTCTCAATAGGGAAATAAGATCTAATGGTCCAGTCAAAAAAAAAAAGACACTGGATCCAAGTGAACACAGCCTCTTTAAAACTCCTGCCAATGAGCCACACTTTCTGCTGCTGGTCATTTAGGCACTTAGACACCCACCTGGGGCTATTGTCACACGTGTCTATTCTACACTCCATTCAACTTCTGGGGTCTGCAAATGGTGTCCAGGACTCAATGTAACCAATATACTAAGAAACAAAAGAAAGAGTATATTATATGTGTCTTCATGAAAATCACATTTTTAATTATTTTGGTTTAGGAAGAATGAGAGCTGCAAAGCTTATTTTATTTTATTTTTTTAGAAAAATCATGTCCCTGAATAGCAAATATTATGAAAACCCCAAATAATCAAATAATAAATAGAAATGTTAAGCATTGTATGAGAGTCCTCTTATTTTAATGTAGTATTACCTCTTATCATAAGTAAGGGGAATGAGAGCTGCAAAGCTTATTTTATTTTATTTTTTTAGAAAAATCATGTCCCTGAATAGCAAATATTATGAAAACCCCAAATAATCAAATAATAAATAGAAATGTTAAGCATTGTATGAGAGTCTTCTTATTTTAATGTAGTATTACCCCTTATAAGTAAGGACAATATAAAAGAGAATTACCTCTTTGAATTAACTATAGGGAGATCAGACATATATTATTATCTTACCTTGAACATCTTTGCTGCTGTTTATTTTTAAAATTTTATTGAATGATCTTCTTCCATTATTTCTTGAATATAATTTATATCTCAGTTCTCAATTCAATACTTTGTCTTAATTTGTTATTAAAATGGCAGGGAGAATTAAATATAATGCTTTTTTTTCTTCAAGATCAGAATAAATTGAGAACCAGTTAGTGCGAGAAATGAAAAAACAAAACAAAACAAAAAAAACACCCCACACACAACCACTTCATTTTGGTCTATTGCTTGGACATAGCAAAAGAAATTCATCTGTCTTGGGAACTTGCTAAATTCTTATTGTTATTTATGTTTATTATTTCCAAGTGACTTTTCCCAAGAAGAACTCTGGGATCTTATAACAATTTTTTTTTATTTTCTAAGCAAATAAGAAAATAAATAGATTCAAATGTGTTAGAAAAATAAAATGGATACAAGAAGATATTAATATAGGAGAAAAAAATTGAAGCAAAATAAGCAAGACAAATAAGAGAGTTTGAAACTTGGTTGAGTAGTGATTGAGGTTGACACTGTCATGTGGGGACAGCTGAGGCTCTGAGTAGATGGATTCTCAAAGGTCACTTAGCTTCTAAACCCAGAACAAAACCTTCGTCTCCTGGGGGTTAACTGAACCCTCTCCACACAAGACCACACTGCCTCCCTGGAAATGACGTGACACTTTCATCCTCAGCATTGGCACACTTCTGACGTCTAGGGCTGCCTCTGTGTCCTTGGGTTCGGTGGGTGGTCAGTATTATTTTACACAGAAAGAGAAACAGAAGTTCCAGAGGAATTAAGTGACTTACAAAATGTCAAACAGAACTTCAGAGGGCTGCTCTTGAAACTCAGGCAAATCTTTTTATCCAGATATTCTCAAGAAAACTGATTCTTATTTATTTTGAAGAGTAAAAATTCTTTTGACGGTTAATAGGTGTAAAAAAAAAAGCTATGTTCTACATGTAGGAGGGATTAGAAAACAAGCAAGCAAAAGATGACTTTGCAAATAATTTCTCTCATTTAAAACGTGTGGGGCCATATGAAAAAGCCATTAGAAATATATTTTTTCCCACATTTTTGAAATTTCTTGACGGATGGCCCACTTACAAGGGGAAATTTACCTTGGACACTCATCATTTCTATGACATCTACTCTGGCTTACAGAATGTAGAGTTAGGAGAAGACACGATACTTATCCTACAAGAAAATTAGAAAGATCTTAGCTTTGAGCTGTAATATTTCCAGATGGCTGAAATCGAAAGCAGACGTCCCCTCCTTGCCTGTTCAGCCAGCGTTTATACAGCAGTAAATAAACTCTCATTTGCTTGTGCCCCATTTTATTGCAGAGTACTGGAGGACTGAGGAGACCAATTTCTCAGAGAATGATCTTCTCTGTACTTTGAAAGTTAGGTACCGTTATGGTCTTAACCTAGGAATACACGGCTCACAATTTTAACTTTCAGAATTCTGTAGCATCCTGTTGGCTGTTTGGTTTTATTGGCTTTTTCCATAAGACTTTTTCTAAAACTTGCAGAAAATGCCCTCAATTTCTATTTGCACAGACTGAGGCGGAAAAGCAAAATGATTTTCCTTTAACCTTTAAATAGTAAACTTTTTTTAATGTAAGTAAAAACTTAGTGCATTCATTTTATTGCATGTAGAATAAGGAATAATTTTAGGACACATACTATCCTTGTAAAGCTAAATTAGATTTTAAAAATGCTGATTTTCTCACTGGTGGGAGTGTGAACATAAAGGAAACAATTGATAAATGGACCGGGGCACTGGCTACTTAGTTTACAAGTGGAATTTCAACTTATTTTCTGACCCATAATTTTTATCCCATTTTTGGTACAAACTGTATTTCAGCCATGATCTCTGCTGGACATGGTTTCTAGCTCTTCCCCAATATAGTGAGCAAAGATAATATGTCCTGTTTACTGAGAGGAATTAACAGAACAGAACCAGCTTATCAAACACCCAGTGTTTGTGAAATCTAGTTCCACAATATGACAAAATACACTTGTTGTGTCTTATATTAAGTTCCAATCCCTACTGACCTGTTTTCCAGATTTAAAAAATAGAGTGTAATATTGTTGCAGAACTATCTCAATGCTTTTGTATTTTCTCTATGCCTGCTGAAAGTGAACAATCATTTGCGGAATCTGCAAATGTGTGAATGATGGGCATCGTCAGGAGTGTGAATTTTCCCAGAGTTTCAGAATTGAGGCGCTCAGTGTGGAGTGAAACAAGGACTCAGCGAGTGCCTCAGGAGGGCAGTTGGAAAGGATATTAATTGGACTCACTAGAGTGTAGCTATAAAGCTTCTCTAGCAGGCAAGTTGGGGGCGGGCTGTAGGAATGGGGAGGGACTACAGACTCGGGACAGAGGATAGAACATGTTAACTTCTCTGGTTCACTTCTGCAAACGCGTGCTGAGTGTCACTGGTGTACTAGACACTGCCCTAGGCACCTCCTATGGACTGAAAGTTTGTGCCCCTAAAATTCATATGTTGATAGCCTAACCTTCAAGATGGTAGCATTAGGAGGTGGGGCCTTTAGGAGCTGATTAGATCTTGAGGGCAAACCCCTCATGAATGGGATTAGGGACCTTACAAAGGAAGCCCCAGAGGGATTTCTCTCCTCTTTACCATGTAAGAACATAGTGACAAGATGCCATCTCTAAATCAGGAAGTAGGTCCTTATCAGTCACCAAACCTGCCCATGCCTTGATCTTGGACTTCCAGCCTCCAGAACTGTGAGCAATAAATTTCTGTTGTTTATAATCCACCCAGTCTATGGTGTGTTTTTTATAGTAGCCTGAACAGACTGAAATGGCATCTCTATTCAAGGTAAAAAGCAGTACAGTACTTAACCAGGGAATGAACATCCCAGTGTGGTTTGCTTTTAGACCATCTTAACTTATGTCAGAGTGTGGTTCCCAGAGGAGGTGGTTCTAAAAGGTAAGTGAGCAAGGAGATAAAGGATGAAAAGGGTTTTGAGTGGAGAAGGCAACCTGAACAAAGGCACAGAGTTATGAACTGCGGTCTATGCCTAGGAGACTAGAGACTACAGGCAATTTTAATTACTAAAGCACAAAATCTACAGGCAAAGAATATAAGAAATAACTGAAGAGGGAAGCTGGTCACAGTCATAACTGACCTCTTTTTCTGTACATGTGGTCCAATGCTATCTTCTTATGAGATAATAAGCACTATTGTAGCAGAGAATGTATCTTATTTACAATGATGGGCCCAGCATTTAGCAAATGCCTGATAATGTCTTATTAATGGACAGCTATTTCTTTTAAAAAATAATTTTGTATTGATTTTAGAGAGAGAGAGGAAGGGAGGGAGAGATAGAAACATTGATGAAAGAGAAAAATCAATTGACTGTTTCCTGTACACACCTACTGGGGATCAAGCCCACAACCCAGGCAGGTGCCCAGACTGGGAATCAAACTGATGACCTCCTGGTTAATGGGTTGATGCTCAACCACTGAGCCACAGGGTCAAGGCAACTATTTCTTGATGTATAAGTGAATGAGCCAACTGAAAATAGTGTAATAAGCTCAGAGCATGGATAGATTTTTAAAATATTCAAGAGGTAAAAATATCAGGACCTGACAACCAAAGTTGAAAATGACGTCTGGGTACCTGTATTATTTAGGTCATTTGCAGCCCTAGGCTAGGGGTGGCATCGTCTTAATGTGAACTGGACTACTCTTAGTTCAAATCCCAGCACTGGACTTTCCTAGTTGTGTGCCCCTGGGAAAGTGATTTAATACATCTGTGCTTCAGTTTGCTCAATTGCAAAATGGGAATGAATGTAATACATGCCTCATCATGAAGTTCTGGGACTTACAGGAGTTAATTCTTATAAAGTACTTACAACCAAGCCTGGCAGAGAGCCTATGTTCTATGAAAAGCTCAGATTTAATTCTTATGAAGTCATTAGTCAGTAGAAACTGTTCCTTTGCGGAGAGGTGAGCTGGCTTTGTAATCTCAGCAATATTCTTTCTCACTCCACTCTTTCTCTGAAAGGTTTCACTGTCTTTATTGAACAAATGACAAGTCAGAAGCCCCCAATTAAGGGATGAGCTAAAATTCATAGATTGTGGGCACCAGAACTGGGCTCAGAGTGGGATGCTTTGATGATACATAGAGTTTTCTACTGACTTTGGCCAAGGGAGAACTCACTGCTGGCTGTGTGTGGTGATAAAGAGCTAAAAGTCAACTTTTAACTACTTATAATAACATATGTTTTGGCAAAATGCTTCTGAACCCAACATCTATTTAGCCAGTGCAAACATGTCTAATCTCACCTGATACAACACCAAAAGCTTCAGGGACATTTCTTCAAACACAAGTTTTTATTATAGTCCATTGAAGCTCTATCTTCCATAAATGTAGCTAAAATACTTTTGCGCCTAAAACAAATCTTCTTTCACCATGAGTTCCTCCTTTACTTGAGATTTGAGTTTAAGTAGCTTTCTGTCTGCTTATATTTTGCTCAACTATGAGAGTTTTGTGTTCACCCTATACTATTTTTTATATTACCCCTATTGTGGAGCATTGGCAAAAACAGCACTAAAATACTGGGGAAATAAATATGAAGGTAAAGAGATTAGGAGTGTAGGAGTGAGGATTTTTCAGTTCAGCTTTGGGAAAAAGAAATTAAATAAAAATAACCCTGAGCCTTAGAAATGCCCTTGAGTGCCTATCTGTGGTGATGAGCAGGGTATGAGTGCGGAGAGCCTGATAGGGGTGAGGCACTGTGCTCTGTGACCCTCCAAAATGTGCTGCCCAGCAAGGAGCTGGAATTGGTAAAAGGAATTTACCAACTCAGTTCTGGTTACTGAGTTAAATCAAGGTTCTGCAAAGCTTTGTCCATCAAAAGTTACTTTGAATTTCCAGGAGGAGTAAAGGAAGGATTTAAATAGGATGCCAAAGACTAGAGTCCAAACTTGTTAAAACATCTGAAATGAAGTGGATACATGGACAAGGAATCAAGCCCTAGAAAACAGACGTGGCCCTTGGGAGAAGCCTCTGTTGTGGCCTGTGGGCCAGGGCTAATGCCTGACGGTTATTATCCGTCTGCTGGAGAAGAACAGACACCGAGAATAAGCTCTAAGAAACCTTTCCAACAGTTGGGAAGTAATTTTATGTCTGTTCCATTTGATTATGAAAATATGGCCATAATGTATATCTTTGTTTGTTTTACAGCTTTTGTTTTATGCATTTCTTTGTTTTTATTTTATTTTATGTTTCTAGAGATTCGTTCTTTATTTTATTTTACAAAAAATATCAGTCAAAGATGGATTGAAAAAGAAAAACCAATTAATTTCCCTTTTCCAGGGATAATTTGAGAAGTATTGTAATAGAATGAATGTATTTTTCTGCAAAGTGAAGCAACTTTACAACCATCACATTAAAACCGCGAAGGAAGGAAATAAAAAGTATCTACCAAGCAAGAAAAGGTAAACGGAGGTTAATTTTACCTTGTTAAGTATTCCTATTTTAAGATATGCAAAGCTGACAATCTTATTACACAATATGCTGAATTTATCCTTTTTACTTTGATATATATGCAATATATATAGTAAAGGCTTTGGAAGTCACATTTATACCTCCATCTCCTAATTCTAAGTTTACATTGATATCATATAATTATTAACAGCCATTTCTTTGACAATAAAACTTTGGGAATATAGGCCCTCAGCTGGGAAGAATACACAACATTTTATTTTTAATCTGTACACTGTCTCAAGGTAGAGGTTCCACATGTTTATTGCCTATAAAGTAACACACTAAATCCACTTGTTTCTCCTGAATTTACTTGCTTCAAAAAGTATAGTAAATGTTTAAAGAAAAAATTTTCCTAGCCAGTGTTTTACAATGGTTAGAGCATCTGCCCACCTACAGGAGAGTCACGGGTTTGATTTCTGGTCAAGGGCATGTAAAGAACAAATTTTCTTCATCTTTCCCAAGACTCTCAATTGCTCTGAACATTTATTTTGCTTCTTTTTAAGAATCTTGCGGGAAGGAGGCATGGTGTCAAGTGATTTATTTAAAAAGAAAGATAAATATATGGAAAATGCTCAACCCCACTCTTATTAATAATCTAAAATAGCAGTATTAGCAGAATGGAAATTAGGATTATGGAGGCAGGACCACTCTGTCATACCCAGGGTGACATGCCCACCTAGAAACACACACACACACACCCAGCACACATGAATCCTTTTAGATCATGCTCCAAGAATGAGGAGACCAGGGTTCCCTGCCCCAAGCCTGTGTGATCATCTTCCCTGAGTGACAGTGACTGTGTTGCTAGTGTGTGCAATCTTAGGCCCAAGGGGTGGTGAAGGGCATCTGTGGGGGTAGTTGTGAACAGGAGGTAGTTGTGAACAGGGATCTGAAGTACAGCCTGAGGTGTCCACATGCCTGAAAGTCCCTAGTGGTAAGAGATTCAGTTGTGGGGTGAGAAAGAGGACCCTGACCCTACAATATATACAAAACTACCTAGATAGTTGGAGAAGCCTCTTTGAACAACCTTAGTGAGCCACACATTGATACAACCTCTTTTAAGGGACAGTTGGCAATACCAGTAAACGTTTTAAATTCATACCTGTACTTTGAGGACTTTGTTCCAAAAATATACTCTAAATTACATGCAAGAAAATGTCTCTTCACTGATTCATGTATTCAAAAATTATTGAGTAATCTCCTATATTCCAGACACTATTTTAGGGGCCAAAGATATATCAGTAAACAAGAAAAACAAAGTCCTGTACTTAAGGAGTTTACAGGTTAGTGGGGAAAACAGAGTATAAATGAGTAATTAAAAAAGACATTTAGATAAATGTATGATAATATAAAGGAAATAAAAGTGAGAATTGGAAGACTTTAACTGGAGACATTAGCTATAATAATAGAAGCGTAATATGCAAATCGACCAAACAACCAAACAACAGAACGACCATTGGACAACCTTCCAGATGACCTTCTGGACAACCATGCTATGACATGCACTGGCGCCAGGCCAGCCAAGGTGGGTGGGATGCGATTGGTCGGGGTGTGGGGAGCCCCGCCATCACCCTGTGATCGCCCCACAGAGGGAGGCCCGGACCACACTCTGCCTGGCAATCAATCGGAGCCCCGGCTGGGTGGGCAGAGCCTCCCTGTGCGCGGTGATTGATCTGGGGGTCCCGTAATTGATCGCCCCACAGAGGGAGGCCCAGGCCAGTCAAGTGATCACACCCCACGCCTGTCACAGAGGTAGGCCACCAGTGGCCAGGGAGGGGGGGCAGCACCACACTGATGGCAAGCAATGGCAGCAGTGGGGGTGGGGCCAGCTGCCGGCAGCCGGAGGAAGGAAAGCCCTGATAGGCCCTGATCACTGGCCAGGCCTAGGGACACTAACTGAGGGGTCCCAGATTGTGAGAGGGCACAGGCCAGGCTGTGCCCTCTCAGTACATGAATTCTGTGCACCGGGCCTCTACTATGTATATAATTATTACTTCTAATAATGCTATAGTAGCAAAAACTAATGAGAAGCAATTAAAATGTCTGTTAATATGGGATTGGTTGAAAAAACTAATGTATACGTGCACACACATAGTACACGCACATGCACCCATGCTTGCATACCTGCTGGAAATTTTCTGAACAACCAGAGCAACAAGAGTTAACAGTGACTCTTTAGCCAAATGGAGTGGGATGTACATTATTCATAAAACATCATTTTTGTCCTGTTTTAACTTTCTACCCAGTGCATTTATTACTTTTTAAGCAAATGGTTGTTTTAAAGTCCCAGACTGGGTTAAAAAGGAAGTGCTGCAGTGTGCACTAAGTGAAATTCCAGCCAGAGCATGCGCTCTGGTGGCAGAAAATAAAGTGCTCCCAGTGGGTGAGGGAGGTGTGAGCAAGGCAGAGACGCAGGCGGTTGATGTAGCTGAACCTTCAGTGAACACATTTCCAGAGGCCCCACTAAAGTGGGAGAAGGAGATGATTGAACCAGTTTTACAACAGTTGTAGGTGCTGCAGATCCAAAGGAGAATAAATGAATCATGTGAGATTTCAGGCTGGGAAGCAGGACCACTGCACTGAGAGGTTGTGGTGTGATGGGGAGGAGGTTTGGCACGTTCAGGGCTGCTCACATTGTCTGCTCAACAAGCCGTGAGCTGGGAACATGAGACATGGACAGAGGTTCTAGTTCCAAGGTGCTGGGCTAGGCTGGGTGAGGCAGCAGCATGGGGAGGGTCCTTAGATAAGGAGCATAAAGCCAAGAGTCCTGCCACAGATAGCATCCAAGCACAACACTGCAAGGAAGCTAAACACTCCCTCTGAAGAGAAGCAGAAGGAAGCTAGGCAGAGGGCATGAGAGATGTCAGGACAGAGTCCCATCTCAGAATGGGGGATAGGCAGCAGGTCCGGGGTAGATCCCTGGGGCTCTGGGAACCTGGACGCTTGCTCATGGCCCTCTGCTGGTATCTACAAGACCATATATTTGGGGACTGTGATTCAGCCCCAGCATAGGAGCTGAAGTACCTTTCACTTCCTGCAACTCAAGGTTGTGCCACTATCTCAACTTGGTACTCAGATTCAGGTGAAAAACAGAAGAGCCCTTGGATGCCACTTTAGAGGATTTGGGTACCTGTACAAGGAGAAAATATGGTATGAGATAATGAATATAGACTCTGAAGTCAGATTTCTAGGGATCAGCCACTTCCTAGTTTGAGACCTTGCTTGGGCAAGTGATTTAACCTCGGTAAACCTCAGTTTCTTCATCTGTAAAATGGAATAATAATATGCACACAAAGTGGCATATTGAAAATGCTCAGTAAACATGATGGTGATGATTGATGATAATGACAAAGCAGCAGAGCACAGTCCGGGCAGTGTGTGCATGATGTTGCTGCATTTGACATCAGCTTCAAGGTGAAGTCTGTTGGTCTCCATATACCAGTGATCGGCAGGAGCAGAAAGTGCTGAAAATGTGGGAGAGGGACAAGAGGAAGCCAGCTGGAGTTCTAGCAACTGAGCCATCTAGCCAGTGGAAATGAGCTGTAGGATTATTATTCTTAGATCTTCCCAGCCCACCCTACCTTCCATGCTTTGTTGTTGTTGTTGTTAATCCTCACCTGAGGATATTTTTTCATTGATTTTTAGAGAGAGTGGAAGAGAGAGGGAAAGACAGAGAGAAATATCGATGTGAGAGAAACACATTGATTGGTTGCCTCCTGCACAACCCCTGACTAGGGCCTGGGCTGGGGAGGAGCCTGCAACCGAGGTATGTGCCCTTGGCCGGAATCAAACCCGGGGTCCTTTGGTCCACAGTCTGATGCTCTGTCCACTGAGCCAAACCGGCTAGGGTCCTCCATGCATTTGTATCCCCAGACTGGCAGGCAACACCTGCATAATAATTCTCATGAGTGTGGGGATTTCATGCATTATATCCTTATCATCCACTGCTATACAGAGCAGAAAACTAGCTGTGGGGTTTATCACGATTAATTAGGATTTCTATTTCCTTTGTTTCCTGCTTCCCTTTCCTTTAGAGCTGACACAGGGAATTTTATACCAGGAAATTTCAGCTGTGTTCACATGCCATGAAGCTTCAGTTACAGGAATGGCTTCTATAGCCCCAGGTATTTGGTAATCGAATATCCATGTACATTAATCCTTATTTTATATTGGAGGGAACTCAAACTTTCTTCCTGCCTGCATGTTCAGTGAGTGCTCTCTGGCCTGGAGTGATGAGAAGGTACTGGGGAGTTATGTTTTCTCATTACACCCAGTAGTTGTACCAAATTTCCTAGAGAGTTTCAATTAATTGTATATATTAGTTTTCTATTGTTGCTGGGTCAATTTACCATACACTTACAGTCTTAAAACAATGCAATTTTATTATCTCAACTAGTGGCCCGGTGCACAGATTTGTGCACATTGAAAGGAAATTAATTAGAAGAAATATTTTAATATTGCTATTCACCCTTTCTCTAAATAGAAGTGTCAGAGATGAAAGAAAATTAGTAAAATGTATATGAAAATAATACATAAATTTATTAATAACAACATGACATAACAATAAAGACATGATATAAAAACAACAAAAACATGATATAAAAACAACATTGATAAGAACAATGACTGATAAATTGATTAAAATTATTCTAATATCTCCCTATATATCACATTAAGAGTAACAACACTTTCAGAGTGCTTGACTAATTTCCCTTGTGATGAAATATTCACAATTTTAACATCACACGCTCTTTGAACTCGAGAGAAAGCAATATATAACTGACCATGTCTGAAAATGGGTTCAGGTAGGAATATTCCTACTCTGTCTAGAGTTTGTCCTTGTGATTTATTAATAGTCATCGAAAATGCTGGCATCATGGGAAACTGTCTTCAAATTAATTTAAATGGGAGGCCAGTGTCAGATAGGGACAAAGCAATTCTTGGAATCAGAACAACCTCTCCTTCCACAGATCCTGTTAATACTTCAGCTTTGATTATGTTAGGTCGCAATCTTTTAATAAATCTAGTACCATTACAAAGACCCCATTTGCTATTAAGATTTATTAGTAGCATGATGATTGCACCTACTTTCAATTTTAATTTAGTAATACTATTAAGAAATTTGATGGGAAAATTTTCCTTTTCAGCATCATCTGTTGAATCGATGGAATCATCACTCAAATGGTACATTGTGTCAATAGTTGGTCTTCAGACATATTCTGTTGAAGATGCTGTTTTCTTTTAGTTTCAGAATGTCAACAAAAACAACCAAATTCACAATCAATAATGACAGATCGAAACACATGCATGCAATTGGTGCCAGCGAGAGCTTTATATGTATCATGCATGCATGAGTTAATGTTTATTTTTAAATTGCCAGTGTGCATCATATGTACCTGCTGGTTGGTTGGTCAGACAGTCAGATGGATGGACTGTTAGTCACTTAGCCTTTTATATATATATGTTTGAAGTTCAAATTCTGAGCATATCATGGGTCAGCTGGTTCTTTGCTTAGAATCTCCCTGGAAGATACCAAGATATCACTAGGGCTGTGCTTATTTCTAGAAGTTCTGTGCATAAATCCGCTTCCCAACTCATTCAGGTTGTTGGAACAATTGTTTCACATAGTTGTAGGACTGATGTCCCAATTCCTTGCTGACCGTCAACTGCCATTCTCACCTTCTAGAAGCTATCTACATACTTTGGCTCATGACCCCTTATCACCATCTTCAAAGCCAGCAGTGATGAATCAAGTCAGTTTTCAAATCCCTCAGATTTTCCCTTATGCCACCTATTTCTGCTTGATCTTCAGTTTCACAGCTCACATATTTTAATTTTGCCAGCACTTAGTATATTCAAGGTCAAACAAACTAGCAAGAGACTAAAAGAGAAACATAACTAGGTTTCAACTCCAACTAAAGGGTGCTGATATAACCAGCTGACCAGCACTATATCTTGACATCCTGATTGGAACTTTGGTATCCCAAGACCTCATTCTTGGAGTCACACTTGGAATTTATGCCCTTCTCTCTATTTTCTCCTTTATTTTATGCTCTTCTCCAAGAGATCACTCCCTGGTTCCTGTGCTTTGAGTTCTCTGGGTCTTTAAGTATGTTGTTCAGTCATCTATAATGCTCTTCGCCATATTTCCATTTGTTAATTCCTTCAGAAACCCATCTCAAATGTCACCTCTTCAGAAAAACTTGATGCAAACCATAGTAACAATTGGTAATATAGTTTAGATGAAAACTAGATCAGACATAGTACTTTTACCTGGATGACAAAATTTAATTCTTTTAATAAGTCTATAAGGCAAATAGTATTATACACATTTTAAAGATGAAGAAACAGACTCAACATAATTAACTCATTTTCTAAAGTAAGTCCAATTACTAAGAACAAAATCAGATTGCAAAACCCAAGTTGATTTAAACATGGATGCCTATTCTTTATAAAAATAAATATATATTTTTATTGATTTCAGAGAGAGAGAGATAGAAACAACAATGATGAGAGAGAATCATTGATCCACTGCTTCCTGCACATCCCTTACTGGGGATCAAGCCAGCAATGGGGAATCCAACCATGACCTTCTGTTCATAGGTTGATGCTCAACCACTGAGCGATGCCAACCAGGCTGAATGCCTATTCTTAATTGTGTTGAGAGGCTGAAATGCTGCCTGTGACTTCTTATGTTTAAATTCAGTCATTCCTTCATGAGCCATTTCTAGGTCATTTCCTACACAATCCTTTCTTAATTCCCCCATGTAGATGACCTCTGGATTTGAAATGTCCTTTTCAATTATTTGCCTCACCCCTGAGACCTTTGTCATTTATCTTCTTGTATTATTTTCTCTCATTTTCTCCATTCCCTGGTGGGCTGTTTGTGATATTCCTGAGGACTGGGGCCAGGTCTCATTGACTCTGTGTGCTTAAAAGACACAGAATTCTGCCCAATAAATGTCTGATAAGTAACCAAACAATTGATCAACACATCTCTAAGTGAATTTTTTGAAAGCCTGACATAAGAATGATTCTGCTTATACTAAGAGAGTGAAAGGAAAGATGATTTAAGTCATGATTTAGTTACCTTTAATCCCTTTAATTGAGGCTTTAGCTTTGAAGTTAAATTCCAAAATGATTAAAAGTGCATTACTGACCTCACACACCATTCCAGCTGTATGTCAATGCTCACCCAGTGGGAGTATCAACCTTCCCAAGGTTAAAGCTAATGTTGGAGGGAGGAGTAGGCCTTGGGGATATGCATAAAACAAGCCACCCCTTTCTTCACACAGTGATGTTACCACTTGCTAATCAGTCAACAACTGGCCTCTGTGATAGAATTTCTTCTCTGAATTTATACACCATATAAGCAGATCCATCAGGACAGTAAAAAAAGTTGGTGTGATAGACCTGGATGGTGCTCACCAGTATGTATGTATTAAAGTCCATCAGTGGACTTTCCTTTTACTAAATACCACCCATTCCCATCAAAGTGTTTAGCTCTGAAGACAGGAAATTACTGCAGCCCTAAAGATGGGGAAATACATTAATGTCTCAATTTCCCTGTTATCATTTGAGACAAGATTGAGAAACAATATGCCCTCATATATCATTTCAACAATCTTTTGATACTATATATCAGATATATTCAGTAGTTTGCATATTTTTAAACATATGAATAATAATTTATGAGTTGCTCCCAAACTCTGTCCAAATAAGAGAAGACCCAGCTAAAAGTGACACAAACTTTGAAGAAATTGTGATCTTGTGTAGCAATATGGTCAATATATAGTATCAATTAATTTAGTGCTTCAACAATATTACCAAGGACTCGGGTTCCTAGCATCTCTCTGATGTGTCATAGTTAGTATCATAGACTTTGCCCTCAGGCAGCACATCCAGGATCACAAGATGAATACCACAACTTCCATCGTCGAGTCATCACACAACCAAGGAAAGGGACGGCATGTCTTGTTTACATGTTCTTTTTTTTTTTTTTACTATATTTTTATTGCTTTTTATAGAAAAGAAGGGAGAGGGATAGAGAGTTAGAAACATTGATGAGAGAGAAGCATCAATCAGCTGCCTCCTGCATGACCTCTACGGGGGATCGAGCCCACAACCCAGGTATATGCCCTTGGCCGGAATTGAACTTGGGACCCTTCAGTCCTCAGGCTGGCGTTCTATCCACTGAGCTAAACCGGTTAGGGCTACATGTTCCTTTTTAAAGGCAATGAATGCTTTCCAGAAATCTGCAGTCAAAGTCTCTCACTACTCATTAACCAGGAGAAATATTTATCATGATTAGAAGATTAATCAAGATTTACCTCCAGGAACAAAAGAGAATTTCTGTCTCTCCTAAAGTATCTATCTGTTCTATACCTGAATAAATCCTGCTTCTGTTAACAAGAAAAAGAGGAGTGAGCTACAGTGTCTGCCATCTAGTGCTAGGGTGGGGCAAAAGTAGGTTTACAGTTGTGAGTTCGTGGAACACAGTTTATTCTTGTATTATTATTTACTAATTATGCTATTATTTTCCATGTGAACAACTGTAAATCTACTTTTGCCCAACCCGATTATGTACATTATTCATTTTTACCCTCACAATGGTACAGTAAGGAAGATTAGTGTGATGGACATGGATGTTGCTCACCAGTATATATGATTCTCCTCCTTTTAGTAACAGAAAGAATTGCAGTTCCATGCCTCTTGAGATCATGTCATGAGACCTCTTTTCATCAATGACATATAAGAATATGTGCCATGTATTACTTTTGAGCAGAGGGCCATATCTACTACAGTAAGCTAGGGCTTTCTTAGTCCTCCTTGGCAACGTGTGATGGCTGGTGTTGAAATGAAGTAATAAACCTGAGCCATCCCATGAAAGACAGCTTCCTTGGAGAGTCTTCCAGATATACAGCAGAAAATGAGTGAGTGGGAAATAAGCCTCTGATGCTTTAAGCCACCAAGATTGCATTTTCACAATTTATCAGCTTAATGTAACCTGCTAGAGCTGGTCACCTGGAATTATACCCATTTTTTTTTTCTGATGTGACTTAGCACAAAAATTACATAATTTACTCAATTCCACTTTCTATTCCATCCCCAGCCCAATGTAGCCCTCCCTTTTCAGTAACTATAGTAAAAGTAACCTGATCTATTTAAGGGGAAAGTGCCAGCTAAATAGTGTGCTCTGCAGACATCAGGTTCCATAAACATTTATTAAACACCTAATATGTTCCAAGGATATTATGTCTCTATATATGTTGTGACACTTTCGTTTCACAAAAAAAAAAAAAAAATCTGTAGGGAGGGAGATACTGATATTACCATTTCACAGAAGAAGAATCTAATTCATAGGGTGTTTAAAGAATATCTTCAAGACCACCCAGCTAGCAAATGATAGAAATGAAACACAAATCCAGGTTGTTTGGCTCTAAATTCAGTATACTCTTCACAATGCTGCTCTATGGGCTTAGAAAAATTCCATCAATTAAAGGAAGTAGGTCCAAATGCTATATTCCTTTAAAAGATGTGATGGGTGATAATAAAGAATATTGAAGAGTTTAGGCAAATATGTTCAAAACTGTAATGCATGTATTAGTTAGCGATACTTGAAATAATTTTAGGTGGTATGTAACAGGGTATTCAATAATATTGAACTGGACTTCTGCTACTAGGAAGATGGAGTGAATATACCTTACCTATTCATCTCACTAAATACAACTAAAATCCACAGATATTATATAAAAACAGACATAAGAAGATTCTGAAATGTGGAGAGAAGATGACAACCTGACTAGGAATTTGACACTCAAGGAAAGTCATGATGGTGAGTTCCCTGGGTTTTCTGTTTGCCTCATGTATCTTACACTTGGAGCCAAAGAAGTTGTACTATAGACTGAATGCTTGTGTCCTCCCAAAGTTCATGTATTGAAATACCAGCCCCTCCAATTTGATGATATTAGGAGGCAGGCTTTTGGGAGATGATTAGGTCATGAGGGTAGAGTTGACATGAATGAAAATAGGGACCTTAAACGAGAAAATCCAGAGAGATCTCTTGCTCCTCCCACCATGTAAGGACAAAGAGAAGTTGATCATCTATGAACCAGGAAGCAGGCTCTCATCAGATCCCTATCTGCCAGCACCTTGATCTTGGATTTTCCAGCCTCCAGAACTGTGAGAAGTAAATTTGTGTTGTTTATAAGCCACCCAGTCTGTGGCATTCTCTTATGAAATCCTGAACAGACTAAGACAACTTTAACCTGGACATGGCAATGAGGGTATAGGGCAGGGGTGGGCAAACTTTTTGACTCGAGGGCCACAATGGGTTCTTAAACTGGACCGGAGGGCCGGAACAAAAGCATGGATGGAGTGTTTGTGTGAACTAATATAAATTCAAAGTAAACATCATTACATAAAAGGGTACGGTCTTTTTTTTTTTTTTAGTTTTATTCATTTCAAACGGGCCGGATCCGGCCTGCGGGCCGTAGTTTGCCCACGGCTGGTATAGGGGGAACTTCTAAATTCTTGCTCTTTGTAGTTAAAGAACCAGGAAAGAGGCAGCTTTTGGAAGACAGAAAACAGTTAGACAATTACTATTCTACTTCAGCCAAGCACCATAGGACAAAAACTCTGGACAGTCCTCCACCCAGGCCAGCAAAGGCGAAATGGGGAACTTAAGACTTCCACTTTTGTGAGGCGGTAATGAGACATCTCAACACCTTTTCCTGGTGGCATCAGAGAAGGCTGAGTAGGAGCATCAGTCAAGATAATTGGGGAACCTGAACTACCACCCTCACCTCACAGTAAGGAGGTACCACTCCTCTTAGCCATTAAGATGGTGTCAAATGAAACCTAGTAAAGCACTGTGACCATCACTATTACCCACTGATAAGGAGGCATGCACCTTTGCGTGTCAGTGGGAGCCATGTGGGTATCAGGACTTCATACCCCAAATCAGCAGAAATGAGGAATCCTCCTTCCTGTGTATGAGGCTGAGTGAAGAGTCTGGATTTCTATCTCCAGCTGGAAGTAATAATGTGGCACCCCCTCCCCTTTTGCAGCTGGGACAATATCAGAAAGTGCCAAACAAAACAGAAGGTTTAAATGAGATCCAGTCTCATAACATAACATGAAAATTTGCAGATTTCAATTAAAAATTACTTAGCATACTAAGAACCAGGAGGATCTTAAGCTGGATAAAAAAAGACAATAAATAGTGCCAACTTTACTAAGAACCAGGAGGATCTTAAGCTGGATAAAAAAAAGACAATAAATAGTGCCAACTTAGACAGCACAGATGTTAGAATTATGTGACAAAGATTTTAAAGCAATCATTATAAAAATGCTTTATAAGCAATTAAATTAAACCATTATAAGCAATTATAAACATGCTTGAGACAAATTTAAAAAAAAATTTAATCCTCAGCCAAAACAAAACAGATTTACAAAGAACCAAAGGGATATATTAGAACTGAAATATACAATGACCAAATAAAAATATCAGTCAGTGACTGGGTTCAACGACAAAATAGAGGAAACAGAGAAAAGGAACTGGGGAACTGGAAGACAGAATAATAGAAATTACCCAATCTCAACAACAGAGAGAAAATAGAAGAAAAATAAAATGAACAGTCTGAGGAACCTTCGGGACTATAACAAAATATATATTCTTGTCACTGGCGTCTTAGTAGGAGAGGAAAAAGAGAGTACAACTGAAAAGTACTCAAAGAAATAATGACTGAAAATTCCCAAACTTCACAAGAGACATAAATCTACAGACTCAAGAAGCAAACTCCATTAAGGATAAACCCAAAGAAATCCATGCCTAGACACATTATAATTAAACCTCTGAAACTAAAGACAGAAACATCGTGAAAGCTTTCTATACTTCCCAGGAACTGGTAAATGATGCCACCAAATGTAACATCCAGAGCAACCACTCAAAAATTATACCATTTTGAGTTTAAAATATACACCCAAAAAAACTACAGATAAATCAAAATAAAATCATAGAAAATGTTCAAGTAACCTTCAGGAAGATAGGAAAAAGAAAACAGAAACCCAAGACAGAGGACAAACTAAAAAGAAAACTACATAATGAGAAAATGATTTCCTTTTCAATTTCTTTCAAACTCTTTAATCCAGGCAGAAGTCCTGGTGTGGTGACAGAGTCTTCAGTCTTCTCTGACATTGCGAACCTCTCCTTTCAACTTAGGGAGAGCAAGTCTGAGAGCCTTGGCTGCTGACGGCATTTAGTCAGAACTTTCTAACACTATTTTCACTGCATTTATCTATTTATTTATCTATCTGCTTATTTATTATTTTTAAAATTTATTGTTAATTCTCATCAGAGATTATTTTTTCCATTGATTTTTAGAGAAAATGGAAGGGAGGGGAAAAGAGAGAGAGAGAGATAAATATCGATGGGAGAGAGACACATCGATTGGTTGCCTTCCCCGCACAAACCCCAACTGGGGCCTGAGATTGAGCCTGCAACCAAGGTACATGCCCTTGACCAGATCGATCCCGAGAACCTTCAGTCCACAGGCTGACACTCTAACCACTGAGCAAAATCTTCTAGGGCAATCATTGCATTTATTTTTAAGGTTACTTTCCTTTTTGGCAAAAGATATAGGTTTTCACACACAAGTATTATACAATGTCCCTTTTTCAATAATTCGGGAAAATTGGTGGTTCAACCAATGAAAAAAATAATGAATACATAATAGTTAATATGTCAAAAAATGTCAGGAAGATGATATCTGAAATTTATGACCACATTTAGGCAAAGTAGCAAAGCTATTTTCTATCATATATAGTAATACAACTTCTATACTAAATACACATTTACTAATATACTTTTTAAGCCCACTATAATGTGAGCTTCTAAAATCAGAAAAGATGTCCTTTTGGGTTTTTTGGTTTTTTTTTTAGCAATTACTATTTTATTTGTCATATAATGTTCTTAATAAATGACTGATTGAACAGTTCTAAAAAGAAATATAGAGAAATAAAATCCAGCTCAACCCCTTTGCTCTACTTTGCCTCTGTTGGGCCAAAAACATAAATGTTATAAAAAACTTACATGCTTCAATTTCCTCTGAGCATGGGGTAGGTTTATGTATGCACTGGGGTAGTGGGTATAAAACGAAGGGAGATGGGAATGGGTGGTATGATCTCACTTCATGAATATCAAGAGTTGAAATGTAGGAGAGTGCCCCCTGATATTACAAATCTAGCGTTCAGCAAACTATGTTCAGCTCTCAGATGAAATATTTAACATATAAACATGTTCATTTATATTATAATTTTTTAAACTAGAGGCCCAGTGCACGAGATTTGTGCACTGAGGGGGGGGGGTCCCTCAGCCCGGCCTGCGCCCCTCGGGGGATGTCCGACTGACAGCTTAAGCCTAAGCTATCAATTGTGGGAGCACACTGACCACCAAGGGGCATTAAGCATCTGCCCCCTGGTGGTCAGTGCACATCATAGTGACTGGTCGTTCCGCTGTTTGGTCGATTTGCATATTACCCTTTTATTATATAGGATATATTTTTTATTGATTGTAGAGGGAAGGGAGTAATAGAAACATCAATGTTGAGAGAGAGTCATTGATTGGCTGCCTCCTGCACACCCCCTACTGGGGATCGAGCCCATAACCCGGCATGTACCCTGATCATACTGGGGATCGAGCCCATAACCCGGCATGTACCCTGACCGGGACTAGAACCATGACCTCCTGGTTCATAGGTCAATGCTTAACCACTGAGCCACGCCGGCTGGGCTATATTATAATTTTAATAAAGTACACTATATACCAGGATCTTAATCAATTATTTTTGGTTTTAGAAATTGGGTCTGTTCTTGAGCAACATGGTCATGATTTTAATAAAAATTATTAGCTAGAGTGATGAAAAATAAATTCTTTGTATGTGCCTGCTCCTATATATATTTCTGTGAATGTATCTTGTCTGTGTACTTTTAAAACTTCAAAACTCTTGTTTTAATCATGTCCTTTCCACTTACCTAATGAAATTCAAAAGCTGGAAGAAAATACCTCAAAAGCTGAGTTTTCATTATTTCTGGAAATAACACATTTTCTCTTTTAATATAAAATTTTCCGGGGATGTAAATAATCATTTTTTTCACTAAGAAAAAAATCCTGTGTGTGTGTGTGTGTGTGTGTGTGAATAGCAAAGTTGAATTTATGGCTAAGATTACATGGCAGGACTTTCTTTCTCAAGCAAATTTGTTTTTATTCTAAAACAAAAACAATAACAGAGACCAATGACTAAATTACCCAGATGTGGCCTGAACAGATTTTCACTGGAAATAGATAAGGGTCATGGAAGTTAACATACTGTCTTGGTGTACAAATTGCTACTAAGTGTGAACTATCAGTTGTTTTACAAAACCTCCTGTTTGAAATAATCTTGACAATATTACAAGCTTAGCAAACTCCTTTTACATAGACAAATACAAAGTTGGACCTGTTACTGTTTATATGATTACTGATTTTTGAATTCCTGGTCTCACTTATTGAAATTCATTGTCCTAAGAATTTTATGATACCTTAGGGAAATAAAAATTAATATTTTACTTTTAAAGAATAAGAGTTTGATTGGTGAAGAATAAAGCAAAATGCTAACAGTTTTTAAATTTTGTCATTTGAACTTATAAAGAACAATTTTAATGAGTAGAGATTTGTGATATAACGTGTATCCAGAAGAGGAGTGTTGCACAAGGCCCTCCATGTCATATCCTGACAATTTCATATCCCCTTATTTCTAGGAACAATGGTTTGTTTCAGATCTCACTTTCACATCAATTTCACAAGAATGAAAGGCCATATATTTGTGGGAAGTGACATTTCAAAACTGGGAAAAAGGGAAGAGCATATTTATGAGGAAAGAAATGATTCCTTTCAGAGGCACAGTTCTGTCTGATGCCCAATTAATCAGAGTTAAATATATAGTTTATTTCTTTATTCAGTAAAGATTTACTGAAAGCTTACCATATGCCAAGCTTTCTATTTTATCATTGAAGTAGCTTTGGTGAGCTACAAAGAAAAGAGTCCTCCTCTCACAGAATTTATATTTTAGTGAAAGGATTCTGATTATCATAAGAGAAAACTAAGGTAATTTTAGATAATGAGAAGTACAATGAGAAATAAAAAGTGGGTGACACAATAGAAAGTAACAAGTAGTGAGAGGCAAAATCATAGTTATATTGAAATTCAAGGAAGGTACTGTGGCCTGAATATAGTAATTTAGATCTAGGCTCTGTGCTTTAAAGGTCCTGCATATCATAACACACACACACACACACACACACACACACACACACACACACGTGTTACAAAACACACAGGTGCATTTGTCACTTCCAGTCTGTCAGTGGCACATTGTGGCTTTACCCTTAAACACATATCCTCATGACAAATGGCATTCAGATCCCAGGGAAAGGCTTTTTCACCTCTCCTTGCCTTACGTCCTCAAAAACGACAGTAAAGGTTTAGCATTGTCTACTGTTGATTTCACAAGTAAAAACTGTTGCATCCATGGAGGGTTTGAGTAGCTGATTTGCTTAGGTAAAATAAAAAAAAGAGAGGCAAATTCTTCTCAGTTAAAACAAATGCATAAATCCTTTCACAGAAAGAATTATTTCCCAGTCCTACAATAAATCCATTTTCTTGTTATTTGTCTTCTAATTTTTGTTTCTAAAGGGAGTTGTAAGTCAGTGCCCGCAACCCAGGCACATGCCCTTGACCGGAATCGAACCCGGGACCCTTCAGTCCGCAGGCCGACGCTCTATCCACTGAGCCAAACCGGTTTTGGCTGTTTGTCTTCTAATTTTTGTTTCTAAAGGGAGTTGTAAGTCAGGATAGTATTTACAATATATAACACATACAACTACATGTGTTTTTATCTAGAGCTAGCTGTATCTATATATCGTAGGTCTAGATGTAATATACATAAAATCTTTAACAATTTTTCACTTTAAGATCTAGAAAGTCTATATTTAAAAAGTCTACATTGGCCCTGACTGGTTTGGCTCAGTGGATAGAGCGTCGTCCTACGAACTGAAGGGTCCCAGGTTCAATTCCAGTCAAGGGCATGTACCTTGGTTGCAGGCACATCCCCTGTAGGAGATGTGCAGGAGGCAGCTGATCGATGTTTCTCTCTCATCGATGTTTCTAACTCTCTATTTCTCTCCCTTCCTTTCTGTAAAAAATCAATAAAATATATATTTTTAAAAAAGTCTACATTGTATGCATATAAGCATAACCAATGGACATAGACAATGGGGGAGTGGTGAAAGCCGGAGTTGGGGGGCAGGAGCAGGCTGGGAAGGGACAATGGGGGGTTAAATGTTTCATACATTTTTTTAAATTTTATAGTCATGAGCTATTACGTTCATTTTATTCTTTACTAGAGGCCCAGTGCATGAAATTCAAGGACTCAGGGGGGTCCCTCAGCCCCGCCTGAGCCCTCTCGCAGTCTGGGAGCCCCTGGGGGATATCTGACTGCTGTGGAGGTGGCAGGAGAGGCTCCCACCACTGCTGCTGTGCTCGCTAGCCATGATCCAGCTTCTGGTTGAGCAGTGCTCCCCCTGTGGGATCAGGCCAAAACAGGCTCTCCGACATCCCCCGAGGGGTCCTGGATTGTGAGAGGGCATAGGGCAGGCCAAGGGACCCCACTGGTGCACAATAGGGGCTGGGGAGAGACATGGGAGGTTGGCCAGCCATGGAGGGACCGTGGGAGGGCTCCAGGGCATGTCCGGCTTGTCTCACTCAGTCCTGATCAGCCGGACCCCAGCAGCAAGCTAACCTGTTAGTCTCCTGGTGGTCAGTGCACATCATAGCAACTGGTTGACTGGTTGACTGTCTGCCCCCTGGGTGGACAGTGCATGTCATAGTGAGTGGTTGAGCAGCCTTACCATATCATTAGCTTTGATTGGTTGAATGGCTGACCAGATAACCGGACACTTAGCGTATTAGGCTTTTATTATACAGGATAATTTTAATAGTTAATTTTATATAGTTAAAATATTTGAAATAACTTTTTGAAAGTATGATAATTATTTTTATATTTAAATATATATTTGTTGACAAAAATATATGTACATATTATATATTTAAAATACAATCAAGTGTTGTGTACTTCCAACCTATTTAAGTTTTATTGTCGATCCTTTAGATCATTAATTGTCAATACATTTCCAATTGTACAAACATTGATTGTAATGCTATAATAAATTATATTGATAAGTTAAAGCAAGAAAATTAAATTCATGAAATTATTAGTTTATAAACAATGTCTATCTTTATTCTATTACTTATCTAAGTATCACCAGTCCTTAGCCAGAATAATAAATCAGTAATTAGAAAATATAAAATATTTGTGTGAACTATACTTTGCATTAAAATATAATGTAATTTTACAAAATGATTTACAAGGTGCTAAAGCTATCCTCAAGAGTAAAATTATTATTTTCTAAAAATTATTATGGCAACTCAAGGGGCTTAGATGGAAAACAAACAAAATCATCTTTCTGTGATTTAATATTGGATGGGTTATTGAAATCTGTGACCAAAATACATCTGTGGATACAAACACAAGCTCAGTCTTATTCTTTTCCTTGAGCCAGCCAAGCACTGCTTATAAATCACCCAGAAGAAGCAATAATGGGGTATGTCTTTTCTGAGGACCCACTGTTCATAATGAATTTTCCTAGTTAGCCCTTAAAATATCTAAGAAGCAGATTCCTGTATTTTTCTATTTTTAGAAATGAGATAACTGCCATTTCAGTTATTCTGAAGTAGACACACAACCTGAACGAGGCATGTAAAGGACCATTTAGCAAAGTATCTCCTATACAACATAAGTAACAGGAGAGAGGTTAACGGATGTTTTTCATTAAAAAAAAAAACCCACAAAATTCAGTTTGGATCCTTGATAAAATATTTTTAAAGCCCCTTTTTATTATGGGACTTATCAGAGATGAATTTAATTGTGATCTTCCAAAAAGAGTTAACTACCGCATAGAATTCCCTGTATTTACTTGGCCTCTTGAAATATTCACATATTTTAAGAAATATTTCAAGAAACTCCTGTGGTTTGTGGAACTGTTGGGTAAATTGTGCTTTTCTAATGTATGTGGTTTTAGACCATAAACCAAGTGTCAGTATTCTTTTAACTTGAATGTCCTTTCTCCCTAGCATGTCTGGAAAAGGCATTGGGGGAATGGAGATTGTCTAAGGCCTAAACTTCCAGATTGACTTTGGGATATGCTGAGTTCTACAATTTTCTAAATTGTTTTGGTTGGCTGAAGTTCATATAGTTTAAAAGGCTCTGAGCTTATTGGTTAGTTACCAATGGGCATCAAGTTTCAGTTAAATAAGACAAATAAGTTTTAGAGGACAACATACACCTATAGTCAACAATACTGCATTGTACATTTAAAATTTTGTTATCAGGGTAGATCTCATATTAAGTATTCTTATCACAATAAAATAAAGATTTATGAGCTCAAAGCACACATTATTTAGAATCAGAACAAGGTTTATCAGACTCCAAAGACTGTGTTCTTTCCACAAAAGCTTAGTGCTACTCCTGTCATTCACTGGGAGGAAAAGTCCACGTTGTGGAAAGAGCATGGGCTCTGGCTTGAGACTGCTCAGGAATAAAGCTCCATTCCAACACTGACCAAATATGTAAGCATGTGATTTATATAATCTATCTAAAATTCACTATCGCCATCTATACAAAAAGAAAAATAAATAATAAGATTCTCCATGAGGATTAAACCAGATAATGAATAGAAAAAGACATAGTGAAAACCCCCAAATAGTCACTACTATTATGCGTACTGTTATGCTTATGGTGGTTCAACAATTATCTAATAAAGGAAGTTATTATACATAAAGTATAGAGAATTGAGATATTTACTCCAAAATGTCAAGCAAGAATTATTTGAAAATATTTAGAAAAACATGTTTTGCAGTTTATTTTAGTCATTTTTATTATTATTTATGATTATCAGGGTTTACTAACCTGGGTTAAAGAAGTCCATGCCTGGGTAGATTTAGGAAGTCCATGACTCCGAAATTATAAACTAATTTTTATATGTATGTAGCTGTACATACTTTCTTCCTGAAAAAAGGTCCACGACTTTTTGCAGATTCTTCACCCGTGAAATTTAATAATGTCTTACCTATATATCTGTCTCTATTATTTCCTTTGACATAGGTTTCACAGCAAGATATATTTGTCCTGTATAAATGAAATCATTGCATGGAGATTTTCAAGTGTCAAAATTCCCAGGTTTCTTTGCATAGTCATATAAACGTTTAGGTTCCACCTTTGGGTCATCACTGGCTATATAGAAAAATTTAGACTACATTTTCTCTTTTTTTTAAATGTTTATTGTTGAAAGTATTACATATAGCCCCTTTTATCCCCCATTGTCCTCTTCTAGCCCTCCCCTGCCCCCGCAACCCGGGCCTTCACCCCCATTGTCTGTGTAAGCACTTAAATGTCAGGATGTAATCAAATAGCCTGAGCAAGTGTGTGTACACATTCCCTCATTTGTGCCCAAAGGAGTGATTTGATAATGTCACCATCTACTTGATCTATGCTAAAAAAAAAACAAAAAAAAACCCCACTGAAACTGCAGCTTAAAAAGGGTAAACAGAAGAAGAAAATAGTTTAAGAGGGAAAGTCATTAATTAAATAGTTCACGATATAATAAGGCTATTATCCTTATTGTCTGTCATCCAGGGCATTACCAAAGTACCTACAGGAAAAAATGGGCATACTATTTATTTCAAACTCTGACTTGATGCCAAACATTGTTGTTGCTCAGATATATCACTACAATCTTAAGTTCTTCCTTGTTCCTCATGGGTTTGATTCTGGGAAACAGTATTTACCCGACTCCATGGTGTTCTATTAGGTTAGCCCAGTGGTCGGCAAACTCATTAGTCAACAGAGCCAAATATCAACAGTACAACGATTGAAATTTCTTTTGAGAGCCAAATTTTTTAAACTTAAACTATATAGGTAGGTACATTGTTATTAACTTAATTAGGGTACTCCTAAGGCTTAGGAAGAGCCATACTCAAGGGGCCAAAGAGCCGCATGTGGCTCGCGAACCGCAGTTTGCCGACCACGGGCCGTTAGCCTATGGGAGGCACTCATGTAAGATCTGCATGGCAGACAGTGAACATGGGTGTGTTTTGTGGCTCCCTGATTCCTTCTGAGAACCTGCCACCTCAGTGCTACAAGAAACAGAGACCATTGGTGGTGAATTCCATGCTATCCTTGAACTTCCACAAAGTGGTCTACCTGCTCCAGACCAACAATAGGTACAGGAGTCTAATACCATATATCAGCGGTTCTCAACCTGTGGGTCACCACCCCTTTTGTGGTCGAACGACCCTTTCACAGGGGTCGCCTAAGACCATCCTGCATATCTGATATTTACATTACGATTCATAACAGTAGCAACATTACAGTTATGAAGTAGCAACGAAAATAATTTTATGGTTGGGTCACAACACGAGGAACTGTATTTAAAGGGCCAGTAGGTTGAGAACCACTGCTAAACAGCATTTTACTTCAGATACCCAGAATGGTTTCTATTTTTCAGAACTAATTCTAATTACTATAGATAGCATAATAAAAATTACACTGAAATGAGCAGAGTGAGCACAGTCCTAAACTGGAAATCTAGAAACCTTTGCTGTGTTTTAATTTTTCCATTAACTTGCTGGGTGACTTTGGGCATATGATTTTACCTTCTAGGGCTCAGTTTACTCATCCATAATTTCAGTGGTAAATTGTTCCAAACATTTAAGGAAGAGATCACACTAATTTTACACATCTGTACAATATGATTAAAGAAAGAGGGATCATTTCCCAATGAATCTTAAGAGCACATGATAAGAGGTGAAAATTATAGGCTAATCTCCCTCTCATGAACATAGTTACAAAAACCCTAAACAAAATTCTAGCAAATGAAATCCAGTGATATACAAAATGAATAGCGTATCACAGCACAGTTGGGTTTAATGCATAAAAGCAAGTAGTGATTTAACATTTGGAAATAAATTAAGGTGATTCATTATATCATAGAAAAAAGGAAAGAAAACACACAACCATTTCAATGAATGTAAAAAAAGTGACAAAAAGGGCTATAATCTTTTACGATAAAAACTCTTAGAAAGCTCAAGGTAAATGGTAACATGCTTATTCTGTTAAATAAGAAAAAAAAACAGAAAACATTACATTTTATAGTAGTTTGAACATTTTCTCACTGAACTTGTGAGCAAGACAAGAATTGTTTCCACTACTTGCATGTAACCTTGTATGGAGGGTACATGGCCAACGTCACACTCCTGGCTAAAGCCCTGTGTTCAGTCAGTACTCAAAAAATGCTAAGAAAATGGCCGAGTGCTGATATTTTGTGTTAAAAAGGAGGTAGAATAATGAGAAATAACTGATTTAATTTAGCTGTTGGAAGAAAGTATATTAGGATTGTAAAATGACAAAAATTCTTTCCTTGATCACTTTTATAATAAAAATGCAATATATTATCTTTAGAACATTAGCTTAACTTTAAGTAAAACTACTCTCAACTTCACAGCTTTAAATAAACACTCTAAAATTGTGTTTAGAAAAGATTGATATAAGTCACAAAAGTGAAGGCAAAAATGAAGTCGTGTATAACAACAAATAGAACAATAGTCTGGGAGAGAAGCTATCTGTATTAACAGGATCACTTAGAAGACACCATTACCCAGTCAGTACTATCACTCCAGAATAGCAACTCACAATGCCTTGGGGGTGGAAATTGAAGGCTGGGTTAGATATTTGTCTAAAACAGAGCAGGACAAAGTTGAGAGTAGAGATAGAAAGTAAGCCTAAACTTTTAGAAATCTATATGTATTACCTTAGCTTTAAAGAAGTGTGAATTTCAGATGACCGGCATTTAATGAAGAATAATATAGTAAAAACCTTGATAGTGACATTGCTTATAAACACACAAAAAAAATTAAGATGAAAATATATAAACTTTTTGGTTAAAAAAACAATAGATATTTGAAAAATCTAGGAACAAAGTAAAAAAGGGAAAACTTACCTATAATTTCATTCTCACTGATAACTATTGTTATCACTATTCCCTTCTGATAGTTTATAAACATAGTTGGGATTACTATGAGTTTTATTATCAAAACAAAAAAGGGAGATGATTTTGGTTGTGAATTCTTCCTTTTACTATAAATTTACAAAGTGAGGAAAGAGATACTAACTGGTGAAAACCAAGAAAAATCGAAAAGGTCAGACAGCAAAGTTAAGACAATCTTAAGTACAGTAAAGAAGCATGAATCTGTTGAATGCAAGTCAATATTATTTTGCTGGGGAATTTAATTTGATTTTAGGTACTTGTACTTTTTTAATATTCAGCTCATATATATCTTCCTCTAGAAAGCTCCAAACCCCTCTTTCTTTCCTAGATAGAATCTCTCACTTTCTTTCCCACTCTAATTGTATCCTAAACAGAATTCTATCAAAAATTCTGTGATACTTCAGTGTACTTTCTCCCCTTCATGTGTGAGCTTCAATGCCATTTCTCAGGGAAAATTCTCTGACACCCATGATGAGGTGAAGTCTTCAGTACAGGCTTCTATCACTCCCTAGAGTCTAGACTTTGCTTCCATGGTAGTTACACTGGTGTGTACATAGTTATCTATTTTATATCTCTCCCCAACCAGCCTAGAAACTGTAAGGGAAGGGACTATGTTATTACTTTTGATGGTTTTGTTCCTTTGAACTGAGCCCAGTGTCCGTCACATAACACACATTCAAAAAGATGTTTGAAGAGGAGAAGAAAAAAGAAAGGAAGAAAAGAAGGAAGGGAGGGAGGGAAGCTCTGAAGTTTTCCACCAAAGAAGTAGGTTGAATGCTTGATGGGAACAAAAGTCTTATGAACTATTGCTAGATGGAGGAAACAAGCCACCCAATAACAAGTGAGGTTATCAAAGGTATGAAATAAACTCTCCCATTCAAAAAAATGCACTGTAGCTGCTTTTTAAAGACGTTTATGGTTCATACATCCGCCCCCTGCTGACTTTGGCAGTTTTGCCCCCCACACGTCTCAATCTGTCTGTGTGCAAAATGTCTGTTCTTGTCTTTCAGAATAGGTTATTCATGTTTACAAAAGTTGCCCTGGCCTTTTTTTTTTTATTCTATAAAAATTTAATGTCTGGGTTCTAGTCTGCTTACTTGCATATCACTGGGGGCCCGGCTGTGGGCAGGTGAGGCTAAACAATAGGATTTTGAAACCTCACAGACAAAAAAAAGGTGAGGCAGGCTGGAGAAGAAGAGGCATGGATCTCATATTGGTGAGAAAACAACACTAATATTAATGTTCCTTTTTGCTTGCAAAATGGAGCATATGAAGGTGGTGAAAATAGTTCTGCCAGTTTATCTTCAAATGGGTAATTGGGAGGCTGGTAGGAATTTTCAAACATAATATAACAAAATCAAAAAACAAAAAAGTTCCTTTTCATCTGCACAGAGGCTCTGTTGAAGCTGAAATACTTGTGGGATATTAGGAATGAAAAATGTCAGCATGCGCTCTGCCCAGGCTTGCCTGGTTTATGGCTCCCACCTCGCGGCCATCATGACTGCCCAGTCAAAGAACCTCTTTGTCCCCGGAGCATTGCCTTTCAAAGACAAGAAACATCCCCAAGCATCCTCTCACTTTGACATATAGGTCATGGCATTCAGAGAATAATGCGAGGGATCGCCCGAGTGCCAGTGCCTTGAATCACTAGGACATGAAACTATTTAGTAAGGGTTCAGCTAAGCCTTGTTGCTCCTACGGATTTCCTTCCTGAATGAAAAGTCATTTTTAAAGTGAAAATGACCTGATTCTTTAGTGGCTTGAAATTCAAGGCTTGTAAACAAATAATAAAAAGGCCAGAGAGGGAGTAGAGGTTGGGAGGAGGGAAAGACAGGAGATGGAGAGAGAACATGTCATTTAAACGTCTTAACCTAAAGTCTGTGAGAGAGAACATGTCATTTAAACGTCTTAACCTAAAGCCTGTATTAGTGGTGTGTGTGTGTGTGTGTATGTGTGTGTGTGAGCGTGTGTGTTGAAATCCACAAGAGGAATGCCAATCCTCTAATTCAGGGCTGAAATGATCCTGCCCTTGAAGTGAGCACATTTCCTGATGTTTTTGTAGGCGGAGGAACTTGGTTTATAGAGAAAAACAAGACGGACATGGGTGTTCTGCCCTCTGCCAGGAGTCCCCCTGCACCTCCAGCCTGGAGTGGGATCCTAGAAAGGATTGATGAGTTGCTGGCACAGCTCTGAAATGCAGTGGTCGATTTCTTAGAGGTAAGGGTACAGTAACCATGACTCTTTCAAAGCAAATCATTTTTAAGCACAGCCTAGTTGTTTACAGTTGTTAAAATTGTGGCCCTTAAGGACATTCAATTCGCCTTCTGGGTGTGCCAGCTATTGCTCTAAAATACTCAGTTCTCTCCCAAACCTTATAAGGTGAGGTATTCTTGTCATCTCTGTTTAACGAGTTCACATGACTTGTCAGTGGCAGGGCAATTATTTCAATCTAGGCACTCTGTCTTCAAATCTTTTTTTGTCTTCATATTTGTTCTAACAAATAAGCCACAATAAAGCTTGCCATTTTTTTCTACTTTATTTTCCCTTACTTATGTCATTATAATCTCTCTTGCAACTACACTGTGTCTTCTATGTATAGACAAAGAGCACTGATATTGAAATAACTTGTCACCTTTTTCACCTCTTGTCCTAAATTTGAAAAGCATTCATTTGTTCATTCATTCACACATGCATGCATGCATTGACAGATTTATTCACTTATATATTAAATGTCTTTTTGTGTAGCAGGTGTGACTTACATGTTTTTTGAGTTCAAGTGTTATAGACTTGGGAAGTGAGAGAAAAAATAAAGTTACATTTAAATAAGTATGGTATTAAATGGATTATAATCTCCAAATGGAGGAGAGAACTAGATTAGTAGGTCTAAGAGGGTATAAACATTCTGGGTTTAAATGAATAGGCTTCTATCTCTAATATTGATGAGTGTTCCCAAGCAGTAGTTTTCATAGATCCACTGAGGTGAAGCAAAGATGATTTTGGCTGGAGAAATGACACTATTCTTATTTTCCTTAGTCCCACAGGCATGGGGAGGATAATACTTTACTCATAGAAATATTCTCCTCCAAGGATGTTATGCTTCCATTTGCAACAACATGGATAGATCTTGAGAGCATCATGCTTAGGGAAATAAGTCAGATGGAAAAGGACAAGAATCACACAATTTCACTCATATGTGGGATATAAAACAAAAAACAACAAATAAACAAAACTAGAAAACTCAAACTCATAGACACAGTTAACGTATGGTGGTTACTAGAGAGAAAGGGCGGTGGTGGGAGAATGAAGAGAGTAAAGGGGATCAAATCCATGACAAAAGAAGACTAAACTTTACGTGGTGAGCACACCATGCAATGTACAGATGATGTATCATAGAATTGTATACTTAAGACTTCTATAATGTTATTACCAATGCTACCCCAATAAATTTAATTTTAAAAAAAGGACTATTCTCCTCTATTGAAGCATTAAACAGAGTAACTATGGTGTCTGGGCAGGTTGGTGTGACTGGGAGTTGCTACATCCCTTGGAAGATGTAGACACTTCCATGCGAACAGAAGCGCTCACTGCATGGCCAATATGCATAGATTTATATCTTGCTCACTGCTCAATTAATTAATTTCTTATGCCATTGCCTGCTGACCTTACAGGCTATTTCATTCCAGATATTGCCTCACTTCTCCATTTTCTCTTGGCCCTTTTCCTTCTAGATTCAGCAGACTTCTTAGACAGGACTTTCTGCTTTCTTTCTTGGCTCTGCATTTTTTACCAGTGACCCCTCCTAAATCAGTTTGATCCATCATCTCTCCTCCCTGTCCCTGTAATAACTCCATCCATACCCCTGCCTTAGAGGTGGCACCCAGACAGTAAAAATGTGGGTAAAGGAGAACCAAAATATGTTCAGTATTTCTAAATTTATTTAAAATTAATAATACGGACAATATCCCTTTACACATTTTTCATTAGAAATATTCAACAAATATTGTGCAACTACTATGTCCCAGGTACTGTGCAAGGCCCTAGAAAAAATAAAGGGCAGGTAGATGTTGTTCTAGTTGGTGGGAAATTTAAAAACGAATGTATTTGATCACTAGCATTATCTGGTTACTAACAACAATTTAAAAAATATTTTACCAAGGATTACTGCTATGTAAGTGACAAATTTAACAGTACAAAGTTCATGGCAACTTTTATGTCTTTTAGTTATTGTAGAAAAACATTGTAAAACCCTTGCAAGTCTTTGGACTCTCAAACCAACATATGACTTGTTCCTTCCCCCAAAATATCAAAGCCTTACATTAAATGCTCTTAAAATGCCTAATATAAAGTTTCTATTTAAAGTTGGTTTAGTACAGTTAAATTTTAACCAAATCTAAATTTGTGAACCAAACTGAACACCAAGTAGTTATTTTAGAATTATATTTTTATTCCTAACATAACTATGTTATTTGCTAAAATAACACACACAAAAAATAGAAACATACCTAGATTTGTAAACTATTTGTTTTCCCTTGCATAATTTCTTGAAATAAACAAATAGACAAAATGTAGGTTATGAGATATAAAATGTTTAATTCCTGAACATTAGAAGCATTTTCTTATTTTGGAAGACTCTATAGTTATCAGAATGATTTAATGGGATTAGTGTAAAATTTCTTAGACATTCTCACTGAATCCAGTTTTTCTGCTTGGGGGAGGTATGGGCCACCCTTGGTGTTAATTGATATTTTAATTGCTTTATCCACAGCATGGAACAGGGTTTTATGCATGTGGAAGGTGCAGTAGATGCTAATTCTCTTCTCCTTCTTCCAGTTAAAGCAGAACTAGTGATGTTATACTTGCATGTATCACCATACCATATGAAACACATGGCACTAATATGGACACTTTTGTATTTCTTTGATTTTCTTTATTCTCCTTCTATGCTTTCAGCTATTTTATGTTGATAGTGCCAAAGTAACAAAGGCATTGGTGAATAGCACAAGGAACCCTGTTCTTTCATTGGCCTGGAAGAGAAAATCAGAATGGGGGCATCATCAGGGGAGAAGAGGACAAAGAGAAGTCATTAAAGTGATAGGTATTCAGTCACCTCCCCATTCATCAACTCTGAGCCCTGGAAGAGAACATGGTGGCTCTACTTTGACATGGGAGAGAGTTCATCTCTCTTCTCCCAGGACTTTGGTGCACTAGCTATTGACTGTATTATCTACTCTTTGGCCTCTCCCAAACTCTTCTTTCACATTCCTACTTTGGTCCTCCTGTTTTTTCCTAAATTTTATCTGGGATAGTTGTTTTCCATTCAACTGGAAGATCTTACCCAATGTGATTTTTTTTTTTTTTAGCAAGGCTAAAAGACCATCCATATTCTTTCCAACACTTGATGCTTAGTAACTGTAAAATCTAACTTATCATTTGAGAATTAAAGTTCCTAGAGAAAAATCATACTTCATGCTTCTGTATTTCCTCACTTCCACATTTTGGGGAAGGAATATATCCTATAAGAGAGATAAAAGAACACTGAATCCCAACTTAGTTCTATCCGGAGTTAACTGGGCAAATGTTAGGCAAGTTACCTAACAGTTTCTTGCATAATTTCTCAGTAATGTTGGTTTTCTGTGTCCCAAGAAAGATTATTTTTTTCTTACAACCTTTCTGTATGGTGGTATATGACAGTGATATTTAAAGTGTGTTCTGGGCATCGCTATGTATCTTTGGGCCACTTTTATGGAATCAACAAGGAAAAAACTATTTTTTCTACTGTAACTAAGATGTGAATTGCCTTTCCACTGTCATTATCCTGTGAGTATACCAGATACAAAAAGTTCATTAATCTGGTTTTAGATTACATGTTGCAATTAGTCATTAAAAAAAAAACACCTGTAGAATTTTGATGTACTATCAAAGACCATCCATAGTTATCTAAATAGGCTATTAAAGTATCCTTCCCTTTTCCAACTATTTGTCTGTGGGGGACCAGATTATTTTGTCATGTACTTTAACCAAAACAACACATTGCAACAGATTGAATATAGAAGCAGATAGTAGAATCAAGCTCTCTTCTCTTAAACTAGAAATTGAGATCTGTAAAAAATGTAAAACAATGCTACTCTTTTCAGTAAAACTTTTTTTATTTTGGAAAATATATTAATTATTGATAAAAATAGATTATTTATGTATATAGAATAAACTTATCATTTAAAATAAATTGGTAAATAATATTTTTAAAGTCTGTTTTTTATATTTTTGAATACAGGAAATATTAATAAATATAATACTCATGAACAAAAGGTCTTTGGTATCTTCCATATTTTTAAGGATGTAAGAATCCTGAATAAACATTTTGAGAATCACTGATACATGGAATAATAACATATAATTTTTATCATACTCACATACTTATTAAATAAATGTGGAAAAACCCCGAGCTCATATTTTGCCTTGGAGAGCAAAAGAAAAATTATTTTAATTTTTTTCTTTCTAATGTCTTTATTACCTAATATTATTAAATGTATTTTCATTCTTTCTAATACCTTATCCATTGTCAGCCATTTTAATTTAATTTTAAAAACTGTATAAAGAAACATAATAGGATTTTGCCTTATTTTAACTTTATATACAGTGGGGCCTTGACTTACGAGTTTAATTTGTTCGGAGACCGAGCTCGTTAACTCAAATTACTCTGTCAACTCAATGCAAAAAATCGGCCTAGAGACAGCTGGTATCTAAAAAAAACTCGTTAGTCGGGACACTCGTAAGTCAAGGCCCCACTGTATATAAAAAAACCTCCAGTACAAAGAATCCATATTTAATGACAATAGTTCAGTTGGTTGTATTTAAGAGGAAATTAGCGACATTTCAGGATCCTATATATTTATTAATCCACTATGTGGTATAATATATCACTGATACATTTCTGAGATAAAATTATAAGACATGGGGAGGAGCAGAAAAAAATGACTCACCATCATTTTTAAAGGGACAATGTACTGGGGAAAATAAGACAGAAGAGACAAGATTAAGACACATACTATTTGTTTTTCTGCTTTATGTTCTGAGCAAGTAATGAAATAGTATCATCAATTCATAGAAATGGAGTTCAGAAAAGAGGACTTTGGTGGAGGGAGATGTAAAAGTACTGGAATTACAATAGAGGAAATGTAAAGAACTGTAAAACCAGCCAACGAAACTTGCTGAGAAGTCTTGTTTGTCCTATAACTCAGCGAAATCTAATGAGGAATTCAAAAGTCACGAATATACTCTAGTTTCACATACACACAAACACATCCAAAAAGTCCTCTGTCTTCCCTACTTATTTACTTATTTATTTAGAATGGATTTTCACTCTCTCCCTCTAAATAGATATCATAAAATCAATAAATTAAATATAGTGTAAAACCTATATATATAAAAGCCTAATCAACTGTTAAGACCAATCAACCGAATGACTGGTTGACCAGTCGCTATGACGCACACTGACCACCAGGGGGGAGACGCTCAATACAGGAGCTGCTCCCTGGTGGTCAGTGTGCACCCACAGACAAACTTCCGCGGCTGGCCAACCTCCCATGGTCTCCTCCCCCCAGCCAGCCAGCCAACCTCCCAAGGTCCCTTCCCCCCATCAGCCCTGATCAAGACTGGGCGAGATGGCCCCGATTGGCCCTAATCACCGGCCAGACCGAGGGACTCCACCCATGCACGAATTCGTGCTCCGGGCCTCTAGTAGAGATATAAAATAAAGCAGGAACCCATCTGTGTTAAAGAACACAGCAGATACCAGGATCCTATGACTCAGATCATTGGTCCACATTTTTATAATATTGATAACAACACTGGGAAATCAATATGTTTCAGACACTTTATATATGTTGTCATGTTTCGGTCTCACAGCTGACTTAAGCATCAGGTTCAATTAGTCCCATTTCACAGATGAAGAAACTGAGGAACAGAGAGGTCTTACAGCATGCTCTAGGTTGTATATATGTTGTCATGTTTCGGTCTCGCAGCTGACTTAAGCATCAGGTTCAATTAGTCCCATTTCACAGATGAAGAAACTGAGGAACAGAGAGGTCTTACAGCACGCTTAAGGTTGCACAGCTAGTCAATGGTGGTTTGAGCTATTAGTCACCATACAATATTTCTCTTTATGATCAAATATCTGTAGAGGGCTCTGGGATGCAGTAGTGGGTGATACCAGGGCCCTGACCTCAGGGAGCTTACAGCATTCTGTACTAGCTAATTAACTAAATTACTAATTCGATTCAATTAGTCTTATAATCAAATTAAAAATAATGAGCTTTAGGAAGACAGAAAAACAGTAAATACCCTTTAACCCTTTGCGGTTCAATTTTATTTTTGGAATTCAAACAGTCTGGTCCAAATTAATTGACGGGATTGAATGTTGAACTGGTTTGCGGTATCGACCTCAGCCTCGACGTTGGACCTGCTCCTAGCGCCTGGTCTGTCAAGTCAGCCTCGACGTTGGACCTGATCCTAGCATAGTGATGGCGAACCTATGACACGCGAACTCATTTTTTTGGTTGATTTTTCTTTGTTAAATGGCATTTAAATATATAAAATAAATATCAAAAATATAAATCTTTGTTTTACTATGGTTGCAAATATCAAAAAATTTCTATATGTGACACGGCAACAGAGTTAAGTTAGGGTTTTTCAAAATGCTGACACGCTGAGCTCAAAAGGTTCGCCATCACTGTCTAGCACCTGGTCTGTCGAGTCAGCCTCGACGTTGGACCTCCTACTAGCACCTGGTCTGTCGAGTCAGCCTCGATGTTGGACCTGCTACTAGTGCCTGGTCTGTCGAGTCAGTCTCGACGTTCGACCGAAAAGGGTTAAAGCAGATTCTATTTTTTCATGCATGTAGCTCTAATACCCAGCATCCTAGCTATCCTAGATGGCAAAAGTAAACATTTGAACTTGGCCTTCATGAATCAGTGCCATTTCCCCAGATACAGAATGGAAGAGACCATTTTATTTGGACACTAACTAATATTGATAAAAATGCACATCACTACTATTAATAACCAAAAGTTCTATTCACTGAGTTCTTGCTCTATATGCAGAGCTATACTAAGCTCATCTGTTACTCATCATGAGATAGATAAGTGCTATCATCCCCTTCATTAATAGACAAAAACAAAACAAAAAACAAAAAACTGAGGCTTACAACTTGCGGAATTTATCACAGCTAATAACTGTTCACAATCCAGGCTGCCTGAATCTGGCATCCCTGTTCTCAGCCACAGTGAAAATGCATTTCTTTAAGGCTGCCAATTTTTCTTGCAGTGTCTTCTTTTCCTATCCACCCCCAAACCTCAACTCCCAGTCTCACCATCAGGTAAACGAAATCTCTGGGCATGTGCCACCCTGGGAAGTACCGATCCCCTCTCTTGCTAGCTGTACTTGATTTTTACATACTGGTTACATTTCATCTTGACTCCCTGCAGGCCCCCAACTGCAGTAGCTAGAAGGGAAGTGAGGACAGGGGAACCTGGCAGTGGCAGGAGCAGTGCTGTTTTGTAACTGGAAGCCAAACAAGTCACTTAGCTTTGAAGGCACAAAAAAGGCTTCATTTAGATACCAGGCAAAAAAGATCAAAGCTGGCGAGGACAAACATGCCTGTTGTCTGCGGCCGGCAGCAAGCTACCAGAAGGGAGCCCCACATCCTTTACTGCAAAGCAGATGCAATACATCTGAGAGGTTACCATAAACCAAATAAATACTGCCGCAGAACCTTCCCTTGAAGTCTCATGGCAACAAAAGCATGGGGCTTGCACCTGAAACAGAGGAGGGCACGCTCTCTCTGCAGCTGGCACATGGCCTTCTGCCCCAGACTGCTTATAATGTCTTAGATGAAGTCTGAACATATACTAATAAACTCACCCACAAGCACAAGACCGCTTTATATATGTCTGAAAGAACAAAAAAGGGACTTGACTTAAAGCATTCTCTGGGAAGTGACATACAATGGCTTCTTTGCAAATCACGAAGGTTTCAGGTTGGTAGTGGGCAATAAAGAGACACACTGAGCTCTACACCATTGAAGCCACGGCTCTCATAAATGAACACAGGGAAAGAAGGGGTGTGTTCACTCTTCCAATCGGGCTCTTCCTGATGGAAGAGGTACAAATAGGCGCACGGGTATCTACCCTTAGGCAAATACTATTTTAGGTGTTTTTCAAATATAATCCTATCTGATTGCTATCACAACCCTGTGAATTTAGAATTTTTAGATCCATAGATGGGAGAACATATTTTTTCCTCAAGGCCATATAGTAAATGGCAGAACTGGTGTGTGAATGGCTTCCTTCAAAAAATATAAGATTTTCTTTTTAGAGTTACCTTGCCATGAATCCTAGCAGCTAGGAAAACTAAAACTCCAGTTAGGGGGATTTATGAAAGTGGCACGAAAGCAATTAACTTTACAAGTAAAATATTTTGTTAAATTTCAAAGAAAAATAGAGGTTTAAGATTTTAATATTTAAGGACCGGTAACAAGCACAGCATGTTGAAGAAAAGGATTTTAATCCTTAAACTTCATTTTATTTTATTTTAAAAATTTTTATGAAGATATGATTGACATAACATTATATTAGCTTCAGGTGTACAACATAATGATTCGGTACAGGCATATATTGCCAGAGGATCACAACAAGTCCAGTTAACATCCTCCACTGCAAATAGTTACGTTTCTTTTTTTATTTGTAAATTATACTTGACATCCAATATTATTTTATATTAGTTTCAGGTGCACAACATAGTGGTTAGACATTTATACAATTTATAAAATGATCCCCCCAATACATCTAGTACCCACCTGGCACCATACACAGTTAGCAATATTATTGACTATATTCCCTATGTCGTTAACCTTTACTTTTAAATATAATTTTGAGTGCAACATAAATGATCAGCTCATTTTGACTTGCCCTGGACTGTCACAATTATACCTTTTGTTTTGTGTTGGAGACACATGGTAAGAAGCAATAGTCTAATTGCTAGAGATAACAGAAATTTATAAAATGAAATCCAGTGGTAATTAGATCTACTAAATTAGTTATGTGAATGAATTAATAAGGGGACTTGAATTGCCTTGGGTGTTTAGGAGCAGTTTCCTGTGAAAGTGACATAAGTGGAAATGTGAAGGATGAAGAGATATTCGTCAGATATAAAGGAAACTGGGGTGGGATATTCCAAGCAGGGGAGAAGTGTGTACAAAGACAGGGACAGGATCTTGTTACATAGGAACAATTGGGGAAATGAGGACAGATTAAAGAAGAGCAGAGTGCAGCTGACACTCACAGATGGATGGGGAAAGCAACCCAAAGATCTGCAAACTGAGTGAAAATTTGGTTTTTATCCTAAGAACCAAGATAAGCCTTTAAAGCGCTTGGAAAGAATGAGGGAAAAGGGTAAAGAATGGGGTAGACATAGTTCCATTTCTGCTGTGAAAAGAATGCTGCATAAGGAGAACAGGGTAGATGAGAGAACACCTAGCAGATGATGGCTGAGGAGCAGGGAGAGGCAATCATGGCCGGGATTGGTGGTCCCATCAGAGGAGGAAAGAAGAGGGTGGAGTATGTAAATTTCTAGATGGAAATGTTGACTGCTCTTGGCAAAACATTGAACAGTCAAGTGAAGTAGAGAAAAATGTCTAAGATGATGCCTATTTTTCTGACTCCTATAAATGGACAGTTGGTAGAAACTCATATTAGGTTTAGTTTTACTATCTGATCATTTCTGTTAGCTGTTTTAATAAAGACATTCTTGTTTTTGTGATAACATCAGAAAATGCATGGTTATTTCCCTGACAGGATCTGTAGTCCCTGCTGCACTTGGCCTGGTGTCTAAATGGCATAGTGACCACCTAGGAGGTTGAGAGGTTGAAATGCTCAAATGTATAAACCACAGTATACATCACAGATGAATGATAAGTAATGTGCAAGGGGATAATTTCAAAGTTCCCTCAAGCTAAAGATGAGTCGAGGCAGATCAATATGAATGAAAACATTTTAAACCATCTTCATGACTTTATAAGTGACTAGAGGCCCAGTGCATGAAATTCGTGCATGTGTCCCTCAGCTCGGCCTGCACCCTCTCACAATCCGGGACCCCTTGGGGGATGTCCGACTGTCAGTTTAGGCCCAATACCACAGGAATTCCTGCAGGATTGGGCCTAAACAGGCAGTCAGACATCCATCCCTCTTGCAACCTGGGACCGCTGGCTCCTAACCACTCACCTGCCTGCCTGCTTCATTGCCCCTAACAACTCTGCCTGCCTGCCTCATTGCCCCTAACCACTCTGCCTGCCTGCCTCATCACCCCTAACCCATCACCTGCCTGCCTGAACGACCCTAACCGTCTCTGCCTCGGCCCCCACCACCACAGCTTCATCCAAAAGTTTGTCCGGAAGGATGTCTGGAAGGTTGTTTGGTTTTCCAGTCTAATTAGCATATTAGCTTTTATTATTATAGATAGGAATTAGTCAAGGACAGGTGTGTTTTTATAATAGTATTACATTTCAGAATAGTTTTCACAAGAATCAACAAAATGATTGTGTAAAGCTCTTCGCTCATTAGATTCTGCCAGTCTGAGTAATATGACCTCAACCAGCTTCTAAAAGTAGTTACAGCCCTGACCAGTTTGGCTCGGTGGATAGAGCGTCGGCTTGAGGACTGAAGGGTCCCAGGTTCGATTCTGGTCAAGGGCATGTACCTTGGTTGCGGGCACATCCCCAGTAGGGGTTGTGCAGGAGGCAGGTGATTGATGTTTCTCTCTCATCGATGTTTCTAACTCTATCCCTCTCTCTTCCTCTCTGTAAAAAAATCAATAAAATATATTTTTTAAAAAAAGTAGTTACGTTCACCCTCAACATGTTTTTCTCCTCAACAGTATCATTATTAAAATAGTAAAAGCTACTTTAAAATGATTTTTGTATCCTCCCATGATCAGATTGTCTGAAACACTTAGCTTATAATAATATCAATTAATAATAAGTAATCTTGCATAAATAATATACCTAGCATATATTATATAATAACATATTCTATATTATGTATATTACTAGAGGCCTGGTGCATGAAATTCGTGCACTTGGGAGGGGGTGTCCCTCAGCCTGGCCTGGGCCCTCTCGCAGTCTGGGAGCCCCACGATCAATTGCCCCACAGAGGGAGGCCCTACCCACCTGCTGCAGCAGCGCCTCCGGGGGCCTGGGCCTCCCTCTTTGGGGCAATTGCGGAGCCCCCCTGATTGATTGCCCTGCCAGCTGGTGGTCTGGGCCTCCCTCTGTGGGGTGATTGTGGGGTGATGGCGGGCCCCCCTCCGACCAATCGCATTGCACCCACCTTGGCTGGCCTGCGTCATTCTGCTGTTTGGCCGTTTGCACATTATGCCTTTATTATTATAGATATATTGTCATAGACTATATTATGATAATATATGTAGTAATTTAACATATTATAATATAGTCTATATAATGTATAATAGTACACAAGACAGTACATACATTATATATCATAATACATGATATTATAACCATACATGTGATGCTTTAATATATTAAAATAATAAATAATAATACTAATATATGCCATACTGTATAGTTTAAAAAGTCATTTTACATATAGTTTCTTACTGAGTCTTTACTGTGATATAAGTTTCAATGTGCCTCTGACAGAAGACAGGAATTAGTGGCTGGGTCAAGTGAGTTTGAGAGTAGAGGATGGATGATGTAATATCTCAGTAATATATAATACATAGTATGTAATAGAGAATGCATCCCTATGATATATTACATACTACACATTCACATATATTCTCTCACTGAGTCTGTCCTGGGATGAATGTATTACTGTGCCCTTCCCACAGAGGAGGAAATGAGGTGATTCAATCAATGTGACCAAGTTTACTCAGCTAAATTATTGGTCAAATTTAGGACTCACAAGCAGCTTTTTAGAAATGCAGTCCCAGCATTCTTTCTACCACATCCCAGCTGCCTTAGATAACTGGCTGGCTTTTGCTTTGTAGTTTTTAACCAGCTCCCAAAAAGCAGAGTTACTTATAGGAATATGCATGACATTATCTGATTAAAAATGACTCAACTAATGACATCCAGAAGCAATCAAGAAAACACTGACTGTGGCTCACATGTCAGGTTCTGAATGGGATATTAAAAAGCCCAGTAAGCATTTACGTGTCTTTGGCAAGAACCAGACTCTCAGGGCTGAGCTGCATCGTGAGCGAGTGGTTTTCATCATTCTTTCCTTTTCGAGTCATGCAAGGAGTAGCCTTGAACTCCGGGCTCCAGAACCTCGACTGTCTTTGCAGATGGGAAGAGAGGAAGCAAATGTCCTAGCCTGACAGCCAGGCAGGGTATACTCTCCGCTGGAAGCAAAGGTCATTAAGGCTTAATGACCTCCAAAGAGCCCACCCACCCAGAAGAACAAAGACTTCTCTGGGTTCCAGGGATATACAGATGAGAACAGAGGAATGGTGTGAGCATGTGCAAAGGGTTCCTGTGTGTTTGTATGTGTATGTGTGTGTGTGTGTGTGGGGGGGGGGGTGACATCATTCTCTGACTTCATAGTTTAAACACAGTTAAGTCCAAGAAAGCTAAGAGATAAGTCAAAACATATAGGGAACTCCTGGGCAGTGCAGGAGAAAAAAACAAATTTTTAACCCTGGCTCTTGCTCTCCCACATCTGGTGCACACGCCTAATAGTACCAAAAGGAAAACAAAAACAAAGCAAACACACGTGTGTGTGTGTGTGTGTGTGTGTGTTATATGTATGGTTTTCCTTATGTTTTCCTGACCTCTCACAATTCAAGTCATTCATTTCATATAAATAAATTTTACTGATGTCAATAATTAACTTCTTTAAGATTATTGAGGAGATTGAGTAAAAGTTATCCATAAAAAGGATAAATTACATCTAATTATGGCCCTTCCTCTAGTTCTGCCAACTCCAATCTATCTCTGTAGTATGTGCCCGCACACACACACACACACACACACACACACACGAGCACACACACTTTACTTTTATTCAGGTTCAAAAAAAAAGGGGGAATCTATATAATATGCCTGACCAATTTGTATCTGGATTTTATATATATGATCTCATTTATCGCTCCACTAAGTTTGAGAGGAAAGGGTTACTAATCACATTTTACAGATGAGGAACGATAAGTGCTTGAGGAAGATAAGGGACCTGCACAGATGTTTTGTCTGGCTCCAAAGCCATTGGACTACACTGCTGTCTCTCATGAAACAGTTCAGGCCTGACATCTCTCCATACTACAAAACAGAGGACAGAAGGTACCTTACTTTAAAAAATTGTTTTGAACTATCAATGTTTTTCCTTCATTTCTTTTTTTTCCTGACTCCTAGGAGAACAGATAATGCATTTCTTTGGAAAATGACTTACAACCTAAATATCTCTCACTGATAGTAAATAGCAGAGATTAACTTTTTTAAAGGTTATTGAGAGGATTGACTACAAACAAATCTATAAAATGGAGACATTGCATCTAATCAGGACCCCTCCTTTGGGCTTGCCTGACTCCATTCTATGTCAGTAGTTCTGGAGGTACAGTCCTGAGACCTGCAACACCAGCATCACCTGAGGTCTTGTTATAAATGCAGGTCACAGGTCCCATCCCAAACCCACTGGATCAGAATCTCTGAAGGTAAGCCCAGTCACCTGTGTTTCAACCAGCCCTGCAGGTGATTCAGACGCCCCTAAAGTGTGAGAACCATGGAAGCACTCAATTGTCTGAGTGATCTTTCTATAATACAGATCTGTATTGTGTCCCTGCTCAAATTTTGTGTTTGGCTATCCATTACTGATCGAAAAATTCTGAACTCTTTAAGTGCTGTATCTTCTTTTTCGGGCACAAAGCCATCATCGTACCCTACCTGCAATTATAGGACCACTATGAAAGTCTAATCCTTCTGTTCAGAATGCCTTTCACTCCTGGACTTGTCACCTAAGAAATGACTTTGAACTCACATTAGAACATAAGCATCATCACCTCTATGGAGACTGCTCTGAATTCACTAAGCAAACAGTCTTGTTCCATATGAAACCCTGTGCAGGTCCCTTACTAGTATCTTCCTCAAGCACTTATCTCCAGTATATTTCTTACTACTGTGGGTTATTTTTATAGGTTCTCCTATTCATTACTTGAGTTATTTTGAGGTTAGAGAACATGCTTTATACATCATTATGTCACCAGTTGAATTTGAGTTTTGGATCAATAAATGAATTTGTTTTTTATTTGTTAATTTGTGTTTTATTTTTTGGATTTTTGTTTGGTTGGTATAAATGTATCATGCAATATTTGGGACTGGCTTACACTAAACAGTGTTCACATTCAAATTTGACATGGCGTTCTCTGTTTAAAATGGCAACTCAGTTGCTGTTAATTTTTATGTATGATGTATTCCCATGCGGCCCCCAGGTGGGTATGTAAAATTTATTTGAGAGCTCTTTGGGGATCTTGCCAGAGGGTGTCAAAGCATCCTAAAAGTCAAGGGGTGGGCAAGTTTCCAGGAACACTCAAAATGCCCCGACCAAGACAGAGAAGAAAAGATCCCAAGTTATGCCAGCCTCATTAAAGAGAAAGTGACAGACTCCCTAGGAATGGCACCAGTTGCCCCTCAGAAGTGTCATCTGTCAAGAGAGAAGGCAGCTGAGACAGAGACCAGTAAAACCCAAAGAATCCCAAGAACCTGTGGTAGCAATGCCAGCACACTGCTCAGATCTCCCCTCAAGACAGACTCTTTCATTGCAAGAAGTGCAGTTAGCTGACAGCTTCCTTAATGCCTTCAGAATCACCTTTTGAGACAAGAGCACCCTCTTCCCGGGTAGCCCCTTGCAATGACTAAATATAGCAGGGATCCTAGGGCCTGGTTATTTCTGTCCAACACGAGACCTTGCTAACAATTTCTACTCCAGAGCTTGCTGTTGGATTGGCAGGGCCTCTGTCAGATCTGCATTGGAATCTTCCTGCTCTTCCCCCGACCCCTTTCCTTCCATTCTTCCTTTCAAAGGTACCACACCTGCTGTCTGAAGGCTGTCCCTGTTCAGTCCTGTTTCCTCCCCTTTTTAATTCTCACAGATATTGCCTTGCAATAAATCCCTTGAACTCCTATTCTGTTCCAGTATCCGCTTCTCAAAGGTTCCAACTAACACAACTGTTAGTTGCTGGGGTGCCACCTAACTATCCTCCTCCCATGATCTTAATTGACTTCTTGGAGAGAAAGAGATGGAGTAACTGAACTCTGATTATTGTGCATCATCTAAGTTACAGTAGCTGGAGAATAGCTTCTGTTTTTAAATCAACTTGAGAATACTTGGCTGGAATAAATCTACTTGGAATAAACTGTGTAAGTCATCCACCGAATAAGATGGGAGTTCATGAAGGAGATCAAAGTAGTTACAGAGAAATAAAGAAGTCACTTTGTTTTGCACGTTTGTTTGCAATAATTAAGAATTTACGACCCTGCCCAATCTACTTAAGGAAAAAAGCAGATTTTTCTGATTAATGATGTAGGAAAACGGAGATTAGGGAGAGGTGGAAGACGAAGATGGGTTACAGGGAGGAGAGAGGGGCAAGCTTTGCAAACACTAGGAACCTCCATGTCTTTCAAGGGAGGATGGTTTCCAGTTCCAGCCTCTGACCCTTCATTAACTTCAATGCTAGCTTCCTATCTTGGGAAAACACTAGCCAGGTTAATTTCAAAATCCCATCATTTACTTTGCTCTGGGAAAAAGACCAAAAGGTATTTTTTAGGAGGTACCTGAAAAGAGGGAGAAGAGAACTAACTTCCTGCCAGCTCTTGTTAGCGTGAAGGCTCATTTTTCCCATCTAGTAAATCTCATAGAAGCATAATATACTTCCTGTTCCTCTTTACTGGAGGTTTGCTGTTCCCCTTTCAAAAAGTTTTAGGTTGTATTCATCCAGAATGAAAGGGCCTTATGGGAGAGAAAAATATCAAAAAGACTTTAGAATCTGAGCTCTAAGTTTAGCCTGCATTTCAGCATACTTCACAAGCTCCACCGAACTCATCCTGGTTCCAAAAGGCTGGTTAGAGTGGTTTCCTGCCTGTGTTCAGCTCTGTCTACATCGCAAGCATATGAGGAAGCTACTCCAATACTCTTATCTTCTTTGGTCACAGTAGTCACAGACTTTTCTCTCTTTGAATCATTATTGTATTTATTTTTTCATCGATCATTTTTTATTCATTATATACCTCCTTATATGCCATAATTTTTCTGCATAAATATATAATCTCACCAATAAAATATTAAAGTTATTAAGGAAAGATCATATATTTTTATTCTAGGGGAAAAGAGTATCTAAGAAATGCTTCAAAAGTAACTATCAGAGAAAGACAAATATTCTATGATCTCACTTATATGTGGAATCTAAAAAAAAAAAAACCAACCTCAGACCTCAGACTTGTGGTTACCAGAAGTGGAAGGTGGTAGGAGAAGGAGTTGGAGGAAGGTGGTCAAAAAGAACAAACATCCACTTATAAGATAAATAAGTGCTAGGGATGTAATGGAGAACATGATGGTTAACATTGCTCTATGATACATAGGAAAGTTGTTAAGAGAGTAAATCTAAAAAGTTTTCATCACAAGGAGAAAAATTTATTTTCTTCTTTCTTTTCTTTTTATTATATTTATACTATAGGCCCAGTACACGAAATTCATGCATGGGGGTAGGGGGTGGGGAGTGGTATCCCTCAGCCCAGCCTGCACCCTCTCCAATCTGGAACATCCCTCTTACAATCCAGGACTGCTGGCTCCCAACCGATCAGCTGCCTGCCTGCCTGATTGCCCCTAATCGCTTCTGCCTGCCAGCCTTATCACCCCCTAACCACTCCCCTGCCAGCCTGATTGACACCTAACTGCTCCCCTGCCAGCCCGATTGCCCCTAACTGCCCTCCCCTGCTGGCCTGGTCACCCCTAACTGCCCTCCCCTGCAGGCCTGATCACCCACAAATGCCCTCCCTTGCAGGCCTGGTCCTTCCCAACTGCCCTCCCCTACTGGCCTGATCGCCCACAACTGCCCTCCCCTGCTGGCTATCTTATGGTGGCCATCTTGTGTCCACATGGGGGCGGCCATATTTGACCACATGGGATGGCCATCTTGTGTTGGAGTGATGGTCAATTTGCATATTACCTCTTTATTATATAGGATAAGATGGTGGGTGTTAGCTGAAACTATAGTGGCAATCATTTCACAATATATATAAATCAAAAAATCAAACCATCATGCTGTACAACTTAACAGTTGTATATGTCCATTATTTCTGAATAAAACTGAAAAAAAATTACTAAAGAAGCTGTCAGCTGATCCTGGAAATTCTCATAGTGACAAGACAAGTTATTTAGGGAAAAGCATAGAAAGAAATGAATAAATCAGAGTCAAATTTAAATAATGTCATTTTGGAGTTATATAAATACTAGAGGCCCAATGCATGAAATTCATGCAAGGGGCTTGGCTCTTGCAGCCAAAGCAGCTTGCCTTGGCCCTCGCAGCCCTGGCTTCATCCGGAAGGTCATTTGGAAGGACACCTGGAAGGTCGTTCGGATGTCTTGTCTAATTAGCATATTATGCTTTTATTATTATTGATTGTGCCAACTGTGCTTTTATTCTTCAAATCAAATAAGTTTGGAGCAGTGAGAGACAATGGAAAATGGACTTCAGCCACCTTGGCAATGAATGTCTGGTCTCTACCAGTGACCAACAGTGAACTCTGAGGTGAGTTAGAGCTAACTACTCCATCTACAGTCTTGCTACCAGTTATAATGAAATGAGATCTCAGTCTAAATTCTGCTATACATACAAAGAATGCTTAGAAAGAAAAACAAAAAGTTGTTCATACCACCTGTTTTGTTGGCACAAGGAAGTCTCAGCTCACTGTCTTTTTAGATACTGTTTTTATAAATTGCAAGAAAAGTTCACTTGAGACAGACAGAGCAATATACCAGAAGCAGACACAGCAATTTTCCAAGGCCAGGATTCTGTCACCATTATGGCGAATCAAACCATCAGAATCCTCCAGCATCCAAGGGGTCTTTGGGGATTTAGATTAGAACAGCTTTCCAAGGGTGTAGGCTATAAATCCTCCCTGAATTCTTAGTGGTCATGCACCTGTGGTAAGTCTCTTCTAAATATTTTTGCCAATGCATATATGTTGAAGATTTTAAAATTCCCTAACAAGAACCCATTTTTTAAACACTAATCATCCTTGTCAACAATCCACTATTTTCACTAGTAAATGACCCATTTCTGACTGTGAGTATATTAATTATCAAAGTAACAGTGATTGATCCAAATGCAGGCAACAAAACACCTGCAGTAGCTGCCTTTGGAGGGAGGGCTTCCCAAGGCCAGGATCCAATCTGGATGGTGCATTCCAGATTAGCACATTGGTGATCTCTAGATTGTGCATTTTTAAAAAATATCTTTTTATTGATTTGGGAGAGGGAGAGGGATCGAGACATAGAAATATCGATGAGAGAGAAACATCAGCTGCCTACTGCACTCCCCCTACTTGGAATGGAGCCCAAAACCCAGGCATGTGCCCTGACTGTGAATCTAACCAGTGACATCTTGGTTCATGGGTTGATGCTCAACCACTGAGCCACACTGGCTGGGCTGGCCTGTGCATTATTTATTAAGTACAGAAGCATCTGGGTTACAGGCTAAACTAAATAATATACATGTTCTTCCACATAACATCTGCTTAATTATTTAAAAATAATTTAAAGATATCATAATCAAAACGTTAGAGAACATCTCTGCTCATGTTTTTCTAACTGGGTTCCCCAGGGCCCTAGTTTCAGCACTATTACCCACTCTTACCCACTATGAAGCCACTGTATCCTGAAAACAAAGTTACTTTAAAAATTAAAAAAAAATTTATTTAACTATTTTCTTTTTTTTTTTTTTTAAAGCATAAGAGTCTTTATTCGAGCTAGCTCGGCTCCCCCACCTTGTCGACGCAGCGACAGGAAGCAGAGAGAGCTATTTAACTCTTTTCATTGGGCCTCTATGTAAGGTTTCATCTGAAAGGATTGCTTTTAAAAATGTTAGGATGATTACTCTACTACTTCTGTCCTGCTCTTTCTTGATGATAAACATGCCACCCAAAAGGTATAGAAATAAAATTTGAGGTATATTATTTAGTGGGAGACATAGGCTCAAAAGGGCATATACAATAGGAGAAACGGTCCATAAAGATATTGTGGCAAAAGCCAGATGATTATGTGAAAGATGAACACAATACATGGTTTGCTGGATCAAGGTCTGTTATCAAGTGGTTCTGAAGAACCAACTGTGATGTGTCCTTGCTGTTTTGACACACTGTAAGTTATGTACAAGTACCACATTAGTTCAATCATGGGGACTGACCTGGATGATCACCCAAGTCAACTCATGTGTTTATAAAAATCAATTCTCTGACAAAATCTTTGGTGCATATAAAGAAAATCTTGCAAGAGAGCGAAGTGAATACTATCTGGCAAGAGTGAGATTTGAGGCCATATTATCTCCAGGATGCCACTGTAATTCAAGCTTGACTGGTTAGCTCAGGAGCCCCTGACATCTTGATAGGCTAGGGGAGCATGCATGCCCTGGCACTGCCTTTCTCCCTTTGGTCAGGGGCTCTTAAAAGTCTGCTTTTATGGAAACTTGTGAAAGGGAGGCAGTTCTATCAGAAACCATGGACCAGATCTCTACTTTCTTTGTGCCCTGGGGAGTTTCTTACAAGGAAAGAGATGACAAAAGCCACAGACATGGGCAGATAGCAGTGTACACATCTTCACACTATGTGCCTGCTCACTCACATTTTTCAGTCAGCAGGTACTTCCACCAGCTACTCTCTGAATTATTTATGAGATGAGGAGCAATGAAGTAACTCAACATATAAGATTTAGGAACCCTGAACTAGATGGTTAATTTTCTAACTAAGGAAGAGTTCTTAACTTTTCCTAAGTTATGTTTTTGAGTATAACCCTAAACTGTCTCCCAAGAACAATGCTCACATGTCTCAGATTTTACAAACTAATCACATACATCATGGCCTCTCTAAAGTCCACCCACAAATAGTCCTCTTTCCCTTAAGTGACCTCGATCTAGAGAGAAGGTAGCCTGAGGTTACATATCCATGAGGAATTCAACTGTCATGTTAAGTGAGCTCACTGTATGGATTAAAAGTGAAGATAATACTTGAACCAAAAAAATAAATAAATAAAAGAAATATGATGGTTAACCCATTGAAGAGTCTCTATTAGTAGCTTATTTCTCTCACTTCCCACTCTGTTCCTCAGAAAACCTGCAAAGACTAGGAACACACTCAATTACATCTCAGTTATTACTTCCTTGAGTTAGCTCACAGGCATATTTTGGTGTTAGCAAAGCTATTCTGATAATATAAAGTAAACCAAGTGCAAGTGAAATTATAGAACTATTTCAGATTCAAAGAATATATTTATTTCTAGGTTTCCTTTTTTAGCTTATCACAGCTTTCTCAAATTTAAAAAGTGTGAGCCTAAAAAGGATTGTACTTTATACTGCTTTACAAGTATCTTTGTATTACTGTGTGACGGTGATAAATCTTAGGAACCCTAAGCCCATTTTCACGTTGCCAATTTAGATTTTAAAAGAGTTGTGTTGGTTGTGTTGTAGACCTTTGAGACCACTCACACATAACTGACCGTATTGTTTTACACTTCCACCGCTATGATGAAATGAATGTATGAGGGAGGAGGTGAGAGTAGAAAAGGTCATGGGAATAATGATGAGTCCATCTCACCACCCAATTACATCCATGTCTTAAAAAGCCTTGTTCCGACGTGGATTGGGTTTCCTCTGAGTTACAGAGAAGGAATAAACAAACAGAAATGTTTTTCAAAGAGAAGGAAAGTAATTTCCAAGCTGTACACATTTAATTGTAGCAAAATAGAAAAAATGAATTTGAATCAAGTCAAAAACATATTTTAGTGATTAAAAAAATTTGAACATGGGAAACTGCCCAAAGTATTCCTTTAAAAAGTATTCTATCAAAGTCTAAATTGTGTAAACACACCCTGTGTTGTCACCAATTGGGAACCTTGGAAAACCCTTAATGCCAAGCATGAGTAGGCATTTTGGCATTACATGCCACCTACTTGTCCCAAGCTATTTCACAAATTCAAAAAGGTCAGTTTACAAAAAGCATAGTACATACTGGTACAGTGCTTGCTTTCATTGCCATCTGTTGCTTTAGATATTTCTCTGAACTTGAACCCTCATACCTGCTGGATGTAGCAGAAAGACTTCAGGAACAGACAAGTTGTAGCTCATCTTGTCAGAGACACAGGTATCTTTAGCATCTCAAAGCCATGATATAATCAGGTTTATCAAACAACTGTCCCCACAAATACAATTGATTTTAATGGTTTTACCAACTTAAAAAAAATAATATAATTCCAGGACCCCCCAAATCTGTTTTAGCTAACACTCTATTCTAGTGGGGGAACAGTCTACTAGTATGTACCACATACTTTGCCCTGGTCTGTTAAATTTTATTGCATCATTATGATGGCTAGTCCTTTACAAGAACAAATAAAGATCCTAATTCTTAATTCCCATAAGTAAATACATGAGCCATGCTCATGAAGCCTGTCTGTAGTTATAAATAAGATGATCATACAACAATCTACAAAACCTAAATTCATCTGATTTTACTGAACTGTCCTAGTAACTAAACTCAGATATTATAATGCTTACTATTATTAATATTTACTAAATTAATGAAGTGTCTTATTTTTGGTCATCATTGGCCTGGCATGAATGAAAAAAGAAACCATTCTGTGTCTTATAAGAAATCTGATTGTTAAATAAACTTTTTAATTTATCTAATTTTGATTTTTTTTTCTTTGGCTATGTGTTCTTTTTCTCTTTTGTGATGAGACAAAATAATACACTTCTGGGACTTCACAGTCTCTATCTTTAATAGAAGAAGAGTCTAAAGACCTGAAAGGTTAAATTATCTGAGGTCACACCCTTAATTAGTGGAACAACCAAGGTCAAGATTTAGGTCAAGATTTAGAATTCTTTCTACATATTCAGATACTAAACTATACTTTATCTTCTTAATTACTTCAAATTTCCATTACATAAAACTCTCAAAGACATGACCATGTCTTAAAATTGCATCCATGACCACATTCAACCACAGTATTATTACACCGAGGAAAAATGTTTTCTTATATACTGAAATTCTTTTTTATCTCTGCAAATAAAATACTTGTCAAGCTAAAAACATGACCCGGGCAGAATGGCAGAAGTAAACATTACATGAGATGGTTGAAAAGCCTACTTCATTAGATTAGGGCTGCACAAGTGAGAAATGAGGTATATGTATATTTAAAGAAGAATTTTTTTTACCCACAAGTTCCAAGTTAGCATATTCTAATAACTGGAGTGTGAAAATCTTGGGAATTTGGGAGGGGATCACACAGTGCAGAGAAAGGACAGCTCATTTCCCAATCACATCCTCTTTTTTGGGTGCAACTGGGTGACTGTAGTCAATGAAAAACATTTATCAGCAGTTTCTGCTTTGCATAAGGTCCCCCCCCCACCCCCCTGCCATCCCCAATGGCAACTGCACTGCCTGTTTCAAGCATCTTATTCCTCTTTTTGCTAAACTCTCCCTCCTATGTTTACATGATTACTGAATGGAGGGCAGGGTGTCTTCTAAAGAAGCACCCATAACTAGAGATGTTCTAAAGATATTGCTGTCTGCATCATCTTATGTTTTTGTTTGTTTGTTTTTTTGCCTAACAAAGAAAAGAAGAATAGGCAAGGCCCAATTTGCTTTTAAAGTGTTGTTTCATAAAATTGGCTCTTCCATAACAATGTGAGCTAGGATGTTCATTCATCCTATAAAGATGCCTCATACTAGACAGCTATTTTGCTTTTGCTGAGCTTTGTAATTGGGAGCATAGTATTTACAGTGCCCTATTATAAGCTAAATAGGCTCAACCCAGGAAACAGTTACTGCTTAATGAAAATAATATGCTATAACTGCGATTATATTAACATCTGACAAGAAGACCTCCCTTGTACAAAAATGTGCCTGTTCTAATAAAATTATATGTAGATTCAAACCTATGTTTCTGGTTTTACTCATGGGCAGTATATATAACATAACTTTTCTTTATATGTTTTATCTGAATTCAAGAGAAAAGCATCTCATGATCTATGAAAATGATCCCTAGTTTGGTAAAATACATAGTCTTTGGATTTTGGTGGCAGAGAGACCTGGCTGAGAATTTGAATTGTGCCACTAAGTGGCTGTATCATCTCATAAAAATTGCTTAACTTCTATAAGGCTCAATTTTCCCATTTTCTAAATGGAACAAATATACATGCCACATGGTACTTGATGAGATTTCAAGACAAAACCAAGTACCTAGTTCAATACCAGAAAAAAGAATAGGCATTCAACATGATATCATGGTTAACAGCATTGGTATAGGACACAATTAGTTCAAAGCTTTGCTTCACCATTTTTGTGTCTAAGTCTTTGCTCTGATAAATTGGACATAATAGTAATAGCCAACAAATAGGATTTTTAGAAGTATTAAACAAGATAATAGGCATAAAGGATTTAGAATAAAATCTAATATATTATAAGTACTCAATTCATTCATTAACCCAACAAGTACATATTGAGCACCTACTATGTGACAGATACCTTTTAAAGAGCTGAAGATTCAACAGTGAACTAAATGGTCAAAATATTTAGTCTCATGAGCTTAATACTTTCCAAGAAAATAATACAATAAACAAAGTAAACAAGTGAGATCACTATATTTAAAAACTGAAAAAAATGCTAAGGAGATTTTCAAAGAATGAAAGCAGGTTTGAAAGTGTAGATAGTCAGGAAGCACTCACTAAAAACATGTCATATGAAGACAGACCTGAAAGTTATTATTATTTCTATTATTTTCCTTCCTCCCCTTCTTATTCAGTCATTTGTGATAGAACTCAAAAAACAGGAGGTAAAGAAGAAATATATATCAGCCAGGGATTAGACAAGAAAATAGAAACCACTCAAGCAGGAAGACATTTAATTGAGGGAATTAGGTGCTTACAAAAGATATGAAGAAGTGACATTTAAGAGTAACTACTGTTTTCCTTTAAGAAATTAGGATATTACAGAAATTGCTGGAAACCACTGCCAATGATCTCAGCTACTTATGGCACCAAAATGGTAATTCTCACGGGGTCTCATTAAAGCCACTAAAAAAGCCTCCTATTTTTCTACTACCAAAGCTCATAAACCTCCCTGCCCATAAAGGAGAAGTTATATTAATTTCCATTTCCTTTCTGCCTTCAAAACCTCATGCAAATATATCTCATTAAAGGAATTTAAACCAAAAGTGGCAATGGATTCTGGGAAATGTAGTTCCTAGGCTTCCTGTCAGTGAGACAAAGGATGGCATGAAATAAAGTCTAGGTATGTATCTATCAAAAGAGAAGTAGGGGGCGGGGGAGGAGAAGCAAGGCTATTTACTATGTAGCAGGTATTGTGATAATTCCTTATATTCATTTACTTCACACAAAACTATTTATTAGTAGTAGCACATTACCTTCCCTATTTCAGAGGTAAGAAAACTGGAACTTGGATGGGTTAATTTTGGTCCAAAGTCACACACCAAATAAACTGCAAGGTATTTTTTATTCTTAGTAAGTAGGATTCCAGAACCTGCATTCTTAACCACTCTGTTTTTATTTACCTGTGTTTTAATCCCAGGAGAAAAGGATGAAGAATGAGGCTAATGATATAATGATCTAGCGCAGGGGTGGGGAACATCCAACCCGCGGGCCATAGAAGGCCTGTGAAATCATTTGGTCTGGCCCTGCCAAGGCATTAGAGGTGAGTTAAGTAAATGTTTGACCAAATATCACAGGGTAATTTTTAAGTTGATAATTTTGTATGGCCGGTGAATGATGTTATAAATATCCAAATGGTCCTTGGCAGAAAAAGATTCCCTACCCCTGATCTAGAGGATATCATAACTAACGTTATTTGTAACGGATTTTGTTTGAAACACGCTAGAGAAACAGCCACTTAAAAAGAACAAGAGCTAATTTTGAAGGCTACCAAGAAAGAGGCAGAATTCAGTAAATAGTGCTAAGAAAAATGAAGAGATACACAAGAACATCCTGCCATGCTATTTCCACACATATTTTGAACAATTTTTAATTTTAGTCAAGACCCCTTTTCCAGAGTAAAGTCCACAGAAAATTAAAGTATCAAGTCCGGGAGAAATCTTAGCAATCTTGTTGCCCCAGATGGAAAAAATGAGACCACCAAGACCGTTAAAATGAAGAGATTCGTTCACACACAGACGGACTTGAGGTTAAGAACTTCTAGACCATGTTTTTGAGTCTGTTGTTTTAATTATTTAGTATCTATGAATTTTTGTGTGTCTGGTGGTTAAAACAGTAAAGTAGAAATCTTGTTTGCTATTCTTGGCTCATCTGCAAACTTGCTGGCAGCTATGTCATGTCTCATTCACTTCATCCAAGGTTTCCAGAAACTCCATGTTACCATATGTGGAATAGGAGTCTCCTTAATGCTCATTCAAAGTATTAAAGGGCCTAACTATGAGTTAATTTGTGTAAAGTACGTTGACATTTTTTGGGTATAATCCAACATATGAGCAAAGAAAAGGGGACTCTCTTCCTTTTCTGGATCATCAACCAATATTTTGAAGAATGACAGGCCCTAAATTCCGTAAAAAATGTTAATGTTCCTCTTTGAAATCTTACAGTCAAGTTTGGAAGGATTTCAATATCCATGAAATTTCAAACGTAATCGTGAAGTGAGCTTGCCTCCCAAATCTTCCTGTGTAAAAGTAGAAGCATTTTAAAATTACTTTTGGAATATTTCTATCCTGAGGAAACAGCTGGCTGTACTCTCCATTTAACTGTGTATTCCCACGCCATCTTTGGAAAACTAAATACTGTACTTCACTTCAGCCATATTGGATTAATATTTATTATTCAAAGTAGAAAAACAAATAACCAGTGGATAGTTTTAGTTTTTCTTTTTTGAGAAGCACTGTCTTCCTTAAGATTTATGGGTGGGAATGCATTTGTGTGTTTTGTTTTGTTTACTAATCTTTGTAAATCTCCAGTGACTGAGTAGATTTATTCTGTTAGAGTTAATTCCACATTGTTTATTGCACTTCCGAATTAAGTATCTTATTTCCTTTAGAGAACACCATTTATCTCATCACTAATAGAAAGAAAGCATCATTTATTTCTTTCTGTCCTATTCAGGGACCCAGAAACAAATGATTTTATACATTGTAAAATTTAGTGAATGCTCACACTGAGAAATACAGCAAAATTCTTAATTAGTCTGTTCCCTGGATAGGTTATATCATTAGAAATATCCAAACTTTTAACAAACTGCAAATTAAAAGTAGAGAATGATAGTTTGCTCTCAAGTACAAATTGTCTTTGCTAACCTCTCTTAAGACAACTTAGAGAATTCAGCTTATTATAATTAACTTTCTCCAAAACAATGCACATGAATCAACTGATGGAGAGTCTACAGCTTTATGGGCTCCTTGGTTCTCAACATCCTGCCATCTGGGTTCTACTTCCATTGTCCCATTGAAATTGAGTTGGATAAAACCATGAACAGCCTCTTAGGCACTAATGTCTTCTTGAAGCCCTAGCCAGTTTGACTTAGTAGATAGAGCATCAGCCTGCTGACTGAAGGGTCCCAGGTTCGATTCCACTCAAGGGCCCATACCTTGGTTGCAGGTTCCCTGGCCCTGGTTAGAGTGTGTGCAAGAGACAACCAATCAATGTGTCTCTCACACATCCATGTTTCTCTCTGTCTCTCCCTCTCCTTTCCACTCTCTGAAAATCAATGGAAAAATATCTCCAGGTGGGGATTACTAAAAATAAATGAAAGAAAGAAAAGAAAGGAAGAAAGAAAATCTTGAAATAACTTTTTGCCTTTCTGTTTCCTAGGGTTCTCTCCTAGGCCTTCTTCTCATTTTATATAATCTCCTTAAGTGACTTTACTAGTATATAGTCCTTTAACTCTGATCATGTTTATGTTTCTACATATATGTTTATAGCTCAGATATCTGTCCTAATAAGCATGAGACCATTATATTTAATTTCATATTAGATATTTTTATTTGGACATATGATAAAAATCTCATACTCAATATTCCCCAAACTAAACTCATATTCTTACCTCCCACAAACTGCATTTTCATCTGTGCTTTAGATTTTAGTGAATGCCTTTCAGCTGATTAAGCCATAACCCTCACAGTCTTCATTCCTGCCCTTCTCTCCTTTCTCCAATACTTACAATCAATTATCGAGCCCTCGTGATTATGTCTTTTACTTTTAAACCCTATTCAAACACCTCTGTTTAGACCACAATCATCTCTTGCTTGGATTATACAAAGAAATCCCAACTGGACTTTCTGTATCCAATCTTATTTTTCTCCAACTCATTCTTCATACTGATCTAAAATTATGATTATGTCATTTTCTTCCCTCTCTCTGATATTTATAGCATCTTGCTCTTTGCCAAGGCATATAATAGGAGTTAATTAATATGTGATTAAAAATTGAAAGACAGGACCCGGCTGGTGTGGCTCAGTGGTTGAGCACTGACCTATGAACCAGGGGATCATGGTTTGATTCCTGGGTTGCATGCAGGAGGCAGCCTATCAGTGATTTTCTCTCATCGTTGGTAAGTCTATCTCTCTTTCCCTCTCGTATCCTCTCTGAAATCAATAAAAATGTATTTTTTTAAATTGAAAGATAGGGAGGGAGGGAGGAAGGAAGAAAGAAAGAGAAGGAAAAATGACAATTAAGTATTTAAAACGTGTTTTTAGAAAGACAAGCTGGAGGCAGCCGATTGATGATTTTCTCTCATCGTTGGTATTTCTATCTCTCTCTCCCTCTCGTTTCCTCTCTGAAATCAATAAAAATGTATTTTTTTAAATTGAAAGATAGGGAGGGAGGGAGGAAGAAAGGAAGAGAAGGAAAAATGATAATTAAGTATTTAAAAAGTGTTTTTAGAAAGACAAGCGATATTGTTTCATCTTGAAAGTCCCAAGAAAACAATTGTTTCTGAAATGAGAAAACATAAAGTTAGGCAAAGATCAATGGTATGTGTTAGACATCCAAAAGTAGGGGGAGAGAGAGGAAGGTAGGATTGTTATGAAAGAGAAAACAAATCCATCCTTCATGAATTCCATTCTAACCTACTTGCCTTTTCCCTGTGCCAACAGATCCCATTACTCAGAGTGGTATTGAACATTTCCTCCCAGACAGAAACCATTTAAATGTTGCTTTGTCCTAGGAAAAAGAGTGACTATTACTCCAAAAAAATTATGAAAATGAAAAAACAAACAAACCTTAATGAATCCAATAATTCTTATTGATATAAAATTGCTTATCTGCGCCTTTATTTCTTCACTAGAGGCCTGGTGCACAAATTCGTGCACAGGTGGGGTCCCTCGGCCTGGCTGGTGATCAGGGACGATGGGGGCCATCTCGCCCAGTCCCGATAGGGGTGATCAGAGCTGGCTGGCCAGGGGGAGAGACTGTGGGAGGTTGGCTGTGGGAGAGCACTGACCACCAGGGGGCAGCTGTTGCATCGAGCATCTGCCCCCTGGTGGTCAGTGTGCATCATGGCAACTGGTCGTAATGGTCGCTTCGGCTTTTATATAGAGAGATTCTTAAAAGTTAGCTGGTAAATTATGGCATTTCAACTTCAAGAAAGGTGCCCAGTTCTAGACCTTAGCACTTGGAAAAGGCAGAGGAACCTTCGAAGAAACTGAGATGAAGATAGTTAATTGAATAAGTTGACTTTTCACCAAGTTTATATACTACCCAAAGCCTACTGTTCCCTCCACAGAGGAAGGCTGGCTGGATAGGAAGTGCAGAGTAACACCATGTCAGGCTGCAATTCTGCCTTCCCATGGATAGAGAAACATGATTTACAATTTTTTTTCCAAATGTTGTAAGCATAAAAAAAACCCTGAGATTTTATTGCAAAGCAATGCTCATTTTTTTTAAATGTGTCTTTTCCCACTTCACCTCTTGTCCCAGTGCAGAAAGACCAGACGTGCAGTGACTCATAAGCAATGCAAGGCAACAGTTCTTCCTTATCTGGAAATACTCTACACATTTCTAAGACACATTTTCAGTTGAGTTAGACACATTTGAAACCAACCTGCTTAAAAATGACATCTTTCTTTTATTTAAAAATTTTCCCTTTGACTTAATGTACCCCAAATTGGAAGTTGTTGTTGTTGTTGTTAAAAAAGCAATTTTGCAATTAATTAATGAAAAGGTTATTTCAATTCTGGAAAAGTTAATCAAATTTTCTCCAATATTTTGTATACCTTCAAGCTTTCAGTTTTCTCTATTGAATCTCTCTTACACATACAGATTTCATGATGTTTTCCAGATGAGCATGAAGTACCTTTTAAAAATTACTTTCCTTTTCTTCATTATATGCTCTATGAAGATCATTAAAGAAATACTCAAATAAAAATGACTCATAATCCCATTAGATAGGAATTAACTTTATTCTTGGATATTTTCTTCACATGTTTTAATATAGTTCATAAATATAATTTCACCCTTATTTCTAAGTAGCCTTTAAAAAGATGATAAAAATTTACTTTCTCATATGCAATATTTAAGAACAACTTCTCTCACTATAATTTGAAGGGCATCAGGTATTATTTGTTTTACCTTTCAAATTTCATGAGCAGAATCGAATGCTCTTATTATTCAATTTGACATTTTTTAATACCAGGGTTGTTAAAATTTTATGTGTGTGTGTAACACACATGCATATTCATATTTCTCAGTGTTCAGCAACTTGCATATGCACAAGGGTGTGTTCCTTAACTGGCAATTTTATTTATCTTTCTGGGCCTGCCCCTAAGGTTTATATTTCTGTGATTGTAATCACAATGTTTGATTTGGTTGAGAGCTCCACCCTGCATTTGAACTCAGGCTCAGATATTCCAGAAAAAAACGCTTCCCCAAGAATCCCGACACCACTCCACAGAACCAAATCTATTTAGGCTTCTCTGCTCTCAGGTGGGAGCATTATTAATTTTGAATGTGTTCTGAAAAACCAACACTGGGATTTACAGAGCCATTGAGTTTGTTAAGTAATTATCCCCCAAGGAGGTGGCAGCCAATGCCAAGAGAGAGAATGAGATCACTTTCATTTCCTATCTGGCCTCCTGGATCAACTCACTCTGTTCTTTTGAGAGGCAACAGAATAAAGGACTGGAGCATCCTGAAAGACCTCATTTTACAACTGTATGTCCTGATGTTTATCACTAAGTATGAGATCAGAAGACATATGGACTGACTTGGGAATAATATTTTAAGGAATTATTAAGATGATTCATAGTAAGTACAATGGATAAACACAAAGACATGAAAGCTAGGATCACTAATAATTTGGTAATGTTTTGGACAGAGCAGCAGTTAAGAGTATACATTGAGGTACCAGAGAAGAAGCAAAAAGTGTTTCAAAAGAGCAAAAGGTACGGTATCAGCAAATAAACAAAGGACAGCAACAAAAAACCCAGCTGTCAACACATCCCCCAAAGACCCAATTGTCCTTCAGTGGTCGGCAAACTCATTAGTCAACAGAGCCAAATATCAACAGTACAATGATTGAAATTTCTTTTGAGAGCCAAATTTTTTAAACTTAAACTATATAGGTAGGTACATTGTTATTAACTTAATTAGGGTACTCCTAAGGCTTAGGAAGAGCCACACTCAAGGGGCCAAAGAGCCGCATGTGGCTCGCGAGCCGCAGTCTGCCGACCACGGTCCTAATTCAATACCAATAGACAAGAAAGAATCATTATTAGCATTGCCAACTTATGTCGATGTCATTCAACACCGTTTCTACACAATAGTTAAACCATAACTCAGTATTGGCAAAAGTCTAACCCATTTCCTGCTGCAGGTCCCATGGTGGACACCCCCGCCCACATTCAAGAAAAAATTCTCACATTCCACCTCCTCCACCACAGCAGCAAGAGACTATAACACACAGGCACTCTTTCCAAATTCTGAATTGTTCTTTGACCTCCACCCTGACTTGCCAAACCATTTTCAATGGTAAAATGATAGTAAATGGTAAATACCCATCATTTATTTTCATGTTATAACTATAATAGCTAGCATTAAAATATATGATCCACTAAGCAATATGATAAACATTTTTCAAAAAAGTATTAAAATATTGTCACCACCTATATAATAGATTCTATTACTATTAAAATTATTATAACTAGCTACCATTTATAGCATGCTTATTTTGTTCTAGGCTCTGAGTTGGAAGTTTATAATATTTATAATCTCAACAACTCCACATGATAGGTATTAAAGTCACTTTATAAATAATGAAAAAGATTCAAAAAGGTTAATCAAATTTTATGTGAAGCACATACTATAATGGTTGAAATATAGAAAATACCCAATAATAACCATTTTATTATTAGCATATTAGAGGCCTGGTGCATAATATTCGTGCATGGGGTCGGGGGGGGATGGGTCCCTCAGCTTGGTCTGCACCCTCTCCAATCTGGAACCCCTTGGGGGATGTCTGACTGCCGGTTTAGGCCCGATCAGGGCCTAAACCGGCAGTCGGACATCCATCTCACAATCCAGGACCACTGGCTCCTAACCGCTTGCCTGCCTACCTGCCTGATTGCCCCTAACCCCTGTGCTTGGCTGCCTGATCACCCCTAACCCCTCTGCCTGCATGCCTGATCACCCCTAACTGCCTCTGCCAGCTGGCCTGATCAGCCCTACCTTGCCCTCCTGCTGGCCTGATTGCCCCTACCTTGCCCCCCTGCCAGACTGATCACCCCTAACTGCCTCTGCCAGCTGGCCTGATCAGCCCTACCTTGCCCTCCTGCTGGCCTGATTGCCCCTACCTTGCCCCCCTGCCAGACTGATCACCCCTAACTGCCTCTGCCAGCTGGCCTGATCAGCCCTACCTTGCCCTCCTGCTGGCCTGATTGCCCCTACCTTGCCCCCCTGCCAGACTGATCACCCCTAACTGCCTCTGCCTCGCCCCCAGCCTAAGCCACAGTCTGGCCTCCCTCTGTGGGAGGTGTCCTGGCCAATCAGGGGAAGGCGCCGCCCCCATCACCCCACTGCTGCTGCCACTGCCAGCCGCCACGGCTGCCTGAGCCTGAGCCCTCACAGCCGCTGCACTGCCTGAGCCATGGCCTGCCTCTCCCACACAGTGCTGGCCCTAGGCCCTCACAGCCACTGTGGCTTTGTCCAGATAGACATCCAGAAAATGTCTGCTCTAATTAGCATATTACCCTTTTATTAGTATAGATGTATTTTATTGTTAATATAAATTTTGATGTTATAGAACATATTCTTTTGATGGAGATTTGGCTAGGAAGGCATGACATACACAAAAATAATTTTTTTTACCTTCATGCTCCATTTTCTTAATACTAATATTATTAATATTAATTAATAGTAATAAATAATGGCAATAACCCCACTATTACTATGTATATGCAATATATTCAACATATTATATGGTACATTAATTCTATAGTAATACTACATGGTACACTAAAAATACCACCACTATTAATATTACTATATGCCATAATAATACTAATCTTCTATATATAAAAGCCTAATATGCAACTTGTCCACTTGGGAGTTCGACCAGGAGACTGGGAGTTCAATCACTCGCTATGGCATGTGCTGACCACCAGGGGATGGCAAAGAATGAAGGAAGGCCCCGGCCGGCAGCTGGCAGCTGGCAGCCAGGAAGGGAGGCCCCGGCCAGCCGCCGGAAGGCCCTGATCGGCCCTGATTGCTGGCCAGGACTAGGGACCCTTCCTGTGCATGAATTTCATGCACCAGGCCTCTAGTACTACTATAAAAGAGCTTAGCTTTATTGGGTATACTGTGTGTCAAATTTAGGTTAAGACCTTGTTAGAATGTACCTTGTTTGAACCTTAAAAAATTCTGTGCAACAAATTCTTATGTTACTTCCTGACTTACAGGTAAAGAATCAAGTATAAGAAAAATGAATTAAATTGTCTAAAGCTGAAAGGCTCACATGAAGAGGGCCAGTTCTGAAATGAGGCCATCTGAGTTAAAAGCTCTAGTTCATCATTGTGCATTTGAGAAATAGGAAGAATCTTAAAAATGATTATTCATTTAACTCCTTATTTTACATATGAAGAAATGGTGAGGGAAATAAGTCACCCATAATTACCCAGCACTTATTGGCTGAGCTGAAATTTTGTAGCAATAGTATTACTGTTTGCTTAATATACACAGCTGCTGTGCAAACATTATCTTATTTAAATCCTCAATATCTATGTAAGATAGGTTCCCATATGATCCCATTTTTACCTTAAAGGAAACTGAAATTCAGAGAGGTCAAATAACTTGTCCAAGGCCACAAGAGAAGTTGGGTTATGCATATGTGCATATAAGTTCTTTGGTTAATCTCTTCCTGCCCCTCTCTTCTTCTCTCAGATTTGTCATTCTGTTTCTTGTTTCTTTGTCTCTGGATCTATTTTGTTCATCAATTTAGTTTGTTCATTAGATTCCACATATGAGTGAGATCATGTGATATTTGTCCTTCTCTGACTGGCTTATTTCACTTAGTATAATACTCTCCAGGTCGCTTTATGCTGTCTTAAAGAGAAAAAATCCTTCTTTTTTCACAGTTGCATAGAATTCCATTGTGTGGTTGTTATTAAACATTAAATTTTACAAATGTCCAGTTAAATAAATTATATTAAAAATAAAGGTAAATTCTTTTGTATCTTTGTAACCCATTTTATTTATAATGCTAATAATATTAACCATAAGGACATTAATAATAAAATTAATAAGTAATATGGATAATACCAATACCTTTAATAATATTGCTACTATTAATACCAAATACTATACTACACTATATCATATTACCACATTTTCAAATCCTAATGATTTTACTATGTTTTACTGTTACTTAGGCTCTTGAGAGTATGTCTATTATATTTATATGTTGGGAATGCTATGTAATGGTGTGCTATCACACATCATTTCCCAACTCTGTCTTTTATGATGTCATGTTGGTAGCTTAAAATTGGCTACAGTGGGAGTATTTACACCACAGAAATGGGCAAATGTTATAAATCACTGCATTTATTCCCACACATACTAGTATCACTGCCAAGGTTCATCAGTATTAAAATAGAAGTCACCTAATTTTTTTCTAAATAATCTAGGCTAGATGAGGAAATCTCAAATTTATGTTATACTCATCCAAATATATTTTTAATGAATTAACCATCTGAGTGATACTATTGATACCTTATGAGTATGAACACTTCAAAGTGACAGTTCCTAGAGAATTTTAGTTGATATTCAAGCTGAAAGTCTTTTAAACATCTCCATGAAATCTGTCTTTCTGCCTCTCTATCTCCTGTAAGCAACTTAGTATAAGACACAGGGTGAAAAGAAGATAACAGGTTCTAAATTCCTGTAATATACTATGTGGGCCATCTGATCAACCATTACAGTTTCCAGTGGTAGTTCCCACCCTTAAGATGGACAAAATATGAAAGGTGATGTTAAGTTCACAGGCCAGAGGAAAAATTGAATCAATGTGAGAGGTGCATAGCCTAGGACAGTGATCGGAAAACCTCGGCTCGCGAGCCACATGCGGCTCTTTGGCCCCTGGAGTGTGGCTCTTCCACAAAATACCACGTGCAGGCGCTCCTGTACAGTGCAATTGAAACTTCGTGGCCCATGCGCAGAAGTCGGTTTTTGGAAAAGAGATAGATGAAACAAGTATACAAGATGAGTGTGGATGGGAGAGTTGGAAGGGGTTGACCTCAGCGAACGTACCTCAATCAGATTGAGGAAGTTTTTAGCAAAGACCAGCTTAGGAGTACCCTAATGAAGTTAATAACAATGTACCTACCTATATAGTTTAAGTTTAAAAAATTTGGCTCTCAAAAGAAATTTCAATCGTTGTACTGTTGATATTTGGCTCTGTTGACTAATGAGTTTGCCGACCACTGGCTTAGGAGATGCAAAGCAGTCCATGTGATCCCAGACTGCCTGGCATTGTTCTGTGATGATTAGTAATTCTGCTTTGTGGATTCTTGGTTCAACCTGGCTTACGCTGGAAGAAGATGAAAGCTGCTGGCAGCAGAAGGTGACTTAATGCTCCGAGTGAAATAAAGCCATGATCTCAGCTCAATTCTGCATGGACTCCTGTTTCTCTCATAACAGTTGGCAGTCACAGTTGACAGTTTCTGCAGAAAGGGCAAGATCATACATAGTATGCCCAGAGATTAAGATCACAACTCACCTTGGTGGCTCCTCCAGCACAGAGCTGGAAAGGTCAGAGACCTTGTTCTGCCGTTTGGTTCCATTAGAGAACTTCACTATCCAGCAATATGCTTCTTTCTCAAGAAGCCTGAAGTCAAGAGTTCAAAGGAGCACAAGAAGGAAACAAAAAATATTTGTAAAGCCTCTTTGCTCCGTCATTTCCCTTTCGATTTTAGATAGGAAGATGCAGCATTTCTGAGGTCACAGTCTTAAATCAAATTCTTCAGGGGACCTTTTGAGTAGGGGAAAGTTTTGAACAGCTGAGTTTTGTTTGAATTTGTAGGACTTATTTTGAAATCGTTAAATTGAAAATAAATTATAGTGTGGAATTTTAGAAGACCTCATATTAGCTAAAAAAAAAAAGAAAGAAAGAAAGAAAGAAAGAAAGAAAGAAAGAAAGAAAGAAAGAAAGAAAGAAAGAAAGCAAGCATAGCCAAGCAAAGTGACCTGTCTCAGCTATTTAAAATATTTAGATCTCTGGAAAAAAGACCAAGTGGTATCATAGAATCAGAGACTGGGAACTGAAAAGGACAATAGTGCAAGGGGCAAAGAGGCTTGACCTTAGTCCCAAGTCTACCATTAAGAGCATTATGACCTTCAGAAAAAATAGGCATGTTGAACTAGATAGTACTAGAATTTCTATCTCAGACACCCTGGAACCAACCGCCAGCAGAGTGGGGTAAACTATCTCATGACTACTCATGATGAGAAGTTCTCTACCTATTATAGATTCTATGAAGTATATAAATGTAAGAGCGAATGAGGATTTAACTCCTGTTTCTTGATATTGTTTGCTTTTTTTGAATATAAAAAGAATACACGTTTCTTTTAACTTTATTTAGTTTCAGGCACTTTATTTTTTTAATTATAAAAGTAATACATGAATTAGCATCTAAATTCAAATTATTAATCCCCACAGAAATAAGCCTATACCCCTAAAAGAATTTTATATCACTTCATAGATTTTTCTTTGCTTATTTAAATATATATGCATGTATGTAGAAATCATTGGTTTGTTTTTCTTACAAGTAGGAAATTGCATTAAATATATTACAATGTCCTATATTTATTATGCTTGACGCCCTTCTTACACATATATGTATTAACTTTTATATTCCTCTGGTCTACCTTATGCTTTTTTATAGCAACATAGTATTCTACAATTTGGATGATCTTAATTTATTCTGTAATTTGGAAGAACTAATTATTTAACCATATTCCATAGACATTTATATTGTTCCCAACTTCATAAAATTTAAAAATGCTGCATTTACTTTAAGAATTTGATAAACTGATTCTGAAGTCCACGTGGGACAAAAATATGCAAGAATTGTCTCAAAGTTTAAGAACACAGTAATAGTAATATGATCAAAGTATTTCTTATTTATTGAAACTTAGTATATAATAATACTACTATGTTCAAAATAATAATGCATTGCACAGGCATATACAGTTAAATCAAGGAACTGAATTTAAAAGCCAGAAAAAAAATCCATACACATATAGAACTTGATAAATGAAACACTAGTCTATAAATCAGTGGAGAAATTTTGGACTTACCAGCAGTTGTTATTGAGGTAATCATTATTTATTGGAAGAAAACAAATGTAGCCCCAATTGTGTGCACATAGACAAATATAAATTTAAGACAAAAGTTCCAATCATATCAATGAAATGAAAGCATTAAAAAAATAAGTTATAAATGCATAGAACCTTGGAGTAAAGAGAAGCTGAATAAAGAAAATGAAAACAAAAAGCTTTAAAGGAAAAATAAAATACCAAGTAAAATTATAAAACAAAACAAAACAAAAAAACTTTGAATGGGAAAAGGCAATTTAAATTAAAAGAACAATGGCAGACTAGGAGAAAATAATTGCTACATATACAAAACAGGGATTAATACTCTTAAGATATAAATACTTCTTCAAATTATTAGGAAAAATTTATAGCACAAGAAAAATTGATATTCAGGAAAAAAAAAGCAACAATAATACAAAACTTTTGGCCCTATAGATTTGCAAGAATGTAAGACCATGTTAAGGTCCAGTGCTCATGAGATTTCAAGGAAAACAACACTCCCATATATTATTTCTCAAGAGCAATGATGAATCTGGAAATTTCTATAAATTTTGGAAAATAAATCTGGCTATATTACCTCATTTTTTATATTTCATAAATAGAGTTATTTATTTTTAGGACAGTTTTAGAGCTACAGAAAAATTGCAAAGATAATATAGAGTTCTCATATATTGTACATTCAGTTTTCCCAGTTATTAACACTTTACGTGATGCTATAAGATCTTTTAAATTTTAGTGATTTTAAGATTGGGCTTCTATTTATTTCTTTTGTATGAGTCCATTTTTTAAAAAATTATTATTTTTTAAACAATTTTTGTTTTCCAATCACAGTTGACATACATTATTATACTAATTTCAGGTGTACACCCCAGTGATTAGACATTACATAAATTGCTAAGTGTGCATAGCATTTGACTTAGCATGCCACTTCTGGAAACGTATTTTTCAGAAAATAGTCACACGTGTATGATATTTTTTTCAGACAGTAATTTGGTTTATTGTCTCCTGAATAAAATAGACAGCCATCCAGAAAACTAGGGGGTCCATGTGGGCCAATTTAGGTTCCTGATATTCTTTTTGAGCCTCCTGTTGCTCTATATCAGGAAACCATAGGGAAAAAATCCCAATAAAGGAGAGCCTTTGCTCTCTTTTCTCAATGGAAATGCTGCTAAGCAAAGAAAAATGGAATTGGGAGGGAGTCAGGCACGAAGCTAAGGTTTTACTATTCAACAAGGATCATTGACTGAGCCAAGGACTGAAGGGAAAACAAATGAGTAAACCAATCCTCCCCTCTGTTTTGCAACTGAATGGGGAAGGAAAGACAAGTGTAGACCTTAGAGAAAGTACTAACAAAGTATTATAACAAGTCAGTGGATAAGCAGTCACAGTGCAAATAAAAGCCAATTTCAGGGTCAAATCCTAAGCAATTTAATTATCAGTAAACTGTTTTGCGATATTCAACAAAAATCCATCCAATGGTTAGCCTACTATGTACAACCAGAAAAGTAAAGTTATAATGGTAAACCACATACCTTTTGGGGCTCTCATGTATTAAATCAATCGATACTGAGCTAAAGGGAAAAAGTTAAATTAAATGTACAAACATACTTTAAGAAATCAAAATGCCTAATGATTACTGAACAAAGAAATAGCACTAAATGTACCGTATTGTAGTGTTTGAATGAAGTTGATCAAATACTTTTTGAATAACAACTGTTTTTCGTACATTTTGTTAGACATTAAGATAAAGATGAGAGAAATGGCATATTTGATCAGGAGTGAATCAACACACTTTATAATGAGAAAATCATATCAAAACAGATTCACAGATCTCCATCTGCTCAAGTCTTACAAAGGAGAATCGGGAAGCTGGGACTCAGAGTTATATAAAAAAAGGTGTAAAACTAAATCTGCCCCCTATTTACTATATTATGTCTGATTCAGCACTTTTGCCCCCTACATTTTTCTTAGAGACATAAGACAGTACCCCCACCCCACTCTCCTACCTTTTTTTTTTTCTCAAAAGGCCTATTTTCTACCCGTTCCCTCAATCTTTTACATATTTTACTGCTCACAAGGAATGGGAATAAAACATCTGCTCTTTATTGAGTGTTTAGTAGGTGTCAGGGACTATGCCAAGCATTTTATAAAAGCGCCCTTCCCTAGTTTTCACAGCAAACCTGTGCAGTTTGTATTTTCTATGTTTCATAGATTAGAGAAATCTAGGAGTTCAATATTAATAACTTGGTTAGGATCTTACCACTATCACATGGCAGAGATGGTCCTCAGACACATGGGTTTTTAATTGTAAAGATTATGGGCTTAAGCACATAGTTATTCCATACACCAAGACAGAGGATTTGGAAATATTGATTACTATGACTTTTTGTGGATGGGGAGGAATCCCCAAATTGATCACTATGATTTTTACTGTAGTGCTCTCTTCTCCACATCATAACATCTTGGCTTTTATTTTCTTCCATGTGACCAGGGCTATAGATGAGGGTTAATTTGCATGACTAAATAACTCAGGAGTTATATTCTCTATTGTTCCTTGTTTTTAGAAACCCTAACATTCAAAAATCCTATTATAGCTGCAGGAAGATAAAATGAAATGGAAAAAAACATTTAGAAGTTGGTAAATTACAGGTTCTTTGTTAAGGAAAGCTTTGATTTACCTTGGTGTCTGTTTCTGCCAAGGAAAGACTAAGGATACACAATGCCTAGACTGGTTTTGATGTCCCTTAAATGGATTTCTCCTAAGGAGTTTAGATAATCTCTGATATTTATATAGTGGCAATCATATCCCTAGCACTTAGAAATGGCCAGAAAGAGATTAGATAAAAGACCCTTAAGAGATTAGTGTAATATAACCCAGACTTTGATGCATCTGGTCTCTGTTGGCCTTCGAAGTCTGGCCTCACATGCCATTTTTCACAGTTAATCCAAGGGGCAATTTTAAGATTCTATGCTATGATTATTTTTTCAATTAGCTTGTATGTAATACTATTGTCTTTGTGACTGGATCTTCCTTGACATAAAAGATTTCATCACTCAATTCTCTTCTCTTTTGTAAATTCAGTAGCATACTATGAAGGTTCATTAATTTTATTTATTTATTTATTTATTTTTAAATATATTTTATTGATTTTTTACAGAGAGGAATGGAGAGGGATAGGGAGTTAGAAACATCGATGAGAGAGAAACATCGATCAGCTGCCTCCTGCACACTCCCTACTGAGTATGTGCCCTTGACTGAAATCGAACCTGGGACCCTTGAGTTTGCAGGCCGAAGCTCTATCCACTTTAAAGAAAAAAGTGACTAATTTAAACTCCTAATCTTCACATTCAATTCACATTTTTCCAGAACATTCCATTTCTCTTCAATCCACTCGTTTCTCTTAAGTCCACAGCAATTGAGGCAAAAAGGATGCTTGGTGATTGGTTGAAAGTGTGGGGATAAAAAGCAAGATTTTCTATATCCCTTTAATTATTTTTATAGATTGCCCAATGTTCCTTTTTACACACTGTTAACATTTCTTAAAAGCCCTTATAAGTGAACGCTTATACTAATCCTAGTGTATAGCTAAGAATATTGGCCTCTTGGCCTAGATTCTATGTTTGAAATTGAATGCACATTGAGCCCTACCAGGTCTCCTTCCTTCTCTCCCACTACCTCACACACACAGATTTTTTTTTTTTGGTCAGTATATGTTCCTAAGGTTCAAAGCATCCTATTAAAATACCCACATACCTTTCCAAACCACTACCACCTTCCAGGTGTCAAAAGGCATGTACTTTTTTTCATAGGCTTTTCTCAGAGAAATACAAAATATATATATCTTGGTTTACAGCCGGTTTCTCCTATATAGTAATTTTTGCTTTATGTCAAGTTCATTACAATTTCAACTCATGTACCACTGTCTATGTGAAGCAATGTCTTTGATACATCTCTCTCCAGACATATAGACAGACACATAATTTTAGTATTTTCTTCTGAAGACTGAAAACTGATAGATACTAGAATCATCAATTTTTTATTGTCTTCAAAGTATAATTCAATGATTGGCTCAAGTTGTCTTTCAAAATCAAAGCTGCTTTAATGATATACTTGGGATTTTCTAATGTAGAGATGCTATACACTAATGTAAATTTTTTGCCATTAAATCAGCAGCTATCTGAGTTATTTGAAGCTATTAGCTGCATAGTGTTAGAGGTTTTACTCAGAGGTGTCCTTTCAAGAGTTCTTAATTTGAGTTGGCAGTAAGTTGTCCTACCAAAGTCCATGTTGTTCACAGGGCAGGTAAGATATTATTTTACTTGCTGATAGAATATATATATATATATATATATATCCACAACACTGTATAGAATTCACACAAGCTTCTAATACAAAAAAAACAAGCCCCCCAAAAACAAAATAAGACAAAAAAAAACCCACTCTAGAAATGGATCACAGAGAAGGAAAAGAGGGTCAATATAGAAACATGACTGAGGATGGCCACTCTACCTGGCAAAATGATGAGATTATGTTCAGGTGCTTTTTTTTATTCTGAAGAATAGTTGATTTAGTAATCTACTATGTTAAGCATAGAAATTACAACCATGACATATGCAAATATTTTTGTTGTTTGTTGGAAGACCTTGGCAAAATGACTGGTCAAGTCACTCAGGTTTTGTCCACTGAACTAGACTGCTAGCTCCTGTAGGTCAGGAATTAGAGTAATTTTTTCAGCACATCTCTTTTGAGAGATACTCAAAGATGATATTGCCTCACAGACCTATGATATGGCTCTGCCCAAATCTGTCCTATTCAAGTCCCTAGGCACACTTCTGATGGGGGCAGAGGGCAAATTGGACATCAAAGAGTTGCCAAAGGCTTTTCTGCTGTGGAAGGCTGAGGAGCTCTGGATGATTCTTTGATCTCTGCCCCCTTGCCCGCCCCTCCCCCCACACATACCCCTCAGTCAGGCTTCTCCAGGCCCCACCCTGAGTCTGCTCTCCTCCCCTCTCTCACAGAAGACCCCTGACATTCTGGTCTACATTAAGGAACAAAACTAAACAAGAGTGCAAACAATCAACCTTCTAATCCAGACAAGCTGCTATCATAGCCTTTGGCTCCCTTATCTGAATAGAGAAAACATTTGGGGAAACCTTTTAAATCTCAGTTTAAAAAAAAAAATTAAGAGCAGTTGTTTTTTTTTTTCCTCTCTCTCTCCTCCTCTCTCTTTATTTAATATGGAATCAAGCTTCTATTGGCTCACCTGCTAAAGAACCAAGAGAGGGAATTTCTAAGAACCAAATCTGCAGTTTCTATTCATCCAACTACATAACTCTTGAAAAGCATATTTAAAAAATTAAACTTTAAGTCTATTGTAAATTAATCTGTTCTGAAAGTGTAGAATTTCTTTAACTGTGATGTGAATCTAGATGATGGTTTCTTTTGAGAACAAATTGATAGGGTGGTAGTCAAAAAGTATCCAAATGTTAGAATCTCTTACATTCTCACTCAAACATTCAATAGAGCAATTAAAAATAAACTTCAATTCCATCAACAGAGGTTTGATTCAATAAAATATTGCCTTGAATGCACAATATGTTTTAGAATCTACTTTAATGGAAGAGACTAGATAATCACAAGCTTTGATGTTTCAGATTTGGAGTGCCTGGAGGAAGGGAACTGAACCTCATGACCTGCTGGGGACCCTACTCTGTGTGGGAAGGTCATTCTAGTTCTCAATCAGCAGATGGTCTCCACACTGGATTGATTCCCCTAAGTCAAAGCTGGCAAATAACAGCACTCAAGTCTCTTCTGTTATATGATAGTTTCATAGCCTCATCATTAATAACACTTCCCCAGAGATTGGGCATTGATCAGCTTAATTTTAACTCAACCAATATACACTGAGAACTTCCTACCTGTTATAAGAAATAAGCTCAAACAGAGCAGTGGTTTGTTCTGTTTTGTATCTGATGTTTAGCAAACATCTTAGAAGAATTCCTTGGACACAGTAGTCCCTCAAAAATGCTATTTGCATATAGTATGAACAAATCAACTCCAACTCCTGAATCAACTATTTCTGTTAAGTGTTTTATTTTCTCATTAGGTTCAAAGTTTGAATTCCATATCTGATTCATTTTTTCACTTGTCTTCACATATCTATGAGTCAACAAGTGTTGAACATGCTTCATTAATGGATGACTCTCATATCCTACCTTTGAATTCTATTCCCACTGGCAGCAGCCTAGTTGAAATTTCCACTTTATTTCTTGACTGATCAAACACAACAACCTTCTAACTGGTTTCCTTTTATCTAGTCTTTCCCTTTTATTAACTCATGTTACACATTGCTGGCTTCCTAAAACATAGCTTTGACTATGTAATGGAAGGTGATTGACTCCTTCCTCAAGTATTTTCAAGATCAAATAAATGCTGGGTTTAAATCCTGTCTTTAAAAAAAAAAAGTGATCTTGGAAAAGCTTCTTAACCTTTTTGAGCTTCACATTTCTTCATATGAACAATGAAATGATATTGTTTACATTACTGGATAGATGTTATGATTAACATAGATGATACATGTGCGTATTTAACACAATGTCTGAAACCCAGTAGACACTTCATAAATAGTAGTTGTGATCATCACTGTTATTATTCTTACCAGTTATTTAATTTCTAGATAAACTGACATGAAGCAGAGATTAATCCATGAAACCACAAATTCTATCTTTAGTGAAAACCACTGAACTTGTTTTATATTATATATAAAATTTCCTTAGACACATATTTATATCATTCCTTCTCTTATTTTTTAAAATAAACCAATGAGGTTTTAAATTTGCTTTGAAATGAGAATAAAAACAAAAATTGGGGGGGGGGGAGAAATTTGTTTTCTATGTCTGGCTTTAATTTAAAAATCATTCTGTCAAACTGAAAATGTTCAGAAGGACAAAGCCTTTTTTCCCTATCAATAGGGTGCAGTAAATCTTTCCTGAAAAATGAAACCTTTTAAATGAGCATTTCCAAATGAACTCCCTAAAGGTCACTATTGCTTTAGAATATTTTTTGTATGTGGACTAAGAACCTTTGAATAGAACTTAGAGACTTTTTAATGCCCAGATCTTCTGTGGGATAATAACAACGTCTCAGCTCCTAAAATGCCACATGTTGGTTTTCCACTGTTGAATTGAATGAATGCTAAGAAGATGTCTACTTGCTTGTATATCTGAAGCTGAACAAAGAGGATATGGAAGAAAGAAACTGGTATCTTCAATTTTCAAATGTTCACTGCAGTGATGAAGATGCTCTGTTCAAAAATTCTAAAGCTCACACTTACATCCATGGCTGCTTCATCACAGGAGTTTCAAGAAATGCTTTGCAGGTGTGGAAAACTGGAGAGACCAGTTCAAATGTTCCCCAATATGAACCCCGTGATTCTAAACCAGTGATGACGAACCTATGACACACGTGTCAGAGGTGACACGCGAACTCATTTTTTTGGTTGATTTTTCTTTGTTAAATGGCATTTAAATATATAAAATAAATATAAAAAAATTAAATCTTTGTTGTACTATGGTTGCAAATATCAAAAAATTTCTATATGTGACACAGCACCAGAGTTAAGTTAGGTTTTTTCAAAATGCTGACATGCCGAGCTCAAAAGGTTTGCCATCACTGTTCTAAACTATTAGACAGTAAGACCTAGAAAGTGTCAGCCAAACAGGGACACAGCTTACAGGGTCTCTCAATTGGCCAGTGTAAAAGTATCTAGGTTTGAGATATATTTTTTATAAATCATGTCATATATCCTTTCACATTACTTCATTGGTCACAATCTTTAAAAGTTGCCCATTGAGTGCTAATTTTCTAAGTCTTCTGTAACTCGCATTCAAGAAATGACTTGGATCCTTTTACATATCAGGTAACTAGGTAAAATGTTACCAGTATACCTCTACAATCATAATTGCATCATGAAAACATTTCTGATTATGGTCAATCAAGAAGAATGGAAATCCATCTTTACTGCCTACTAGGTACTTTATCAGGATCAATTTATTTGCCTTACTTGGGTTCTATTATTCTTATTTGTTGATCAGCCATCATTTAAATAACATTACCAGGCAGTGCTAGGGTGAGTGTTAAATGAGCAATCTAAGAGCATAATATTTTAGGGGAAAGATGGAATCCTTTCAAGCTAGTACACACTGGGAAGGTTTCACAAAGAGGGAATAATATGAATTGGGTTTATGGCGATGGATATAAATATAGTTGATCATTGCTAATGAGAAGGTAGGCTTTCCTATCAGAAGTGATATGTTGCTTAATTGACACTGATTGAGGCTGGCTAGGAAAGGAATTCAAGTAAGAGATTGGAAAAGCTCTTGTATTCTTGAAAACTAGACCAAAAATATTCAGGTTTTATTTATGAAAAATACAGATTTTGATTTTGACTTCAGATATACCTCAGTTTGGATCCTGACTTTGTCAATTTCCAGGGACCAGGATCTGTGTAATTTATTTGACTAATATGAGTCTCAGTTTCCCAAACTGTAGTATAAAGATAATAATAACTTTCAAACATGCTAATGGAATCAGAGAAGATAAGAACATAATATTTTTAGCCATTACATGCTACATACACTGGTTGTTTGGTATGGACCCTCCATAGTCCATCCACCCTCCAGGTCTACTGTCTGAAATATTTCATTAAAATCCCTTATTCTGGATGTGTGTTTTTTTTCTGGGATTCTGAAAATACACAGGATATGTCTTAATCCCATTCTCATCCTATGTAATAATAGACAAACATGGTAATTGACCTTACCTTCGCTACGCCTCCCATCGGCTAATCAGTGCGATATGCAAATTAACTGCCAACAAAGATGGCGGCTAATTTGCATACTGCAGGCAGGGTGGGCCAGCGTGAGCTGCCATCCGGGCCCCTATGTGCCGCCTAAGCCCCGCCCCCAGACCTCCGTGTGCAGCCCTGAGAGGCTGGGACCCC
>NW_005371843.1:2868848-2869309 GCF_000412655.1 Myotis brandtii | reverse complement strand
GCTGGGGCTGCTGGGGGCAGGATCGGAGACACAAACCTGCGGGGGGCGGGGGGGGCGACACCCAGCATCCCCAAAGCCCACCACCTCGACACTGGGGCTGCTGAGGGCAGGATCAGAGACACAAACCCTGCGAGCCCTGCACAGGACAGGTGCTCTGCTCTAGGCGAAGTGCTTTCCCTCCAACCCAGCTCTCCCTGGGAGTCTGGTGTGGAGGGCGCTCTCCCTGGGAACCTGGAAATCCGCCTCTTGGGCAACTGTGCAGCAGCCACGCCTGGCGAGCCATGGAGAGGGTGACCTACCCATGCAGATGTGTACACTGGCAGAGGCCACGTAGCTGCCATAGTTGAAGTCGTCCTTGATGTAGGAGCAGGGGTAGTGGGGATCAGAGTGGGCCAGGTTGGCAATGGAACCCCAGCTCCCCACCGAATGACTAGAGCACACGGTCCTCAGTCACTTCCTGA
>NW_005371843.1:2868338-2868675 GCF_000412655.1 Myotis brandtii | reverse complement strand
AAGCAGCAAGCAGGTGGGCAGTAAGGAGGGAGGGGTCCCGGACTGCAAGAGGGCACAGGCCGGGCTAAGGGACCCCCCACCCATCCCCGGTGCACAAAATTTGGGCCTCTAGTTACTCTAATAACAATGGAAGCCACCAGAACATGGACATAACATGATAGGGGTCATGCTTTAGGAACTTTAAGGCTAGTATGGTATATAGGATAAACTCTGAGGAGAGAAGAGGGAGACCAAAAATAATTTTAATATAAAAACTAAAATGCTTACTAATCATTTTCAAGGGCCAGAGAAATGGAGTTATAGTATTGCAACTTCTAAGAAATTTGTGTGTATGTAT
>NW_005371843.1:2809892-2868175 GCF_000412655.1 Myotis brandtii | reverse complement strand
ATGAAATCATTTATATGACTAAAATACATATTTCATATATATTTGGTCTTCATTCATGGTTACTGGCTCATAGCTCAAAACCCTCGGAATTTCCTGAGCAGTAGAGCAATGGGGGTGTCTTTGGTTATAATATTTGCTGTCCAGTCCTTAATTCCTGTAAAACACTTCAGAGCCATAAAGTGAAATGGGTGAAATGGGTGTTGTGTTATGAATAACAAGCCCCTTTTCACCACAACTGGGTTTATGTTAGTGAGGTGATTTTGGGAAGGCAGCTAAGGATGGGAGCTGGCTGCCAGGATAAGCAATCATGAATACAAGGTTAGAACTATCATTCCTATTCACCGATTTCCATGGAAGGGGAAGGGCTACAGAGTGAACCAATCGCCAATGGCCAATGAGTTCATCAGTCATGCCTGTGTAATGAAACCTCCATAAAAACTCTGGGTGGGGTGGGGGTGGATCCAGAAATCTTCCGGGTTGAGGAACCAGAACTCTTACCTGTGCCAACACATCCAGCCCAAAGCTCCTTTGTTCCGGACTCACCCTAAGTATTTCTTCATCTGGCTGTTGATTTGTATCTTTTAATATCTTTTGTACTGAAACAGCAATTTAGTGAGTAAATGGTTTCCTGAGTAATGTGAGCCATTCTAGCATATTAATCAAACCCAAGGAGAGGGTTGTGGGAACCTCTGATGTACAGCCAGTCAGTCAGAAGTTTAGGTAACAACCTGGACATGTGATCGGCCTCTGAAGTAGAGGGCAGTCTTGTGAGACTGTGGAATCCAATGCTCCTTCCAGGTAGATACTAGTGTCAGAATTAAGTTGAATTCTTGGACACTTGCTAGTGTCCGAAAATTGCCTATTGGTGTGAAGAAGCACACACAGATGCACACACATTGGAACTGGGTCCGAGAACCCAAAACAGATGGTAACCACAAAAATGCAGACTAAGTGATGAGTGAGTTTACTTCTTCCTGAGAGATCATCATTACCAAATACGGTAAGCAATGAAAGGAAAGAGCTAACAAGGAATTCAAAGATGACCTTTAGGTTTTGAGCATTTTTTCCCAGAAGTTTTATTTTAATTAAATAAATTAAACAAAAACTAAAGAGTTCTTAACTAACCAGTAGAATTTCAATTTGTGCCCGAGAGTGAGAAGATCATAGTTTTCACTGACTTTTATTACTTGAGTAGGTCCAAGGGAGAAAGAAAGAAATGAAAAAAGCAAGAACAACCTGGTAAACGAAGAGAATATCCAGTTATTATAAGGCTGGTTAATATTCTGAGGTGTAATCCCAAATCCTAGTTTCCAAACACCTAGTAAATTCTCATTGTCATATTAGCAATTTTAAGGAGTATGTTGTATATTTATATATGTATTTAAACCTCAAAATGACCCTAGGATTTATATTTTCTCAAAATTGCTGAAGTAAAGAAATTGTGGATAACAAAAGGTAAGACATGGGTGTGTGTGTGTGTATGTTCATATATATATATATTTCTATTTTTTTCTGATTTTAAAAGCTCTGCTCAAAGCAAAACATTTTGAAACTACAGAAAATAATAAAGAAGAAAAATTAAAATAAGCCATAATCTCACTGTGAAGAGTTTGGTCAATTTGTCCCTGTTTTTGAGTCTAGACAACTATATAAGCACCATAATAAATATGTATGCACATATGCATACATACTCTATATATTTGCATACATACATATATTTAATAGTTAAAATCAGTTTCGTAGTCCTTTTTAACTATTCATTTCCATAGCACCCCAAGTTATTCTTTTTATTATTTTTATTTATAAATTTTATTCTATGCCAGGGATTGACTTAGTCACTGACTTGATTTTAATCACACAGTGCAGAAATGGCAGATCTGAGAATTGGAAGTGTACTTATGATTATAAATCTTATATCTTTCTCATATGTTACAACTACTTTTAGACCTATTTCCTGCATTCCCTCTTCTCAAACTGGTACAGACTTCTGCCAATATTTTGAATTGTGGGCTTGTTTTTGACCAAGAATGTCTCTACATTATTTATAATTTGGATATTACCTTCCCCTTCCCCATATGCACACCACACTAAATAACTGATTGTCCCTAATTACAATGCTTAGACGATTTCTATCACCTTCCCCAGCAGCTTGCTACTATTTAGCCCTCACCTGGAGGCCTGTGCCTATCTGTTTATGAAACAGTTTCAAGAGAGAGAAAAAGGGGGGCATCTGTGGTCTTTCTCCTTCTAACTATCCACTTATGACTGACATTCCCAGATTTCATACCCAATGGCCAAGTAATCAAAGATGTCTGAGGCTGCTGAATATGAGATGTGGTACCAGCTCATGCCTGCTGCCTCAAATTCAACCACTAATTTTTTCTCTTCTGTGGCATTCAGACTGTGGTTCCTCAGAAAGTATTATTATAGGAATAAATAGTAACACAGTTCAGCTTTCTTATGCAATTACACTTATATACTTCCAATACACATGGAGGAGAAAGTACCTGCACTGCAGATTAGGCTGGATAGGAATGGGAGAATAGGGGAAAGAGGCTTTAAATAAAGATAAAAGAATAAAAGATGAAACCCTAGGTAGCTGTGTCATGTCAACATCAATTCTTTCAGATGAGATGAGACATTTAAAGCACAGCACCTGGAAAACAGTAAGCACACGGTAAGAGCCACCTATAAATTCTCTTCAACTGATAGCTATTTCTACAAATGGGAATTTATTTTTGTTAGTATCAACATAGCACAGCTTAGATAAAATGGAAACCATTGAAAAAGAAATATTCACAATTGCACCATCTGAAACTTCAAAATGATTACCATTTGTCCACATTCCCTTTTGTTATTTCTTGTATAAAATATGCATTCACTTTTGCATGATCTAAAAAATGTGCCATGTTCTCATTCTCTTACTACCTATTTTAAGTCACAAATATTGACTGTGGGGGACAGGTGACTGGGTCACTTAATAACATAAATTAAGGCCGAAACCGGTTTGGCTCAGTGGATGGAGCGTCGGCCTGCGGACTGAAAGGTCCCGGGTTCGATTCCGGTCAAGGGCATGTACCTGGGTTGCGGGCACATCCCCAGTGGGAGATGTGCAGGAGGCAGCTGATTGATGTTTCTCTCTCATCGATGTTTCTGACTCTCTATCTCTCTCCCTTCCTCTCTGTAAAAAATCAATAAAATATATTTAAAAAAAATAACATAAATTAAGGTCTAAAATTTAACCTAAAGGACCACAGGAGGAGATACACTGGGCAGAGAACTCGACAGAGCTGTTGTTTATTTGTTTAACTTCCTCATAAGAACATCAGGTTATAGATGTGTGTCTAAGACTAAGAATATCTCCCCACATTCTAAAACCATCCTTGTCCATTTGCCCTGCTTCACTTCTCAGAGTCAAAATAGGAGTAAAGAGTCCTTTCACTTGGGTTGAATTGTGGTCCTGGGTGAAATTATAAAGAACTCTCAAGGAAGGAATAAGCTCTGAAATGCACTGTCACAGCCTTAGCTGGGCACCTTATTTTAGACACAATGTTAGCATTTTTAAGCAAATAAGCTTAGCAACCCTTGCAAGAGTATGTAAATGAAATCTGACTAAGGTTACCAGTAGGATGAATTTAGCTTTAATTGTTAAATGACTAGAGTCTGGCATTTTATATATTTGGCATGTTTTTCAATGGTATTATATAATGTAATGGCTAACTTAGTTCTAATATGTGTTCTTCCTCTTGTGTGCTATGTGAATTTGGGCAAGTTGCTTCACTTCATTGTGCTCAGATTTGCTGATCTGTAAAATGGGATAATAATATTACCTAGATCATAGGAATGGTGTGGATTAACTAAAGTAGCACATGTATTATAAATACTTCATATATATATATATATATATATATGTGTGTGTGTGTGTAAAGAGAGAGAATGTGTGCATATATGTATATAAAACTTACAATGTGTGACATAAGATCAGTACTATATATTAGTATATATTTTATTGCCATTTTAAAAATTATTACCCCTTTATTTAGCAATGCCCTCTCATTCATCCTTTTATCTTGTGACCATAAAATAAATGCAACTCTCACTACCATCCAGGAGTACCCCAGTGATTTTTCAGCCTCAAGAGCCATTTTTAGGTTGTATCATAAATGTTATTATAAGACTAGAGGCCCAGTGCATGAAATTCGTGCACAGGTAGGGTCCCTAGGCCTGGCCGGTGATCATGGCCGATCGGGGCTTTCTGGCTGCTGGCCAGGGCCTCCCTTCCCCAGCTGCCGGCTGCCAGCTGGGGACTTCCTTCATTCCACGCCACCCCCTGGTGGTCAGCACACATCATAGCAAGTGATCGAACTCCTGGTCTCCCAGTCGAACTCCTGAAGGGACATTTTGCATATTAGCCTTTCATATATAGAGAATTGTTTTACTCATATCAGAATTTCAGTGTGGCAGTCCCATGAGTTACCAAACAGCTTTACATCCTATCTTCCTGATCACAGAGCTATTCTCCCTTGTACTCAGTGAGGGGACCCCTCCTTGTCCAAGAGTTAAATTGGACCACACTCTTTCCAATCCAATCACAGTTAATTCACATGGATTAGATTTGTGGTTGATTTGTCGAATGCCATGTGGCCTAACACTGGTTAATGAAAACTAAGGGGAACGCTTTCCTTGAAATCAGGAAGAGTCGCTTATTCATCTCAGTAGCATGATGCTGCGACCTTTCCCCACCACAACCTCAAATCTAGTAGTCAGTGCTCAAATGATCCAAACCTACTCTGAAGGCTTCACTGATGCCCAGTAGTATGAATAACTTCCTCCTCTATGCCCTCTATGTCCTGTTCACATTTGAATACGACACCAAAGTGGATGATAGAATCAAATTGTCTGGGTTAAATATAGACTCGGCCAATTATCTGTTCTTGTTGCCCCTCAGTTCCCTAGTCTGTAAAATGGGAATATCTATAGTGACTATCTTTTAGGTCTTATGTGAGGATTAAATGAGTCAATTGTTATAAAACATCTTAAATAATGCTTGACATAGTAAAAACTTAATAAATTTGAAATATAACAATTTTATTATTACAATATTTTAATGCAAAGAATTATTTACCCATCTGTTACATTCACTAGATTTTGAGAGAGAGAGAGAGAGAGAGAGAGAGAGAGAGAGAGAGAGAATGTGTGTGTATGTGTGTGTGTTTGGTGAGGGGAAGAATTTATTGACCTGTAAAGTTAACCTAATTACCAATTTCTACCCCGTGTCTAGAATTCTGTCCAGCGTCTCCCAAAGTGACCTACTGAGGAAGTTTATCTATGAAGGCCCATTGCTTCTATACTGTACAAATGATGCTTTCAGCTGGACAGTACCATCATGACACAATGAAGTCTATATTAGGGGTACGAAAAGCCAAGGGACATAGTGAGCAACTGAGGACTCTGACAACATCTCCACTATGTGGTCACACAGCCTGGCTGGAGCCTCAGAGGAACTGATTATATTGTAGAGACTAGTCTTCCACAGATGATAGAACTGCCCCTGCTTCACCAGGCCACACAAAATGATCATATTCACGAGGTCCACACAATCTTACTTGTTTGCAAGTCTCAGAGTTCACCCCACATCTGGATGCTTAAGCATTTGGTTTATGGCCCCTTAGATGCTTCATAATAGAAACTTGAGGTTCAGCCAGACTTCTCTCACAGGAAGTAGTTATCAGAAAAATTCCTCAGCACATTAAAACAATGAGAATGGACTGAGCTTGGTAGATTACAGTAAGTGATCTTTCCTTTTGAGATTGTTCAAAATTAACTGGGAAGAGCTGAAATCAGATTTTGGAGCAGTGACCTTATTCAGGGGTGCGAGCAAGCCCATATGTAGTCTATGACTTAAATTTAAAAAGTTACTCCCTTGTTGTTTTGCTACTGGTGGAAATATCAGCTTCTTTATTATGCAATGCTTAATTTCTCTGCACAAACCAGAAAAGACAATTATATCTTCAAAGAGATATATTCATTTTCAAAGAGTATCTACAGTAATTTTACCATCTTTTGTTGTCCTATCTGCATTTTTCTCTCCAATCCTTTCACTGCCTGGCTAATTAAAACCTCTGGTGAAAATCAGATCCCTCTTCTTATGCCCAGTCTAAGCTCAATGTCTCTCTTATTCTCTGTCATAGCATTCTGTTCTGTTCCTACAATGTTCTTAACACAACTTGTAAATACAGTTTGTAACCTGAATGTTTGTTTCAAGTCTGTCTCTCCCAGTATTTCTCTAAGGACTCCTCTGCATATAAAGATCACCTGAAGGACATATTAAAATGCAGATTCCTTGACACTACACCAAAAATTCAGAATCATGACTAAGGGAGGTTAGCTCCAGGTATTTTTTATTGACATTAAAGTATATGTTTTCTGAGGGCAGAGGTCATGTCAGTTATACTGAGCTCTGGTATTCCAGCATCAAACTCAGTGCCTGGCACATAATATAGTTTTTAAATAAATGAAAATTAAAAATTGGGTATGCCAGACCCAGTTATTAGTCAGTCCTATTCTTATGGAAAAACTGAAAGACAAAGATTTTACATATAGCCCGGCTGCCATGGCTCAGTGGTTGAGCAAGGACTTATGAACCAGGAGGTCACGGTTCGATTTCCAGTCAGGGCACATGCCCAGATTGCTGGCTTGATTTTCAGTAGGGGGGCATGAAGAAGGTAGTTAATCAGTTTCCCTCTAATATTGATGATTTTCTCTCTCTTTCCCTCTCCCTTCTTCTCTTCTAAAATCAATAAAAACATTTTAAAAATCTTTAACAAAAAGAGTTTAATCATATTTCAATTCCACAATTATTTAAACATGAACATAGAAGAAGTTGTGTCCTGGCCAGGTGTCTCGGTTGGAGCATTGGCCCATACACCAAAAGATTGCGGGTTCAATTCCCAGTCAGGGAACATACCTAAGTTGTTGGTTCAATCACCAGTCAGGACACGTATGGGAGGCAACCAATCGATGTTTCTCTCTTTCTCTTTCTCCCTTCCTCTCTCTCTAAAATCAATAAACATATCCCCAGGTGAAGATAAAAAAACAAAACAAAGAAAATAGAAAAGTTGTGTTTGATACCCTTTATCACTTGTAAAAGGCTTTAAACCTTCCCAGTGAGAACTCCTGGGCTTTGGCCAAGCAGTTGACATAGTGGAAAAGAAATAGTTTTTGCAACCCCCTAGACTTGATAAGCACTCACTAGCTCTGTGCTTTTGCCCATTTACTTGAACATACCGAATTCCAATTTCTTCATCTATAAGGCAATAGCAATGTCACAATGTGATTCTGAGCACACTATTAAATAAGAAGATATAAACATAGAACTCGCATTATGCTTGGCGGGAAAGGACAGTCAATGAATGATTGCCCTTTCTCGCCAGATTCCTGGTTCAAGCTAATTGTTTTAAAAACCACAAGGGAACATTTTGGCAAGCAGTCAGCAACCCCTGCCCCTGGTCATCATTCTTAGTAATGTTTAGGGAGCATGGCAGTTCTTAATTGGAATTTAAAAGGATAATGAGTACAGCCCTGAACTTTAATTAGCAGAATGAATTTTCTTGATCATGGCCATTTTAGGACTATGCATGGCTTAGGACCAATCCATGTGCAAGAGATCTGAATTGGAAACTGTGACTTGTGCTGGGAAGATTCAACCACAGAGATCTTTTTTTTTTTTTTTTTGGGGGGGGGGGGAGGCAGGGCGGGGTATTTGGCCTCTGGCTAAATTGTGATGATGTATACTGGAACACCATGAGATAATTCATTAAAAAAAAAAAAGCAACTGACAGGCATATTCAAGACTGCTAGAAACTACTATTGTATCTACATTTTAATAGTGCCAAAAATATGGATAATATCCATCCATGGCAAAGGAATAGAGAAAAAAAAAAGACTTTTCCCCCCTTGCTTAATTCCTTGGAGAAGACATTCTAATTGTTTTAACTCTTTTACTGGGGGTGGGGGGGATGAGACTTGAAAGGCTTAAGAAAGCTTTGGGAACTCCCTCTTTTCCAGCTGTGTTAACAAACTTCTGTGAAACAGATGGGTGGCTGGCTAAAACACTCAGAACTGCAAACTCTCTTAATCAATTGACACTTCCCAGTGCTATGAAATCCATAACAAAATTAACCCTCCCATCGCTGCTCTGGGAACATCTGGGCTTTGTTATGTCTTTCTCACTTTCACTTCAACTATTTAAAAGAAATTCATTTCCATAGCCCTATCCTTTCTCTGCGAAATTTTCTCTTCACTTTGTAGATACTGATAGTAAAGTCAGCTGTGGAACTTTTCTTAAACAATTGGTCCGTGCCACATTGGAAACAGATGATTTCTGCATCACCATATACTTTGGATGTTAAATAGTTCACTATAGATGCTTACTAAGTAACAAGAAACTGTAATGCTCACAGAAGACAAGTTCCTTTATTCTGTAGTGATGATAAGAATACAGAATGTTTATATGGGCTTATAGTTTTCAAAGCACTTTCACACACAATAGCATCTTTGAATATGTAGGCATTGTATAATAATTTTTGTGAATATTCAAGAACAAATGATTGTCAGTGATAACTCAATGTGGAGGCTTCCTAGCTGTTTCATTTGATGGCATTCCTGGTCTCTCTAACTTAGCCTTGGCTCATGATGGGGGTGAGGTATGGAGCGTGGACAGCCGTTTTACACATTGCTGTTAGTTCCCAATTATGGTATGGCTGTTATGTTACACTCTGTGGGAGAGGCTTTAGTGTGCATGAACTTAAAATAAAACTAGGGTGACCAATCAAATAGGGTGTCATGGTTTGCCCAGGATTGTCCTAGTTTTAAACCTGAAAAATCCAATATCTCAGGAACCTCCTTAGTGACAAGCAAAATGGGACAGTTGGTCATCAAAATCTATGGTAGGTAGCATTTTTATTGTATAAAACACAAAAGAGAAAAGGTCAACTTAATGTGGTTATGAGTATTTGTCCCCAAAGATAGCATCACAAAGTTAAATGTAAAATGAATGCTCACATGAATAATCAAAATTCATTTAGATTTTTACATTCAAAACTAGAAAGTAAGTTGTCCTTGGAAAGTGATGGTGAGGGTTCAAAACATGCCTACTTATATCCCTATTGAAAATGTAACATATAAAATGACTGAATGTACACAGGGGTAACTATTAAATTCATTTAGGTTTATTTTCGTAACTAGAACGTAACCTGTCTTTGACTTTTCTACTGGAAAATGCTGGCAAGTCTTCATAAACATGCCTATATTATATCCCTATGGAGATTGTAATATGTAAAATGAAAAATTGGGACATTAATGCAAGGGCATTAACAAGTGATATCTCCAATATGTCCAGAGCTTCTGGTCAAGTGGAAAAAAAAAGTCACTAGGGTTAATAATTGTCAAAATGAATGCTGCTTTGCCCCACCCCAGACTTACCAGACCTATTGATTTTAGAGGCAGTAGTTATATTTTTTCAAAAGAATTATAGGTCATTCTGGTGCACAGTTAAAATTGAGGACTGATGCATGTTTCATGTAACACATGGTTTCTTGTTGGAATAAAAATCTTTCCCTCCATGCTATTTTTAGTTGATTGAGTTGAGATACTGATTAGAGGACATTTGGGTCAATTTGCCAGATGTTAACATAAACTGATGACCCCATTTAGTTCCTATCGCTATTTTATTTCCATTCCTCTTCATCATCTTAAAATACTGTTGATGTTCTGTTATACTTAAAAGGTGTTGCCCTGGCCAATGAGGCTGTTGGTTGGAGCATCGTCCCATACACTGAAAAGCTGAGGGTTTGATTCCTCGTCAGACACATACCTAGATTGGGGGTTTGATCACTAGTCAGGGTATGTGAGGCAGCCGATCAATGTTTCTCTCTCTCTCCATCCTTTCCTCTCTCTTCCTCTCTCTCTCAAATCAATAAAAGCATGTCCTCTGGTGAGGATTAAAAAAAAGTGATAACTCATTCTTGAATTAGGATTTAACAGCTTCCTCTTCAGTAGAGAGAGCAGGGAGATTGCCTTCAGTGAATGGAAGGGCTGTGGGAGGGAAGAATATGCAGGCACCAGCAATTCTGAGGCCTTGCTCAGCTGTGAGGGCTGGAACTCAACCAAGAAGGAAAGTTTACTAACATTCCAGATTTGACCTAGAGGCCCTGAGTGGGCAGGGAGGGATACCCCCATTTAAATATTCTGACTTTCCTTGTATGCTGCCTTCAACACAGTATTCAGAGACTCCACAGAGAAAGCCCACTTTAGGATTTAAATTAAGAACAGAGGCTTTAACTTAACTCTTGAGTTAAAGCAGAAATTCAGTTAAATTGTCATCATGCTCTAACTATGGACTAGCAAAATGTCTTTTGATGCTATGTAGGTATTAGGCACTAAATCAACCAAAGCAGTGCACAGATAACCTACCCAAAGGCATCACTCCACATGATAATGTTAAAGAGAAATAATGGGAAAATGGGAATAATAATGATACTAACACTTAATATTTCCCCATGTCCTTACGGGGGTAGACCTTATTCTAAATGTTTTACATGCATCATATTAGTTTTTCTAATTCCAATATGAAGTAAATATTACCTGCATCATACAGAGAAGACTTAGGCTCAGAGAGTTCAAGGCATTCATCTAAGATTGCATAACAAGGAAGAGTCAGAGATAGGATTCAAATACAAAGCTGACTCATTTTCAAAGTTTATAATTTTATTTCTTTTGCTTGCTTCCAGAATACCATGTTTCATTAGTTAGGGATATCAGAGAAAGAGCTCAAAAATGTATTGCAATGTTAACAAAGAATTTTCAGTATAAATAGAGGTTTCAAAACCCATCCAAGAAAGGGTTTATTATTGAATTATCAGAAAGATCTTTCATTGGCCATTCTGAAACATAGGCCAGGAAGAGAGTATTATACCTGGAGGCTTGTGTGTTATGAAACTCTGTTACTTGGCCAGTTGTTCATTTTCTAAAGGGTTCCTACAACAAACAGATTCTTCCTGGCCTTCTTATTTTCTCCAAGTGATAGCTTCTCCATTTGAAGGGAAGTATCTTTTTCAAGTCAGATTTTTATGTCTGTGTGAGATTCTTTGAAACGCCTCAGTTCTCTAATAAACAGAATTAATAGCATTGGGATGAGCTTCTAACAAATTCCAAACAATGTGCTCTTCTGTGCTATAACTCTTCTCTGACAGCTCACCAAGATGGTGCATTTAATGGTTCCATAAATTTGTGCAATGGTAAACAAATGACTAATAAGTGTCTGGATGTTCAATGAAAACATTCAAATGAACATACTGCAGAAATAAATAAATTGCCATTAAAAGCTTAATAGTGATTGCATACATGTTAGCCCATAGACTGGGAAACATAGTGGTTTAGGAAAATGTACAAGTGGACAAATTATTAATGGTGGTGCTTTTAAAAATGAGTGTTTATTAAGCAACATAAATTGGACCTAAGTCCAAAGAGGAAGTCTCTCAGCTTTTGGCAATAGCTATCATAATCCATATAATAAAGAGCCAGGGTTGTAACGAGCGATTAGCACCAAAGACTTGACCAGACCGGAAGTCAGTGCTGGGTTGCTGTGGTGACCCACCACTGACTGCGGCTGCTGCAGGAGCCCCGACCCAGCATTGACTGCCTAGGGGGCTGTGGATCAGGCCCAGAGAGAGGCCTGCAGAGAGAGAGAGGCAGGGTCTGATCCGTAGCCTCTGTGGCAGCCATTGATCAGAACTTGCCTCTCTTTCTCTCCTATCCTGGCCAACAGCCGCACCTCCATTTCTCTCCAGGCCTCCACCGGGGCTGCTGATCAGCCCTGCCTTTCTGATCAGGCCCTGTTTATAGGCTCAGAGATGCTGACTGGCATAGAAACTGACCAATCAGAATCAAATATGGGTCAACTATGAGGCTCCAGTGGCTGCCTAGGAGGCGGAACTTTTGATGCTGACTGGCATAGAAAGCAACCAATCAGAACCTAATCTGGGTGAACTGTGAGGAGCCAATGGCTGCCTAGGAGGCAGAGCTTTTGACACTGACTGGCATAGAAACTAACCAATCAAAACCAAATTGCCAACAGAGGAGGGCAGTTGCAGGCGAGATCAGGCCTGCAGCGCAGGGCATAGGGGGTAGGGGCGATCAGGCAGGCAGGCAGAGGGGTTAGGGGCAATCAGGCAGGAAGGTAGGTGAGTGGTTAGGAGCCAGCAGTCCCAGATTATGAAAGGGGTGTCCAACCATAAACCAGCGGTCGGACATCCCCCAAGGGGCCCCTGATTGGAGTGGGTGCAGGCTGGGCTGAGGGAACACCCCCCCTCCATGCACGAATTTCGTGCACCGGGCCTCTAGTCTTTAAAATATATATATATATTGATTTCAGTTAGGAAGGGAGAGGGAGAGAGAGATAGAAACATCCATGATGAGAGAGAATCATGGATCGGCTGCGTCTTGCACACCCCCTACTGGGGATTAAGCCCACAACCCAGGCATGTGCCCTTGATCAGAATCGAACCAGGGACCCTTCGGTCCGCAGGCCGATGCTCTATCCGCTGAGCCAAACTGGTTAGGGCTGGACCTCTAGTTTTATTATAATCAAGTAATAGAACCACAGAGTTCCAGCGAATTTTTACAAGTGGTCTATTCTGCCCCTTTAATTCCTCCACATTGTAGTTTTTAAAAATGTTCTTTATATCTAGGGCAGTGATGGCAAACCTTTTGAGCTCGGCGTGTCAGCATTTTGAAAAACCCTAACTTAACTCTGGTGCCGTGTCACATATAGAAATTTTTTGATATTTGCAACCATAGTAAAACAAAGACTTATATTTTTGATATTTATTTTATATATTTAAATGCCATTTAACAAAGAAAAATCAACCAAAAAAATGAGTTCACGTGTCACCTCTGACACGTGTGTCATAGGTTCGCCATCACTGATCTAGGGGAACCAATTCAAGGTCTGTCCTGATAAAAGTTCAGTAAAAACTAGGAATTGAATTTAAAAATGTCCCTCCCCCTTGCCATCATTTAATTGGCTAAATCATCTTTATTCTTTCTGTAGTCTCTTTTGTACCCATGACGTGTCCAAATTTCCATATCAGTGTCCCATCCCTGATCATCTAAAAATTTTGATAGTCTCTTAACTGATGTTCTACCTTCTTAAATCCTTCTTTTCATTAATTCTTCCCCATGGTAGCCTTCTCCCTTGCTCAGAAATGTTCCATAACTGAGGCCAGATTAAAATTCTATAGGCTTAGCCTAAAATTAAATATTGTCAATAACTCAACTGTATTTTTATGTGGAAGTTAGGAACCTTCAGGTTGCAAGTGATAACCTAATTCAAAGTGGCTTAAGACAAAGAAAAGATAGAAGAGGAGGAGGAGGAGGAGGAGGAAGATGATGTGCAGGAGGAGGAGGAAGAAGATGTGCAGGAGCAGGAGGAGAAGGAAGGAGGAGGAGTAGGAGGAGGAGGAGGAGGAGGAGGAGAGAAGGAGTCAAAAGGGAGAGAAAAGAAGGAAGAAGGAAAGAAGGAAGGAAATAAGAAAGGAAAAGAGAAAAGGGGAGGAAGGGATTAGTTTATTAACTTCAGTGTTGGCCTCAGCCACAGCCAGATCCAAGTGCTTTACTGATGTCACTGGATTTTCCCCTGCTCCTTCCTTTGGCTCGGCTTCATCTGTGCTGGCTTCGTTCTCAGAAAGGCTTTCCAAATGAAGGGGGGAAAAAAGATGCCAACACCTCTAGCCCATCCTATAACAACTTCAGGGGAACTATTATGTCTTTAAAATCATGCCAACAAAGACCAAGGCTGGTAGCTTCTTCCTGAGTCAATCACTGTAACCAGTTTGAGACTAAGATTGGATCAGCTCCACCCCTTTCAGAAGAGCTGAGAGTGAAAGACAGATGGCTCCCCAAAGAAATACTGTTGATATTATAAAATGACAGATTTTGGTAAGATAAAAGCGACAGATATGCATTGTATATTTCTATCCTTTTTCCCCCCAACCTTACCTCATATTTACTACCAGGGGTCAAGCCAAACAAAAGTATCCATTGCTTCCCATAGTATTCTGCCAATTTTTTGCTTTTGTTTTTTCCTTTTTTATGTTTTCTCAGACCCCATATCAATTCCTCAATGGTAAATTGAGGTTAATAGAACAAAACAAACAAACAAGGGAAATGCTAACATATGACTTTTTAATATCCTTGCCAGACAAACTACAAGATGCCCAGAATTTCAGATAAGCAACAAACAACTTTTTAGTATAAACATATCCCAAATATTGCATGGGATATACTTATGCTAAAAAAATATTTGTTGTTTATCTGAAGTTTAAACTTAACTAGGTGCCCTCTATTTTTATTCACAAAAATCTTAGCACTCTCCTCTAAGAAAATGCACAAATTTTTCTAAATATTTTTGATCATGGGACTTTCCCCCCCACAAATCATCTACATGAATGTTGCATACAGTTTGCTTCAGGAGCAGCTATAGTAACTCATATTTCAATAATTTAAGGGAAACTCAGCACTCTATGTACAGTCCTTGCACTACATGTGTAGTTTTCTTAGCCACTGTCCTGTGGAGTGAAATTATTTTCATTGAAGAAAGAGCTGAAAGAAGAAAGAAGGATGCATTTGACTTGCAAATGATATTACCCCCAAATAGAAATTGATAACTTATGAGCAATACAAAAAAAGTTGGGGTTATTTTATTTATTTGTCCCTGGCTTGCTGAGCATGACTAAGGCTGATGAAAAAAATATTTCCAAGACCCAGGGACAATTATGCTCTTAAAAAGTAATACCTACTGAGTGATGAAATGTTTATATCTCTTGATTTTAGATAACACTGAAAGCAGAGACCCTCCAGCTACCTCTTAGCCCATGATGTGTTATGTCAAAAAGATTCACTACAGGTTATTTGCACATGTAATTTAAACCATCCTATAAATTAAAAGTGTGCTTGTGTATATGTGTGAGCATGTGAAAAAGTCTATAACAGCAGACTTCCCAAAATTATCACAAAGAAAGATGCTTGTTTAAAAGAACACTCCTATGTGAGGTTTTCCTTTTGTATTTTTCTCTATGCTATTGAAGCTACCCAATATCACATCTGGAAATGGAAATGTCTGAAAGAAATGCCATTCATCGTACAGGGCAAGAAGCAGAAACCTGAGATAAATATGCCTCTGTCAAACGGAAGCAGGCAAAATTACTAAAGGAAAGAAACCAGACATCCTGGGGATTTTTTAGATAATAATTTATAAATGCCAAAGTTTTCATCAAATAAATAAAATAGACATTTAACCCACTTATGCGCATAGAGTTTAAATGCAAAAGGAAGAATATGAAATAATTACATTATAAGAAAAACTATGCTCTATAGTATCTTAATTTCCTATTTGGTCAGTAAACTATCATTGAAAGATATTGGGAAGCCCTAGCTGGTTTGGCTCAGTGGATAGAGTGCTAGCCTGCGGACTGAAGGTTCCCGGGGTTCGATTCCAGTCAAGGGCATATGCCTGGTTGCAGGCTCGATCCCCAGTAGGGGGGCGTGCAGGAGGAAGCCAATCAATGATTCTCTTTCATTATTGATGTTTCTATCTCTCTGTCCTTCTCCCTTCCTCTCTGAATCAATAAAACTATATATATTTTTAAAAGATATTATGAAAGCTATTGGGAAGATCTCTACATTCTCGCATGCTCTTGAAGTCCTTTGATTTTAAAAGAGTGAGCATGATGCACATGCTTATTTATGCACTGACATATGTGTACATTGTTGGATCCAACAAGTGATGGGGGCTTAGAAAATGGTAATGGGTAGAAGTGCCTGTGATAAGAACTATAAATTGTAGAAGACTCCATTCCTTCATCTTCTCTATTTGCCTTTCAAGGTTCTGTGTTCTACTACTCATCACCTGCTTCTGACATTGTTCTTTAATTTATTGCTCTGGATCCTTTTGACTCAGTTGTTATTGTTGGGGTTCTTTCTATGTAATTACAAATGAAGGCACCTGTTATGCAAGCCTTCAATGAGCCATTTGTTTTTGAGATATATATTCTAATTCATTCATATTTTAATGTCCACCTACTATTATAGAATACTAGGTGATTCATCCTTTCATTAATACCACTTGGAAGAAGAAGTTATTTGAAAAGACAAAATCTTATGTAGAGAAACAAATCTTTGTAGAGCTTCCAAAATTGGAGGTATGGGGGACTACTCTTCTAAGAGTCACAGAGGAGGAGGAGGTCTTCTGCTCTTTATTAATTTTGCACTTTGTACAAATTGTCCTAACAGACAATGTCTCAGAGGGTGGGGATTATGGCTACATTGATCAACATTAGCATGGTTCTTGGTACAAAGCAAGCAATCAATAAAAATTTGTTGTATAAGTGAATGAGTGAATGAATAAATGACATGGATTTTGGAATAGTTTCTTATAACAAAATAGAGTTAAAGAAATTGATTCTGTAAAGGAATAAGTAGTTCTAATATATTCAAGTAATTATTGTTGAGGAGTTATTCTAGGAATGATTTCTTACTTCATCTCTTGCATTGTTCTCAACTCTCAGTCCATCTACTTCTAATCAACATTTCCTTTTAAAAAATTAAATGTATTGGGGTGAAATTGGTTAATAATTTTTTATGCATTCCAAGTGTACAATTCTATAATATATAATCTGTATAGTGCATTGTGTGCTCACCACCCAAAGCCTAGTCTCTTCCCATCACCACATATTTGACTCCCTTTACCATGTTCATCCTCTCCCCAACCCCCATCCCCTCTGCTAACCACCATTCTTTTATCTATGTCTATGAGTTGGTTTGCTTTGTTTGTTGCTTTCTGTTTTATATCCCTCAGTGTGCTTCAGTTGATGATCAGATTAAAAAAAGATGTGGTACACATATATAATGAGATACTACTCAGCTAAGAAAGAAATACTGTCATTTTAAACATGGATGGATCTTAAGGGTATCATGCTAAGTGAAATAAGGACAAGAACCATATGATTCATTAATCAACCTTTCTAAGACAGAAAACAAAGCCACATGTTTTAAACATAATTTTAGTATGTTCCACCAATTGTGTTGCCTTGAAATTTTTTTCTGTAATACTTAAAGCAAACAACTACTAAAAGTACCATTCCATTTCAAATTTAACTTCATAAGTTACCATAACCAGGATCTTTATTCCTTTATAGTCTTTTACTGTTTTTGTAAATCTGTTTATTTATGCATTAATATATGTGCACATTTTTATTTGTAGTAACAGTTCAATGATTGGTTCCGAGTGATGAAATTAATGCATATTGTTATTAATTATTACTTTGGCTGATCCAAGTCAAGCTTCTTCCTAGTCACCAAGTGTCAGCTTAACATTAACACTTTTGTTAAAAAGAAGAAAAAAAATCAGGGAAGTAGCACTTTATTTGAAGGAGTCCCTTGTATAAACATCAGCTGTAATGCTACCAGAGATTGACTGATTCAAAGTTCTTTCTAGGAGTGGACACAGGCTCTTTGCTCATAAAGTTGGCCCCACTGTATTCAGAAATATGAGCTCTTCACCTCCAAAGTTGTTCTTGGGTATATACAAGAGAAGAAAGACTGAACATTCCCGGGGATGAAAGCTCAACCCTCCTGCAAGGGCTCCCCATTGACTCTGTGAATGTTGGGAAATGGTGTAGGTAAAACCTCTTACCCTCTTGGGAGGGTACAGGTGCTGCGTGGCTAACTCCTGACTGAACTTGTGATGCTGCGCTTTGGACACCACCTCGCTGGAAAAGAATCATTACAGGACTGTTCTGCAAATTGAGGTGTGATGCAGCTTTCTTCTTTCAGGCAGTGGGAGGTAGGAAATAGGAGGAGGGTTGAGTTCTCAAACTCAGATGCACACTGAAACAACAAATAACCTGGAAAGCTTTAAAAATACAAGGATGCCTGGGCTTCATCCCCAGAGAGTCGGGTTTAATGAGTCTTGGATATGCCTGGACACAGATTTTTCAGAGGCCCCCTAGCTGATTGTGGTGCATAGCCTAGATTGAAAATCAAATCACTGATCTAGAATACAGATGAAAGCAAATAAACACCTATGGTGGAAGACAACTTGAGCCTTATTAAAGGGTCAAAGATTTAGGCAGCAAGTAATGTCCAGTAAAGCAAGGGGTTGGAGATGGGGAGAGAAGTTCCTGCAAAATGGTAAAAACAAAAAACAAAACAACAACAAAGATTGGTATTAGAAACCTGAATTGCATGGAAATGTGATTCTATTAATGTCAATCTTGCTGTATTTTTTTAAACTACTGTGATTGGTTTACAAAGGCATTACTTTTTTAATGAATTATTCATTTTTTAAAAAGACCAATATTGAGTGCAATATTCCTTTGACACATTTAACCATATGTGGTAGATAAAATTACTCCTCCCTCCCCAAAATGCACATGGCTTAGTCCCCCAAATCTGGGAGGCTGTTACCTTACATGACAAAAGGAATTTTGCTGGTGGGATTCAGTTAAAGATCTTAAAATAGGAAGATTATCCAGGAGTATCTGGGTGGGTCACATGTAATCACAAGGGTTCTTAGTAAGAAGGAGACAGAATAAAAATCAGACAAAGATGTGATGATGGGAGAGAGGATGCTGTGATGCTCCTTGAAGATGAAGGAAGGACCATCAGTAAGAAGTGCTGGCAGTTCTAGAAGCTGCAAATGCCAAGGATTCTCTGCTGAAGCCTGAAGAAGGAACATGACCCTCCGACACCTTGATGTCAGCCTTACAAGCCTCACTTTAGACTTCTGACCGCCAAAAACTGGGAGATAATAGATCTGTGCTGTTGCAAGCCACTAAGTTTGTAGTAATTTCTTAGAGCAGTAATAGGAAATGAATACCCCACATTTTTAGGAAGACTAGCTCTTTAGACCACAAAGCTATCCCCCCTCCCCCACCTCCGAAAAGCATCCATTTACTTTGTAGCTATTAACTAAATTGCAGTCATTATGCTCAGAAGGAAATAGACAATGAGGTGCTACCTTAGCCAGGCAACCCTATAAAGTGCTGGCCAAAGTCCAAAAATCTCAGTCACGATGGAGGAGCCAGGATTTGGACTCACTCAGTGCAGCTAAGGATAAAATGCACCTGGAGACAAATGCCATTCCCGTGACCTCACCAGCCAAGCCAGATCTCCTGCAGGTCTCCGATACCAGAACAGCTCTAGTACAGGCTCTCAGACTTGGCTGCTCAGGGGACTCCCCGAGGAGCTTTTAAATATCCTCCTGCCCAGGCCACGCTCCAGACAAATGAACTCCGAAACGCTGGGAGTGGGAACCAGCAGTCTGTGTTAACAAGTCTTTCCTAGCAGTGGTTAACGTGAACGCATACGTGGATCACCCGTTAAAATACCCAAGATTCTGCATTTCTAACAAGAGCGCCCAGGTTATGCCGATGATGTCTTCAACGAGCAAGGTGATGTAATGTCCTTTCTTCCCCTACTCTGTGAGATTTTTCTGTGTTAACCAGCAATCCAGGAAGAATTGAAATAGGAGGTTTAGAGATTATATTGTGTGAGAATTGCTGGTAGAAAGACACACATCACTGCATTTAGTTCTGTACTGCTTTGGGCCTGTTTTGCTCATTTCCTAATCTTATAGGTATTAGTTTTCAGTGATTGCAGCTAAAAGGCAAGAAACAACCAAGAATCTTTTTTTAAAAAAAATCTTAGGTGAAGTAGGGCATATAGTATTGAAAATCTGCAACTTAATTCTTCTGTTGGTTGGTTCTCTATCCCTCAGTATGTCAGACGGAGTTTTATTTTAAAATAACAACAAAACCTCATTCATTGTATTCTAAGTGCCAATACACAATACAGGAAATTAAAAGCTCACATAAATACTGGTGGGGTTGGGGAAGCTGCTGCATGAGTTCCAGATCAAGACGTACTAGATCTACAGGAAAACATAGGTGATGATCTTAGGTGCTGGTAGAACTCATGTGTATGGCTCCCAGGAGTCTACTGAAAAGCCTTGTGAATTTCAGGAACCTCAGGAGAGCTTCCCTGTCAGTATCACTTCTATGCACACAATGGAGTGGTGAGGGCCTAGGAGGGGCAGGTGTGGGGTGAAGGGGGTCAATGGAAAAAACAAACAAACAAAAGGGACATCTGGATTACTTTCAATAATAAAGGTAAATTAAAAACAACAAACAAAAAATTCATAAATTATATTAATAAGGACATTTAACGGATCTCTTTTTTCAAATTTTTGTGTAAGCTGCATTGAATGTTTTCCTAAGCAGTTTTTAAGGCACCAACATGAGATTCACATACATTCCTTTATTATTTAACTTAGACTATTTTTACTTCATAAAAACAAATAAAAACTAATGGGGCTATCATTTAGTGTTTCTCGGAATATCCAGCGCATTGCTGGCACTGGACAAATGTCAACTAACGGAGACTGAAAGAATTTATCACTGTTCTGCCTACATATGTGATAGTGAAAGGGTAGTTTCCTTTCAGCCAATTGAACATGAGCTACTATCTAAGTGGATACGCAAACAGCTTCTCTTGGAGATAAGTGTGAACATCCTGTCGTTGGGGAAGTCCTTCAAATGGGTGGAAAGGTCAATCTTCTTATTTAATAGTCTCCTGGAGGAAGGATTGCCTTGGGAATGATATTAATCTTCTCCATAATGGAGGATTCCGGAATTTAGTATTTCAAGGGGACTTCTGTGAAATGAGCTGAGCATCTCTTTCAACTGAAGATCACAGCAGAGTCCCCGTGCAGTGAGAATGTTTTCATTTCCCCAAATGATTGGGAACCCAAGTTGCAAAATACAGTAACAGATGTGAAGAGCTGCGTAAAAGCATCTTTGGACTTCCCAGAGTTCATGTGTCTCCATGAGGATCTTCCTGTTAGTAAATTCAAGACCAGTTGTCCTGGAGTTAAAGAAGCTTAAGATGCTATTAAAAATGAGTGCACCATGAAAGACTCATTGGAAAAATAGATTGCATTTAATTAAGAATTCCCGGCTATCTAAGCCTCCCGCTCAAACAGTAAAAAGTGGTTTTGGGGAGCTGCAAAAGCCCAGCCAATAACTAAGTAATAATTGGGGAAAGTAAATGAAGTCCAAACGCTATTAGAAAAGAAGAGAGGATGAAGCCCTTAGTTTTGTAACATGTTGGGACATTTGCAGCTGAACAACACCGGTAGGTATCAATGCAAAAGGCAAATTGGATGGGAGAGGCTGAATATAGCCTTTGTCCCTTGAGTCTATTTTTTTTTTTTTTTTACCTAATAGTTCTTAGAAACAGCGCCCAGATTGGATAAACTGAAGTGGTATCTCAGAACTCGTAAAGTGTCAGAGCTTTCTAAAACATGGGCATTCTGATTCATATTTAGAGGCAAGGATACTAGCTTTGCAATGAACTTTGTAACCAAACTCAGAAACAAGATTTAATGGATAAGCACTTTCATGTTTGGTTTCCTGTTTTCTTCATTTTAAAAATATGTTCTGATTTTCATGGTCTATAGATACTCCACACTTTGTAAACACCATGTCATTTACCATTTGGCAGTATCGCCCCCGTCCCGCCTTGGCTGTTGGTGTTATCTTCATGGCCTATCAATGTTTGTATAAGTTTTCTATAAGAACAGGAAGACTGTATTTGTTTTCTTCTATCTAAATTCACCCCAGTGCAAGTCAGAGGTTTCCCCAATGTTGAACTTTCACAGCCCCATACAAGAAAGGACACAGATGATGTCTGCATCTCTTGTTTGTCTTCTGCACTCACTCCTCTTAGCTATTTCCTTTGGTTAGGCTCCCATAGCATGACAGAGATGAGCAGTCCACATTTTCCTGACAGGTGGATATTGTGACAGCCATCGTAGCCTAACCCACTAACACATTAAATCGTGTCTGATTTTCCAGTCTGTAAAAAAATCACAAATAACCAGATGCAAAATCCAGTGCATTATTATCAAAAGAAAGGTCTAACCACAACAAAAGTTTTCTGGTAACAAAATATTTTTATTGATGCTATCTTGTTGGGGTCCTATAATAGGCACATCCATGGGATGGCCCCCAAATTCTCATGTATGTGAGAATCACCTGGAGACCTTGTTAAGCCATAGAAGAGTGCTCAGTTCCACCTCCAGAATTTCTGATTCAGAAAATCTGGGGGAGATACTAAGAATTTGCATTTACTTAAGAAGCATTATAGCCTGAAATTTTCTACCTGTTAACTCAAGGTTCAGAACTACTGGTAATGTTCACAAACATGTTGAACATACTATTCAAAGTCACATAGTCCTTTGCCGTTTGTACTGTTTGTTCCTTATACTATAGATGCATCTTACAATAACAAAATTTACTTAAGAAGCATTATAGCCTGAAATTTTCTACCTGTTAACTCAAGGTTCAGAACTACTGGTAATGTTCACAAACATGTTGAACATACTATTCAAAGTCACAAAATCCTATTAGTCCTTTGCTGTTTGTACTGTTCCTTATACCATAGATGCATCTTACAATAACAAAGTAATTTACTTATGGGAATAGATATAAGGAGGAAATCAAGATAAGGTTATAGGAAAAAGATGATACTGCTCTAGTATCAACACTATAGTGCCCCAAATCCCTTTTTCAAGGCCAATGCATCCATCATCTCTCACCCCCAGATGGTAATATTGATTAATTTTAGTGATGCTTATTGGAAATTGCTCTCAACCTCATTGAATTACCTCTTTCAAGATTATAACCCTCCCCAGGGGTTGGCATGAAACAAATTATTCTCTGAAGGGAAGAAACAAAGGCTTTGCCAATTTGCCTCAGTTTGAAAAGGATCATCACAGCTACAGTGCTCTCCAGAGATTTAGCTGAGGTCTCAGTTTCAATGGCATTGTGAGTCAGTCCCTCCCTCTCCCCACCCCACTTATTCTTACATTCATTGCTCACTTCTTCAAAGGTATATATCTTCCAAGACCACTCCCCAATAAACTGTTACACAAAACTCTTTGTCTTGGAGTCTATGTAAGTGGAATCCATTATAAGACAGTGTCTCCAACGTCTCCATCCCACAGACAAGTGATCTCAAGCCAGCAGCCTTAGCAAACTGACCCCAGAATTTCTCCCCAAATCAAGAGATCCAACATTTTCTAAAGAATGTCTGGACACAAAGGAAGTTGTTATTAACCAAATGACTCACATGCTGAATCACAAAACAAGGACCATTTGGAGAAAGGTCACCCCTCTTGGCTGTAACTGCAGAGTGTGTTTCCAGTTAAGTAGACACCCTGAGGGCCTTCTGGGGAGCAGCCAACATTGACCAACAATCACCATAGAAGCATCACCAATGGCTGCATAACGCCCCACAATCCAGAGATCCCTCCATCCTTCTTAGCTTTATGGCCTTGAAGCTCCCAGAGACACATTCTTTGGGAAATCTCAGACCTAGATGGGAATTTCCCATGTGCCAGGAACCAGAATTGTCAATGGAAGCGTCAAGGAAAAGCCAGCAATTCTCTACAGGAATGGCATTTGGAACATCCCCTCCCAAAACTAGACAGCTAATTATTTAATTTCTTTTCCTCCTCCTTATAATTTACACATGAAGTTTTATTCTCCTAAAAATGGTAAAATGGGATTTATTTGTGTTATGATTTAAATATTCTGTTGTTTACAGTAATAAAATAGATTTGAGCACATTGAAAGATGAAATTTGGGAGATTAAGCTAAAATAAAGGCTGAATATTAAACATTTTAATTTTTTAATCCAGATTTGATATTCTATGATACAGTAAATAGTAAGATTTTCCCCTTTTAAACATATCCCCCAAGAATCCTCAAAGTTCTTCCCCCTTTTCATTATTCTACCCAGCCATCCATTTATCTATATATATACTTAGTGAGCACAAATTTATTGAAGGTCTATTCTGTACTATATGTTGGCATATCCACAAGGATACATCTGTGAACCAGCTGACTTGGTTCTAGACCTCAAGAAACCAGGTCTAAAACCTGCACCTCCTCCCCTCTATGAGGAAGCTCTTCTTTCATTTCACCTGGGAAGGGGGCCTGTGGAGAGGAGGGATCTACTAGTAATTGTGTTAGAAATTTGTGTAATTGCTATAGCAAACTTAGTTTTCCTCTGGTCAGGTCCAGTTCTCAAGGGGTAAAAAGTCCCTTGACTGTAATCATCTTAAATGCAGGGTCATCTTGCTAATACTTGGTTAACACAGAAGAGTGCCTAATACCTTGTAGGAACAGGAAATGATGTGCACAACTACAGAAATCAAGGCAGAGATAATAAGGTAACTTGCTATGGCGAATACTGCCCCATTCTCTGTTTAATTTACATCCTGTCTAGGGCTCTTCCTAATGGCTTAGCACTGTCCCCTAGAAAGTGGACTGTGTTGATACATGCTCAGTTAAGACAGACATTGATTTTTGTTAGCTTTAATTCGATCACAGATTGCATTCAAAGGAATATGATTTAGTAAGTCAAATTATTTTAACTATATTACAGCACTTCAAACATTTACCTTTGAGCCCCAAAGAATGAATCGAGTGTCTCTTTTTCAGTTCTTCCTTGCCCCAAATTCTATGGGCTTACTCCAAGTCTAATCACTCTTAGTGCCTACTAGCCTGATACAGACAGGCTCAGGAGTTATCCACATGGGGGGATTTAGCTGCGCTTGAAAAGGGAGCAAGCAAGGGGAAAGGGGGAGGGAAAAAAAAAAAGCTGTATTTTTTTCTTTCCGCAGAGCAGGGACCTTTACAATGCTCCACAGTGTGCGAATAGAGCTACGTGCTGTGATACCATTTAGCAATAATGGATGGCTTGTGCTGCCCAGACTTAACAGGCCAGTGAGCAACATCAGGCTGCAGATGGAGTGCTGTGAGACTGCCGTGCATGAAAAAAGGATGAAAAATAAAATTGTCTATGGCTATTGTCGACATATTTATCCCTTGTTTAGGGATTCCCATGGCAACAAAAAGCTGTGACCCGCTAGTGGAGGTGGGGAGTCTGCAGTGTAGAAGGGTGAACTTCTTGCCCAGGAACTGAACCCTATCTGCGTGCAATCACCCCCTCTAGTGATGACATGGTGCATGGCAGGGCTTTTCAGAGTTTCCTTTGGCACCAAGCACTCAACGCCATATGTTATGGCTCTAAACTCTGAAAGCATAATATTATTATATTAAATTAGCATGACTTATTTTTTAGGAGACTTCTAAAACTTTATTGTTTTAATTCTTTTAATTTTTGCTTTCCAAGGTTTTGTTTTGTTTCCAAAAGTTAAACTAAATCTGGTAAATAACCAAGTTGCTGGCTTAAGCCAAACTCTTCTCTGTGACCTTGCCTATGTCTCCCACATTTGGGAAACCAGGTAAAGAAGAAAACAAACTGGCATGGAAGGAATAGTTAGGGTCTTTGAGGCCACTGTTCTTTCTTTCCTGGTAGAGGGGCTGGCATACAGTTATAATCTTAGGGGTGTCCTAAGCTATTATATCTCTGCCCTGACCCCCACAACCTCCCGCTCTCCAACTGTCATCTGTGACAATGTTCATGCTTAGAAGTCATATCCAGACCACCCAGAAGTTCACTATGCTTCAGGAGCAGGAATCTCCACCCAAAGTGTGCCTATTGAAAGGGTACAGTAGGATTAAACTCCATTGTCATTCCCCACCCCAAATTCAGTAGCCTAGACAGTGGTCGGCAAACTGCGGCTTGGCAAACCACGGCTCGTGAGCCACATGCGGCTCTTTGGCCCCTTGAGTGTGGCTCTTCCACAAAATACCGACTTCTGCGCATGGGCCACGAAGTTTCAATCGCACTGTACGTGCGCACCCGCACGTGGGATTTTGTGGAAGAGCCACACATGGCTCGCGAGCCGCAGTTTGCCAACCACGGGCCTAGTAGATTCCATGGGAAGACCTTACCCCTCCAAGAATTTACAACTCAAAACCTACCCCCTCAAGCAAGGTCTGAAGAGCAATTGATATTTCCTGGTCTATGTATTGTGGAATCTTGATCAACAACAAAGTTCCCATTATGTGTTCCCCAAAACACTGGTATCATGAGCTTTTCCTCTAAAAGAAGAAACTGGGATAAAAAAAATATTAAGTCCTGCACATGAAGTTTCAGAATGGGCTCTGAGAATCTATCATTTAATAATCAAAGGGGAAAAAACAACAACAACTGTTTAACTTTGCTAAACCTCATATTTTCCAAGCACAAATAATCATAGCTTCCGTAATTTGTTAATATCCTACCAAATATAGCTGTGAGAATCTATCATTTAATAATCAAAGGGGAAAAAACAACAACAACTGTTTAACTTTGCTAAACCTCATATTTTCCAAGCACAAATAATCATAGCTTCCGTAATTTGTTAATATCCTACCAAATTATAGCTGTGAAATTAATCTTGGAAGCACTGATCTTGAGCAAGTGCATGGAAATTCAAAGCAACCAAGGAACTCCTTAAGAAGCTGGATTTGGAAGCTGTGAACCCAACAATAAGGAAATGATATGAAGAAAATGAGACATAATAACCACCATAGAATTGGATATATTTAAATCATTCACATAAGGATTCTGTTTTGCCTTATAAAGTCTAATTAGGAAAAGGTAGACATGAAAGCATCATTTGGTTTTACTATGTTTTATTTAATTTTAAGTAAGAGAAGCATTTTTCTTCTATTTGTTCTCAAAGTCAAAGAGTACATTTTAAAAAATTCAGCTTTGGTAATCCCCTAAGTACTTGGATTCAGAAAAGTTTCCATCATGGGACCATTCCTGTTTCTCCATCTCTCTCCTTCCTCTTCCTCTTTTTCACATGCTCCCCAATCTCACCCCCATTCACACAATTTGGTGCTGTTTTATGTCTAGAAGAATGGCTTAATTTTTCTCAATGATCTTTTTTTTTTTAAGTTTCAGTATTCCTTTCCATTCTCTATATATTTTTCACTGTCTTTGTATTTCCTGCAAGATTTTCCACTGTGACAATAGTAAAAACTTTCACAAAATTTTGTGAAATTAAAAAATACTTGAGTTTTATCTCCCATAATTACTAGCTAGAAGACCTTGAGCAAGTGACTTAATATCTTTTAGTTTCAGTTCCTTTATCTGTTAAATGTATTGAATAATATCTGCCTTATAAATAAGCTTTTCAAAATATATTATACACATTTTAATATTCATTTTACATGTATATAATAGAAAATCTATCAATAATATTCTATTACCTATGTATGGTGTCAGATGGGTAGGAGACTTATTATGATGATCATTTAGTAAGTTGCATGTCTAATCACTGAGGTATACACCTAGAATGAATATAATATTGTATGTCAACTGTAATTAAAAAATAAAAAATGATTTAAAAACTGAAAAAATAAAATACAAAATTTCAAGGATAGTGCTTAGCACATAGTGAGTACCTAGTAAGTATTAATTCTCTCTTTAGAATACAATAAGATTGTTTGGCATACTAAATTATTTTGCTATTTTTTTATAACCACCCAGTCAAAAAAGAAAAAAAAAAGGTAACAACAAGAAAAGGAAGCTCTATTTAATGATACAAAGGATTTCATGGAACCCAATAAGTATGGCCAGACTAAATATAAATAAAATGTAAGTCATCAGGCAGCTACTCTTTCTGTCTCTGCATCTCACAATCTCAGCTCAGATTAGCAATAGAATATGTTACATCAAGTACTCAGACCTATAGTCCTTCTCTTCTTTGACTGAAGTCTACTGAGATTCACCAAGACATAAGCTTAGGTCATTACCCATACAATATTTCCTCACTTTACCCAGCCCACTCTGATAAGATAATAAACTACAGAAATGATTTTGATGGCTTTTATGGGAGATTTCAGTCTATAATTGGAGGGGAAATTCAGGGCTGTAGGTAAACATCTCTTTTGGCAGAGGCTAACGGTTAATTCCAAAAGGGAATCAGATATTTCATATCGTCTTTTATTCTTCAAGAAAATTAAATTTATCTCCCCTCTTTTCAAACACTGTGGGAATTTTTTTATTAACATGGGGATTGTCAGAGTTCAGACATCTGAGTAAGGTAACTACATAACAGAAATAAGCATCACAAAATCTGGAGACATGGGACTCTTGTCTATCACAAAAGAAGTCTATTTGATTGAAGACTAGAAGCAATCCAATCAGAAGAAGAGAAGCACAGTATGAATTGGTTATTAACGATCAATAAACCTTCTTTCCCCCTTAACCTCTTCAACCTATGACCCCCCCCATGATGCTTTCTTGTTATGGTCCAGAAAGCATATTTAACAAGGACACTGAAGCAGTGATCCAGTTAACGTAACCAAAGTTCTTCTATTCTTATGTTTTAATCCCTGCTCAGCCATTCAATTCCTAGGTGACCTCTGGCTTTTTTGGAAAGGGCATTATAGTGCTTATGGACTAAAGAACTGCTAATTCCTCTTTAAAAGAACTTGAAACTATAGAGGAAGATAAATACTTGGCTTAATAGGTTTGATCCTGATTTTTCCTCCAAACAAATTGACATTTGTTAAAAATTTGGTTTAAGTCTATAATTAGAGAAATGTAAAAATATTATGTCAGGTTTTGTTTTACCTGTTTATCTGCTAATTCAATACTTATTGAACATCTCTATGCAAAGGTTCTATTGTAAGTTTTGGGAAATAAAAAGAGATGAGTTTACAGCAACCCAGCTGCCAAGTTACTTGGGGTCTGTAAGAACCCCCAGGCAATAAACAAAAAAATTCTAATCTATATATATAAAAGCCAAAGCAACTAAATGACCAGTCAACTGGTCACTATGATACTCACTAACCAACAGGGGGCAAACACTCAATGGAGGAGCTGCTCCCTGGTGGTCAGTGTGCTTCCACAGCCAACCTCCCACAGCCAGCCAACCTCCCACGGTCCCTCCCCCCGGCCGGCTGGTCCTGATAGGCCCCAATCAGGACTGGGCGAGATGGCCCCAATCGGCCCCAATCAGCCCCAATTGCCAGCCAGGCCGAGGGACCCCACCCATGCACGAATTCATGCACTGGGCCTCTAGTTTCATATAATAGGTGAGCATATAGGTAAAACTGTCTAGGAACATACATAAATGATCTGAGGCAAGGAGGGGATGCAAGACAGTATTAGAAGAACCAGGATTTGGAGAACAAATAAGAATTTTCAAGAAAGTGGTGTTGAGGTCAAAGCACTGGGTGGGGAATGGGGATGACTTTGGATCTTCCAGAGGAGAGAAGAGAACATTTGAAGAAACTGCCATGGAAAAAAGGCAGGGCAGAAATCCTGGATGTTCTTGGTGGAGTGACTAATGGTGAATGAGTAGAAAGACAGGCAGGGATAGATCACAAAGGGCCTTATAAATTATTCTTTGGAGGATGAACAAAGGATCAGAGGCCAGTTGAGAGAAAGGAAATAGTGTAGAGGGGGTGTGTAACAGAAAAAAAACAACAACACCTCAGTCTTCCCCGTTCTGTCCAGAGAAAACCCCAGATCTTCCCTATGTCTTTCCTTCTTTTGAGTCTCCTTTACTATTCACACAAAACACTTCATGTCTAGTCACCAAATGTGTGGAGGTTGTTTCCCACACCACCAAGCAATTCTCTAAAACCAGTAGGGTGTCCAAGAATTCAACTCAATTCTCACACTACCTACTCAGAAATAGCATCAGATTCCATAGGTTGAGAGTTCAGTTCTACAAAACTGCTCTCCCTTCAGTTCAGATGGTGGTTGGAATCTTAGAAAGCCACCTGTACTTCTGATCAAGCTGCTGTAAAAGAGAGGCTCCAACGAACTCCTCCTTGGGTTTGATTAATTTGCTACAGCAGGTCACAGAACTCAGAGAATGATTTTACTTCCTAGATTACCAGTTGCACTGATAAATAACTTCTCAGCCAGTTGTCTCCAAATAGTCTGTCCCTTCAATAGAAACAACTGTGGGTTTATTGTTGGTCATCCTGCTCTGCAATAGTAAAGTTAATGATTTTCTTACAAAATAAGATGGATAGGTTAAAAAAATTGAAAATCAAAGATGCTTTCCTCTCTTTCTCCATCATTTTACTACTTTGAAAAAAAAAGTGAAATTCAAGTCTAAGAGTGAAGGATTTGAAATTACTATATCCAATGATCTAGTGTTATGAATGGAAGAAGAAACAGGAAGAAAAGCTTGTGCTGGTGTTCAGAGTTACTCAGATCTTTCTTTGGAGGTTGGGAGGAGAAAAGAGCCCCTAAGGCCCCTCATTTTACCAATAAAGTTTCTGTCTAATCCTCAGAGATGCAATAATGATGAAAGATACTGTTTCAGGGTGGTATAGTAGGTGCATGCATTACTGGTCAAGTTCCCCTGAGATACCTCAGATATGTGTCTCATTCCTTAGTACCATTTCCAGTTGGAAAAAAAGAGAAAAGACAGTATGTCCAGGTTAATTTCAACTGCTCCTATTTTTATTGCAACTGTAAGTTGATTAATTATCATCCGTTCTCAAAAAAATTAAAATTTAATATTCTGACAGTGTAATGTGCCATACATAGAAAAATGGATAATTTAGGGAGAGCGGTTAGCAAGAGAGAGAGAAGATTACATAAAGATAGGATTTCCATAAATAAAACAGTACATTAGGAAACTCAAGTTAAATAATACGATTTAGACTAAGTCCTCTGTATTAGGTTTCTATGATTATCATAAAAATTACCACATACTGTTGGCAAAACAATGTAAGCTTGTTATCCTAGGAGTTCTGTATTAGAAGTCGAACATAGGTCTCACTACTCTAAAATCAAAGTGCTAGCAGGGATGCATTTCTTTCTAGAAGCTCTAGGGGTGAACTTATTTCCTTAACTTCCCTGGCTTTTAGAGGCCACCCACACTCTTTGTCTTGAAGCCCTTTCCGCTGTCTTTAAAGCCAAACATATTGAATCTCTCTGACCATTCTTTTGTACTCTCATCTTCCTCATATTCTCTTCTGTTTCTTTCTTCTACCTTTAAAGACCCTTCTTGTTACATTGGGCCCACACTTTAACAGGGTGATCTCCCTCTCTGCTGATTAGCAGCCTTACTTCAATAAGCAACCTTAATTCACAGGTTCCAGGGTTTCAGATGCAGCCACCTTTCAGAGGTCCTTACTCTGTCTACCACACCCTCACTTCTTCCACACAGTTCATAAAACCACACATGAGATCCTACAGGTAGGTACCTGAGAAGTATTATTATTTAACTTTCTGAGTGCGTATGTGATATTTTTTTTAGATTAAAGGATATTTTACAAATGGTTATCCCAATCTTCAAGGTCTATATGATTCCAGTGGATTTAGCAGGCATCCTGTACATTCTGGGATTTTGGGAGTAATCATAAAAATAGTGTGCTTTCTCCCAGAATGCAACACCCTGCCAGTAAGTCTATTGAGATTGTGTTTGCAGTATCCATAAGCCACCTCACCTTCTACTGTAAGACAGGAGACTATAATGGGAATAATGCAATAAAACAAAAGTAGTAATTTTGGCTCATCTTTCTTCTAAAGAATTATTCATTTGCTTTGCTCAGCCCATTGATGTGCTGATCATGGTCAGTGGTGGAGATAGGTATTTGGAAAACCCAGGAGGTTCTAAATTGACCCACAGGCTATAAAGACTATGAAACTTCTAGAGGAGAAGAGGTCAGTGACAGAGAAGAAGGGATTAGGATGGGATAGGCTAAAGTTTGGAAAAGAGAGAAAGAAAAAAACAGCAGTTGTCATGAGACCAGGACTTCCGGGGAGATACGTAGCAAAGATGTTTGGGAGGAAGTCTTACTGTACACCCCAGTTTTGTTTCTAAATCTACCCTTTCCTTCAATGTGTTTGCAATTGGATATGTTTCTATTGAATGTTATATGTTGAAATTGTCCCTCAACGCAATCCAAATTTATTTGTCTTAAATAAAAATGATCCACAAACATTGCTTAAATGTTTACCAAGTAGAGAAAGCTGGAACCAAAATAAGGCCCAATTCCTGGCTTAAGAGTCCTACATTCTGCCTACATCTAAAGCTATATAAACAAATTAATACATCTGCTATAGGCAATAAATAGTAAGTTCTAATGAGTAGGGCCAATAAATTCTACAAATGATTGGACAAAAGAAGTTGCAAAAAAAAAAGTACATACACCAAAAAAGCCTGTCATCTTACTTCATATCAAATTAGCACTATGATTATAGCAGCCAGTTACTGAGCCTTTATTTTATGCTAAGTACATGCCAAGGCACTTTATCATATTGCATTTAACTTCCCACATTCTTGAAATGTAGATATTACCTCTATTTTACAGATGAGGAAATGGCTAAATATTTGCACAGAATAGGTGATTGAACCAGTATTCCAACTCATCTTATGTTTTTCTCTTTCCCTAACAGACCATGTGATAGTGTATAAGCCATATAACATTTTTGGTCATTTTTTTCTTAGTCTGTAAAATGATCAGTGTATTAGTTTTCCTTGCTACTGGTGATAAGCTGAAAAATATTGGTCTACAAACATATATTCACTTCCTAATATCCAGAACCTATGAATAGTAGTTTATATGGCAAAGGATTAAGTTAAGGATTTTGAGAACAAGAGTTTAACCTGGATTACCTGGGTGGACCCTAAAGGCAATTTAAATTTCTGTTGTTTTAAGCCACCAAGTCATTTCTTAAGGTAGCCTTAAGAAACTCATACAACATCATAACAAATGACCTCACAATTAGCAGCGTAAAGAAAAGCAACATATTATTGCACAGTTCCATAGGTTAGAAACCTGACATCAGTTCAGGTAGGTTCAGCTAGTTTCTCTGCTCTAAATCTCACAAGGCTGAAATTGAGGTGTTGGCAGGCCTGCGCTTCTTTCTAGAGCAGTGGTTCTCAACCTTCTGGCCCTTTAAATACAGTTCCTCATATTGTGACCGAACCATAAAATTATTTTCGTTGCTACTTCATAACTGCAATGTTGCTACTGTTATGAATCGTAATGTAAATATCTGATATGCAGGATGGTCTTAGGCGACCCCTGTGAAAGGGTCGTTTGACCGCCAAAGGAGTCGCAACCCACAGGTTGAGAACCGCTGTTCTAGAGGCTTCAGAAGAGAATGCACTTCCAAGCAAATTTAAGTTCTTGGTAGAATTCAGTTCATTGTGATTACAGGGCTAATGACACACAAGTTTGGAAAGAAATAGAACCCTCTCTGAGGACAAGGATCGTGAGTGTTGCTCATTGTGCTATTCCCAGGATTCAGCGATTTGTCTGGCTTAGAGTATGTGTATATTTAATACATTTTTATTGCATTTTCCCCCTGCAGGGAGATGCAGCTTCCATGTCTGCTAGGCTAACCATGCTAGCCACTAGAAACATATAAGGGAGGCAGGACAAAGCACACTGCTCTTGGAGCCTATGGTCTAGCCACGGGTGAGCCAACAATACTTAAATGAAAATATAAACAAGTTCATAATGACAAACCCTGTGAAGAGTTCTATGAAGTTAAAGCAGGAAGGAATGTAAAAAGTGCAAAAGGTACCCCATCTAGTCTTGAGAATATGGAAGCCATTCTTAAGCGAGGAGACTTTGAGCCCAAATATGAAAAATGGGAAGATGTTGCGTGAATGATGGCTACATAGGTGTGGGTAAGAAAAGGTGTGACCATAGTCCAAACCAGGAGTCCCGTATTTCCTACAGCTTGTGGAATCACTATCTGATTTTTAGTTTATTTATGTGTTTATTTTCTACTCTTGCTACTAGAAAGTAAGTTCCGTAATGATCCATAACAAGTACTTTAAAATGGTAATTTGATTGCCTTAATGAAAGATTCTAAGAACATTGCTAATTACATATTACAGTGTCTTATTTATGTAGACCTCTAGGAAAAATTTATCTGAGTTTTCAGTTTTCTCTATCAAGGTCGGATGTGTTTCTCTTTGGCAACCAAAGCGCTTTGTTTTGTTTTTAACTTACAGACCCTGTAAGCTGGGTTGACTTCCTGTGACTTGCGCAATTCCACAAGGCTCCATTCAAAAAGGCCCCTTGTTGGGGTTTAATGTTCTTGGGTAGCTGAAATTCTTAATACGTTTTTGTTTAAATTTGTATTTTGGACCTTGGGACAATGGAGCATGCGCTAGGCTTCTAGCTTCAGCTCACCTGCAGCCCCACCTCCCACCATCTGCCTGCCTCCCTGGGATGATGGGATCTTGGCTTTCTATGGGCCATGCCTGACCTCCCCCTTTCCAGCCTCACTCAGATGCTACTGATGCCCCCTTCCTCTTGGCACCTCAGGCACTGCCTGGCTTTTCTGTCTCAGGATAGCGACCACTCTGCACCCAGGGAGAGTTTGTGCACTGGCCTGGGCCGTGGGGAGGGTCAAGGTCAGGCGGTGCAGACCCCGTGGTGTCTCAGGACAGGGCATAGCAATGGGAGTCTCTGCCCTGGGCTGGCAGCACCATGTCATTGATGGGGAAAGCCTCTGGACCATCCCCAGATCCATGTACTGATCACACCCAGGCAAAGGATTTTCAATCTTTTGGGGGTTGCCTGTTCTTGTTGGGTTGGAGTAACGGGTCGTGGGAAGGGCAGACTGACTTCCTGGCTCTCAGAGAGCACACATTGTGTAGGTCTGGTGGCTGCAGGAAGGAGAGCCCAGCAGCAGGTGGGTCTCCTGAGCCAAGTCAGGAGACAAGCTCCAGGTGCCTGCTGAGAGCCTGCTCTGTCAGCCAGTGTCCCCAGGCCCGAGGGAGAGAGCCATTAAATAACAAATAAAACCACCATAACAGGTCTAGAGTGAGAGCGTGAAAAAAAGGAAAAAGTTTCATGTTTTATTACATTTAATAGCATTTTCCCTGCTTTTTGAATTAGGGCCCCCACATTTTCATTTTGCAGAGGGGCCAGCAAATTATGTAGCTGGCCCTGCCTATAAATCACATACTAAATCATATTTTACTCATTATGCTGCTGCTAGGAAAATCAGAACAAAACTTCAACTTTAGCACGATATCAAATAATTTATGGCTTATACGTTGAGTAGAGAAATAACCTTCCACCCATCTTTTTTTCTTATCTTTCTTGATTTTACTAGTATTTCCCTTTACCTTTTTATGTACCCAAAGAAGAAAAAACTCATTTTTAATTATCTTTGAGAACTTTAATCCTTTTTTATGTACTTATCTAAGATAGAAAGTCACTAATTAAATAACAAGGGAATTCTGTATGTGCCACACTCCTATAAAACTCAAGAAAAGCTTGCTTGATATGACTTGTAGTTATTTACTTCATGTAGGAATTTGCCACCATTGCAGTTGGTACTGTGTAAGTACATTCTATCTTGTCACACTCATCAGACTTGTGAGATATCTAACTTCTTCACTGGCTAGAATGTTCAATGAGGATGCTATGAATGGAATCTGTCGTGCCCCATGCTTTATCCCACCATCTCACAGAGAACATGATTTAGAGTTATTGATGTGCCCTGGATGGGTGGCTCAATTGGTTGGAACATTGTCCCATACACCAAAAGGTTTTGTGTTCGATTCCCAGTCAGGGCACATACTTAGTTTTCAGGTTTGTTCCCAGGTCAGGCATGTAAGGGAGGCAACCAACCAATGTTTCTCTCTCACATCGATGTTTCTCTCTCTCTCTCTCTCTCAAAACAAAACCTTATCTTCAGGTGAGGATTAAAATAAAAAGAGAGCGTGATCAGCATGTAATATTGCCTGCCTTTGTAGAATGGAAACCTACTCACTTTATATGCATAAAAATGGTTGCTAAAGTACTTTGTCTTTAAAATCAAATGTATGATCTCCACTGCTCACAATGGCTATTAGCTTCTGGCCCCATAGTCCTTCAAAGGGATACTACCTTCAACATTTGCATTGCAAGCTAGAATAACCCATTAATTAGTGATTTTTTTTAATTGATCAGTTAGTATATGCCTGGTTTTTCTAAGCACTGGGAAACCAGTAATGCACAAGTTGGAAGCTATCCCTAACCAAAAGAGATTTCAGTCCTAAGGAGCAAGTAAACAAACAAATGTAAACAAACAAACAATACCACTGTAGATGATATGTTAAAAAGGAAGAAAACAGGATTATATAGTACAGGCAAAAGTTGGGGGAGTTATGGGAGTTTCGTTTCATGTAAGCCAGAACTTTAAGGAGCCTAGGAGGAGCCAGTTGTTAAACATGCTGGGAGCAGAAATTCTAGAAGAGAAAAAGGTTAGGAAAAGAAAGGAGAGAAAGGCTGAGGCATAGCCAGGATAGTCCATGATACCCTTGCAGAATTAGCCAGAAGTAGCCCAAACCTCCTTCCTGCTCTACCCTCCCTTAGTCATTAAGGCCATTAAATGGCTCCCTCTGGTAGTCGCTACACTTCAAACATTCTCATAGGACAAAATCACAACCGATAGAAGAAACATTTATGAGTGATACCAAGAAAACAATATTAGCTGGGTGAGTAGGGAGATAGCGAGCCAGGAAGGAGGACTACGAGCATAAATAGGTAATGGTCTCTGATTGGCCTAAGAGAAAGCAAAAGGGCAGGGCAAAACCAATTAATGTTGACAAGGGACCGAACATGGATGCTTTATCTAGTTGCTTCTTAATTTTCCTAATAATTACTGCAGTCAGTACTAACCTCTGACTAACAACAGTCTGATCCCTGCCTGTGATGAGACTTTAATGTTAAAAGTTGACTTTCCCTTTCTCTTACATATCGAAATTCCAAAAAAAAGAAGAGAACCAAACAGTTGAGTCACTCTAAAGCATCCTTAGTCAAACTTATGAGACTCAAAAGGCTTCTTTCTACTGTCCAGCCCAGCTCCTCCATGGCAGGCTCTCTCTTCCTGGCAGCCTTCAAGAGGTTCCAAACCATCCCATCTTTAATGCTCATGCAAGGGGCATTTCTGGCTATTACATGTGATACTTATTTTAAAAGGTGTTCTGAAACTTCCAAACACTGAAAGTTTTTGAAAGGCATATGATGATGATGATGAGGATGATGGAGATGATGATGAGGATGGTGATGGTTGTGTAATTCTACCCCTTCATCCAAGTGGTGGTGGTTTCCTAGAAAAAGCAAACCTGATTTTTACTGGCAGAAATGATTTGCAGGGCCACGTCCTGTGAATGAGAACGTTCACTGCAGGAAGCAAGCGTTCCCACGGATTGCAGTAGGTGGTTAGCTTTGTGATTGCACTAACATCATCACAACCTTGCCTTAATTTAACTCCATTAAATAGAAGAAAACCATGTGAGATCCTTTAGTTGGTGTGTGTGTGTGGGTGTGTGGGTGGTGGTGGTGGAATAAGGCTCCCTTGAATGCCCTTTTTAACTCAGTGGAGCATTCCAGGAATCAAACCACTCTAGGTTTCAAGGGTCTCAAGAACCCAGCCATGGTTTGACATTAAGCAAAGTTTTGAATGATTTTGAGAGGAAGAAAGCAGAGAGGAGGGGTATATTTTGGGGTCAGATAAATCAAAGCACATTTGGCCAGACACTGCCCCCCCTTCATTTCCAAGCACATGTGAATTTCCAGGGAAATTGAATCCATGTGTTCCTGATTCATTTACATTTAACTCTTCAAAATGCTTTGTAAGCCCTCCAAGAAGCCTTCAGTGTGTAGAGATAGGAGGCTGGGCTTTGTTAGCCAGGCAGACACCTAACAAGCTGAATGAATGGGACGAGGTTTTAAAGACAGAACTGAGGAAGGTTAAGTGGTTTCCAAATTTGACCCAACATATTCCCTTTAACTTCTGGGTCCCAACCACCAACTTTTGCAAAATGTACACAAAAATAAACGCTCCTGTCCCCGGCACCCACTGAGCAGACTGATGCGGGCTTTGACACCCACTTCCACACAAGCCTAAGCCCCTTTGATGGTCGGAGACAGAAACCCTGACATTTGATAGAAGCCTTGTGCTTCCCGATGTTAGTTTTCTTTTCCTGGGCTCTAGTCGCTTCCTTTTCTGAAATGGAAAGGCCGCTGCTGCCACCCCTGAATCTTTGATAAGAATTGACGAGACCCAGGGGAGTGTGGGAAGAGTCGCTGACTTCAGCAGCTTGGCAGAAGTTCCACAGAGACTTTCTGATCTTCCTCCACATGCTGAAAATCCCTAGAAGTCCTTTGACAGAGAGGAGGTTCAGAAGGGCAGTCTTCCTGTCCTCATTTCTATTAGAAAAAAATCACACGCACACACACACACACACACACACACACACACAAAATAAGGGTAGCCACCACATTATATCCTAGAAAATCAGACATAATAAATATATCCTGTTCTTTGAGTGGGGCAGGGAACAGTTAGAGCTCAGTCATTCTCCCCTTCCCACACATCTGACATGCAGTCATCAGTAGACACACCCCATCTTTAAATTGCACAAATGTTCTGGCAAAAACCTAGGCTTCCTTTATTATGTGATCATAGCTCAGATGCCTAGCTCACAAACAAGGAGTTTTCACAAAAGAAATTGCTAGAGCTCATATGTGACTATTGGGTTCCAGATACCTCCTTCTACCTTTCACCTATATAGCTTCTCCATCCGCAGCATATTCTGCAGTATCTGAGATTGTCTAGCTAAGTCCAACAAAGTCTTTTTGAGTAGGTCAAATCCTGGTATAAGCTCTCAGAGCAGTCTTACATTTGCTTGTGCGATTATGTCCATAATGCCCAAGGTCTCTGCTAGTGAATTGTCTTATTACTGTAACGCTTGTAGTGTCTGCCACCATGTAGACGCTCAAGAATAGATACTGAATGGATTTAATGGGGCCTTACTCTATGACAGGCAGGGTACATTAAATTCCATTGGATGCCCATAATAAACCTAGACTTTTTGCTCTTAGGATCCCTGTTTTTACAGAATGGAATGGAAGCTTGAGAACATTAAGCAGCCTACTAAGGCCGTGAAGTGAATAAGAGGGCTCAAGGGTAGGCTTGTCTCACTCTATTAACCTCTGGTCAGGATAGGCTTGGTAAATGTGGCTTTCACTTTGGAAAAGAAGCATTTCACTTTATACCATAGAAGGAAGTTCCTAACTAATATCTATAAGAACGCACCTCACTAACTGACAAAAATTTCCTCTGGTCTTCTTTGTCTAATACGTATTCCCTGAATTCCCCTCCAGAGATAGCCCAAAATACATACTTATTTTTGGGGTGTACCAATATATGCTATTTAATGCAACATGCTCATTCACTGTATGCCCTATAGTTTGTCTAAATTTTGACCTAAGATTCTAAACTCTGAAAGCTAGAAATAAACAATGACTATAACACTTGAGATCCCTAACTGGCAGACACAACTTTCTTTTCTTTGATTTTAAAATGCTTTCCCTTGCCTGGTGAAATACGCCCTTGAAGACCATAGACACATAGGTTCCCTTCAATGAGTTCATTGTCAGCTAGTTTATGTAAAGGCAGTGAAATGATTAATGAACAAACCTAGGGCTTTACAAATACTACCTAAAAGACTGTAATCTCAGCAAGTATTCCAATTTGAAGCATTTCATCTTCAAGTTAATCAAATATATATTTGTCTGTCTGTGTGTAAAATTACCATAAACTGTAAAGTACTGTGCAAACATTAGTATAGTTGTTTAAGGAGGAAAGGATCACACTGCTAGTGAAGTTGGCCACATGACTTCTGCTTTTGTTGCTTTGGGTCTATCCATTTTCTGGGACTCTGAGCTTTATAGAATGTACCAGAATGGTTCTTTACCTGGAACCCATTTAGGAATAGAGACAGGACCACCTTCAAACAACACTTAAAAACTGAGCGAAGAATTAATATTCTCTAAAGGATTTAATAACACCTTGGCATGATCAACATTCAAAATAAATTTGGGGGGAGAGAATTAGATTTGAAAACATCTTTAAAGCTTTTTCAAGAAAGATTATCTCTCAGTAGAGACATTTCACAATCTGGTAGAAAAAAAAACTGATAGAGAGACTTCTCAAACTTGATTGTGTTCATGAATCACTATGAGATCTCATTAACATGTAGATTCCAATACACTAGGTCTAAGTTGGGGCCCAACATTCTGCATTTTATCAAGCTCTCAATTGATGGTGATGACGCTGGGCCATCCTCAGAATAGCAAGACTCTAGGAAATTATAAAATTCAGCTTTTAGACATAGGAATTAGGGATCAGTCTCTGAATTTAGACTGCATGGCTTGGAATTCCACCTCAGTCACTTACTGTGTGATCTTGGTCAATGCATATTATTTCCCTTTGCCTATCTCACATCTGAAAATGAAGAAAATATTAGTATAATAGTATAATAATATAATATTAGAGGCCCGATGCACAAAATGTGTGCAAGAGTAGGCCTTCCTTCCCCCAGCTGCCGGCACTGGCTTCTCACTGGCACCTGGCACACGGGCTTCCCTCCAACTGCCGGCAGGCACCCAGGACCCAGGCTTTCCTCGCAGCCCTGGCTTCATCCGGAAGGTCATCTGGAAGGACGTCAGGTCTAATTAGCATATTACACTTTTATTGTTATAGATCTTTTCTTCATTCCATTTTTACTATTAAGTAAAAAACCTATCACTTCATAGGCTTTTTAAACTGATTATATAACATAATTTATGGAAGTGTGTTTGGCATTCTATGTTACACATAGTAAACATATAATAAATGTTAACTATTGTTATTACTATCAACTGTGTCCACAGAGAATGTTGCTTCTTCATATAACCCCTTCTTCCACATCTAAAATATAAAAATTATGACAACTTTTTTTCCAAATAAAAACAGAATATATGAAAGGATTTTTAAAAATTCTCTTTGGGCAAATACAGGCAACTACCTATTGTGTTTAGTAGGAACATTTATGGTGGCATTTGATGTCTTAGCATTTTCCAAACTCTACTTTTTATTTTATAGCCACTTCTTTATGATTAATTTGCCTTATTCAATTCTATAGTAAAATTTAACTCACTGTGTTCAGAGTCTCACTGGTAGTTCTCATCGGAGTAACACAGTGTGTAATTTTGATCACATCACAATTGGTTAGTAGAAATAACAGAGCCATGCTTTCACCTTATTGCTTTCTATATTGAATGAGTGTTTTCTTCTATTTCTCAAACAGTAGGAAAGGATTATCATCCTATTTTGTTGTTTTATTCATTGATCCCTAAGTGGAATCAGTCCTTTTGCCTATTTGTCAATATTTATTTCAAAGACAGAGTCAGAACAGACATACTTTTAGTCCTCGACACTAACACTTTTTAAGTACTTCCGTGTCCTGGGGACTGTTTATTCATTTAACATATATTCATGTACTCACCTATTTAATCCCCATAATCCCCTGAGGAAGTACTATTTTTACCCCCATTTTACAGAAGTGAATACTGAGAGTCTAGGGTTAAGTATTTGCCCAAAGCTCAACAGCATGAACAGAGAGAGCTACAGCATAGAGAAATGAGATGCAACCTAGGCATTCTGGATCCAAAGCCCTCATAGGTAATCACCACTAGATTAGGTGACTTCATCCCACATCCAGGGCCAGGCCTACGGTGAGGTGAGGGAGGCATTTACCTTAGAAGCAAAATTTAAGGAGGCACAAAAAAACTCAGTGATCAAGATAAATAACATTTCAATATGATGTTTTTAAAAACAAAAATTAATACATTTATGATGAATAAATATTAAAATAGTTCTGAGCTGAGCCATATTGGAAATCTGAGGTAAAAGAAAAAGCTAGTAATACTGATCCTTTCTTTATCTAAAATTTTGATTTTTTAAATTTTGTTCATCATGGATATTTTTGGCATAAAGTTCAATATTTTAAAATCTATCATTAAAATATTTACCTCAATTACTGAGATGTTTTCATGTCCCCTTAAACTTACTGAAGTGAATGCCACACTCATCACTCCCTAGTCCTGGCTCTGCTCATCTTGTCTTGCCTCTTTCCAAACATTGTAGGTGCAAGAAAATCTGAGGACAAAGCGCAGGTGTTGCTTAAATTATTTTTCCTACTCTATAACAGCAGCTGTGCTGGGCCTCCCTTCTCTTCTCCCCTTCACTTCCCCTCCCTCTTCTTTTATCGTTTCCCTCTCTCACCATCTTTTGTCCCCCTGTCCTTTCTACTACTTTACCCCCTCTCATTTTTCATCTCCTTTGCTCCTTCCCCTGCTTCTGGGATTTCTTGGATTTATGCCTTGCAGTTTATAACCCCAATGACCCAAACCTTACTATGCCATGAACAGGCCCTTCCACAATCAAGGCAGCTTTTAGCATCCCTGGCTGTCGTAAAAGCAGTACCATAGTTGTTATCTTTCCCCCAAGAGGTTTAAATTTTCCCTGCTGGGTATTATGCTAAGTGAAATAAGCCAGTCAGAGAAAGAAAAGTATTGCATGATCTCACTCATATGTGGAATCTAATGAAAAAAATAAACTGATGAACTAAATAGACCCAAGACATGGAAACACGAAACAGACTATGGAATCTCAGAGGGAAGGTGGGTGGGGGAGATTGATCAAAGAACTTGAATGCATATATGCATAGCCCATAAACACAAACAGTAGTGGTGAAGGCCTGGAGTGGGGGGCAGGTGTGGGCTAGAAGGGGATAATGGGGGAAAAAGTGGGCATCTGTAATACTTTCAACAATAAAGATTTTTACAAATTTTAAAAAATAAAGAAATAACAAAATAATAATACATTTTCCCTGCTGGGGGTCGGAGGAAGGAGTTTAACCTTTTAAGTAGCTTACACTCCTGAATTAGTATATACAGTGGGGCCTTGACTTACGAGTTTAATTAGTTCCCTGACGGAGCTCATAACTCAAATTACTCATATGTCAAATCAAAAAGTGAATGAGTGAGACACGTGATGCTGGGCTGATGTCCTGGCGTTCACTGTGATGTTCGCTGCGCCAACTAGCGGTGGGGTATCTGAAGCTGGCTCGTAACCCGAATTTTAGCTCGAAACTCAAAGCAAAAAATTGGCCAAGAGACGGCTCATATCTCCAAACACTCGTTAGTCGGGACACTCGTAAGTCAAGGCCCCACTGTACTTGCTCTTTTATCCGTGTCATAAAGAAGAACTTTCTGAGCAAACAGTGACTAGCCTGGCGCACTAAGGAGGTGGATACAGTTCTGGGGTCTGTGCTCCACGCACAGTTTTTGTTTGATTGTTTGATTTGAATAAACCTGGGACTGAATTAAGTAACATATACCTTTCAAACCTATGATAGCTGAGCAACTGTAAATTTAGGAGCAGAGAGAAAATATTTCATTTTTACAGGAGCAAAATAGATAAGAAGCTACATTTGACTATGAGATATTCTTGTGTTCTTTAAAGAGAGTCCCTGACCCTTCTAAAGGCTTTTCTTTTTTTAAAAAAAAATATTTTTAAAATTATTTTTTAGAGAGAGATGAAGGAAGAGGGAGAGAGAAACATCTATGTGAGAGTAGAACACTGATCAACTGCCTCCTGCACGCCCAGACCGTGGATGGAGCCCACAACCAGGGCTTGTACCCTGACTTGGAATACAACAGGCAACCTTTCCCTGCACAGGATGAAGCCCAACCAACTGAGCCACACTGGCCAGGGAAAAATTTTTCCCTTCTGTCACCATGTGACCATGTCCAGGCCAGCTTGTTGGAGGTGAGAGACCTTGAGAAACCAAGTAAGTCACCGTAGCTGAGGTTAATCTAGACCAACCAGTTCCCTGATGACCTAGATACTGACTTCAGGCACAGGAGTGAGCCCAGCCAAGTCCAATGAACATAGCTCAGATGACTGATGCAAATCATAAACCAAATAAATGATTGTCATTTTAAGCCATGAAGTTTGGAAGTGGCGTGTTACTACACAGCATTAACTAGCTGATTCATGGAAGAGTTGGCAGTGTCCCAGCATGCCAGAGGAAACAGAAATGTTTCCCAGCCCTGGGAGAACCACTGCCCCTGGCTAATCAAGAGCTAGCTCTTTGGTACTCCTCCTGCTGAAATGAGAGCTTTGATAAACGCACTTCTGGGATCTTCTCTAAATATTGACGACCTTCTTTCTGCATCACTTCCATATGCCTCACTTCCTGAAACTGCTCAGTCTGATTATCAGATTATTTTTCCAAGTTCTGAGATGCCCCGTGGGTTGTAGATATCAGCTTGAGAGCTACACACGCCTCCTTTCAAATAGGCATTCCTAAGTAAAACATCAACCACAGCTTTTGGAAAACTTTACTTTCAGAAGCTCTGACTGGTAGACTGGCAATATGGAAGTATTCCCAGTTTGTTGCATTGGAGGGTTTAATCCTACATTTTTAATTTTCAACCTGAGTCCACATTACCTTATTTACCACCACCTCACTCCACCCCCAACTTCTTCAAAAACAAGGTGAGAGGTGAAAGATTTATTTCCAGATACAGGAAATAGCATCTATTGAGATGGTTTTACACTATACTTTTGTCAATTTTTCTTAAATTCTAAAATGTATGGAAAATACATACTAAACAGACAAGTTTTCTGATTCCTGAAAATGCTCATGCATATTTAAGTGAAACTATCTTGCGAGACCCTATGAGGTAAGTAATCTATTTCTCCCTTTTATAGATGAAGACATTGAGGCATAAAAAGATTAATTTATCCACTGCAACAAGACAATATCTAAAGGAGAAGTAGATAGACACTTTTTGAGGGAAATCAGCTCTGCTGGGGAATTTAAACTTTAAGTTGGAAGAATATTTATGTAAAATAAAAGTGTTTGAAAGTGGAAGAAATCATTACTTTGAACTGGTATGTTAAAGTTTGTTCATAGTTTTAAAATGAAGTTTTAAAGGGAGGTGAAAGGAGTTTATTTTTAATATAAAGAGGTGTAAAGTGACTTTTTCCTTTCTCTTTTCTCCATCTTCTTGTGATTAATATTATTAATTCTGCAAATCTGAGTTGGATTAAGTGTTTACTTTTCAGTCTTCTACCTCACACTCATAATCGGTACATGGGCAATGGGTCCTGGGTTCACTTAACAATTCTATGTGCTTTCTAAACAGCTATTATCTTACAACTTGCCTTTTCCTCTTTTGGTCAGATCCTTTGTTAGAGGAAGAGCAAAGATAAGTGATACAAGAGGTGAAGCACAATAGGGGCCTGGGTGAGCCACCAAAGACACCACTGGCATCTGCCTCATAAAGAGCCAGCTCTGCTTGGTGTTTCTGAATTCCTAGCTCACAGTTTCCTATTGCCATTTCTACTGTTTGACCACAGGGTTTTAGTAAATGCTCTACCCTGTTATTTATAAGATGTGGCCAGTTTCTTGATGTTGCTAAATCTTAGTTCCTCTATTAAATCATTCTTCTTAATTTCACATCGCCTTTGTTCTTATCATTGTACTTCAATCGGTCATAGAAACAGTCACCTCAAACTGGGTACTGTTTTGAAGAAACATTAAAAGGTTGCTGTTGTAGGTTTCTATCCTCTCTGACTCTCTCAACTTCCTAGCTTTCATTGCTTTTCTTTCTCTTTTTAAATTATTTCTCTTTTTTAAATGCTAAAATCCTCAAGTGTTTTAGCATTTGAATCCCAGTGACACCACCTTTGCAACTATAATCAATTTACAGAGTCTCAATTTACCTATCCACAAAGTGGGCATATAACGATGAGTGTGCCTACCTTCCAGAATCACTCTGTGGAATCAAATACATTTAAGTTGTGTGGCCCAGTATCTGGCACATACTAAACTCACAATAACTATTGTTACTCTAATTACCTTCCTGCTAGGTTCACGGACAGGTCACTGAAGTGAGTAATTCACAAGCTTTTATCAGGACCCAGAAATCCTGACTATTCAGCATCTGTTTTCCGTATGCTGTTGCGTTACCTTCAAAGTTTTCCTCTGCCCACATCTATGAAATGATTAATAAGAAGTGAGGCTTTTAATTATTGACATATTCATATAGATGTCCACAAATCAAATACAAGACTTGGGGGGGGGGCGGTTGTTCATGCATCATTAGTTTCATTTTTTATTCAAGGGTTTGCATCTTAAGAGAAAGGTGCTACGTCCAAGAGGTAGAGATGTAAAATCCAAAATGTGAAAGAATGTGTGTGGCAGGCCAATTGCAATTACAATATAGTTTGTCCAAATGGTGATTCCTAAAAGTATCCAAGCTGGCTTTTTATGGAAGGCACTCATACAACAGAGAAGGTGGACTTAATAATAGCTGGCAATGAAAACATCAATGTCATAGATGATAAACTAAAAGGGTGCTTTCTCTGTATTATAGTCTTTACATACCTTTTTATGAGATCAGAGTAGGAGGAAGGGAAAGAAGAAAGTATCAAGGTACACACAGCCATAAGTAGAGTTTGGCTGAAAATGGCAAAGCAGCAGGATAGTATTTATCTGGCCATATCCATTGATAATGATTCAATGACCTGTTTTGCACAAGATATGGCTAAGAACAACTTAACAAACACAGAAACATCTCCTCCATTCTTCTCCTAATTGCTGAAAGTTTAGGGTGCCTGATAGAAGCAAGGCTAATGTTCCTGGGTTCAAGTATGAGTGGAAAGTGAGGCTTAGTGAGGTTGAATAAATGGTCAGTAATCATCCAATGAGTATCAGAGGCAGGATAAGTCCAGAATCCTTGCATTTGCAATAACAACATAAAGAAAAATGACAGAGTGAGTTGTCTGGTTGAGGATATTGTTTGAGAGAATGGGCCTGTAAGGAGACACATTTATCTAATCAGCTGAGCACCTTGGTATTTCACAAGGATACATGTGATTGCTGGGCTGAGAATCAGTAAACTTTCAGCAGACAAGATTATACAATAAGATATATTTTGAATGGATCCATTGTATCCCATGGTGCAAGGCAAAAGTAAAACATCTGAGATCTGTTGAAAAAGTGGAAATATAGGAGAACATTTAATCCAGAATAAATCAGCTTAGCTTTCTTCATATACTAGTATATTGGCAATATTTATTCTACTTTGTACTATGTGGTGCTTATTACATTTATTCTTTAGAGATTGCAGTTTTGCAGATATTTCCAAGGCATTATCTAACAAAGTAATCCAGAATACAATACAATACATCCTTATATATCCTTATTGGTCATTAATCCTCTGAGGGATTATATGGCTAATGGAAAATTAGAAGGAGAAATTAGGAGCTATATATGCTTCTCAATATGATTTTTATTACCAAGAAAATATGGTTGGTCACAACAATGAACATATGCTGAGGAAAAGAGGGGGGCAATGAGGGAGAAAGAAGAAAGGAATGAGAAAAAGAAAAGGTAATTGTATGGAATTATAGGTCAATGGGAACTTAGATATAAGCAATTACAAAACTATCATGCAAGTCTCAGAAATATAAATGCACATGTACATTCATGCACACTCCCAGGGTCAAACATCTATCTGACCCCATCATCTAGGCCAGTGGTTCTCAACCTTCCTAATGCTGCGACCCTTTAATACAGTTCCTCATGTTGTGGTGACCCCCAATTTCATTGTTACAAATTGAACATAATTAAAGCATAGTGATTAATAACAAAAACAATATGTAATTATATATGTGTTTTCTGATGGTCTTAGGCAACCCCTGTGAAAGGGTCATTTGACCCCCAAAGGGGTCGTGACCCACAGGTTGAGAACCACTGATCTAGGTTCTTCATACTTTGTTCTACTGTAAGAAAGAACCTATTCATTATTTGATAGATAAACCCACATTAAAAGCAATCTGAAATTCTTAAAGAAAGGCCCAAAGTGGATGGGCTATGCTGTCATTCAAATCTGAATTTAGCTTCCAGCTGTACTCCTTAACCAGCTGCGAGGTAGGTATAGGTGAAGTTGGTTGTATTCTCCTGAGAAGCATCCTCATCTTTAAAAGTCTTGTAGGTTTATTATAAGATTAAGTAAATATGTATTTAATTTGTATCTTTAAAATATCTATTTAATTTATATTATATATATGAAGTGTTTAACACATATTATCAGTGTATCAAAATAGTTAAAAATGAGTATTTGGATATGAGTGACAAGAACTTGGTAGTAGAGTAAGATTAAAGGCTTTAATTCAGTGATAGTTGCCTGAATGGAAGATTTAAATTAGGTTTTATATGAGGCAAATGAGCATGAAATAAGTTACAAAGATTATTGAATACTAGTGACCTGGTGCACAAAATTCATGCACATTAAAAGGGAATTAGAGGAAATATTTTAATATTGCTACTTGCCCTTTCTCTATAATAGAAGTGTCAGAGATGAAAGAAAATTAGTTTGATTTTCTGGTTTTCTTCGGTATTTGATTGGGTTCCTTTCTCTTTATTTTTTGTGTATTTTTGTAGTTGTTTGGCTATGGTCACCATGAGGTTCACTTATATCCATCTACTAGTGGCCTGGTGCATGAAATTCCTGCACATTAAAAGGGAATTAATTAATTAGAGAAAATATTTTAATATTGCTATTTGCCCTTTCTTTATAATAGCAGTGTCTGGCCGGCCCCACCCCCGTCAAGCCCCACCAGGTGGGGGACACAGCCTCATGTCCCAGGTCCAGGGCGGGGGGCGCAGCCTCAGGTCCCCCACCCCGGCCCAGCGCCACGCAGCCTCAAGTCCCTGCTGATCACTCGTTATGGCTCATTATGGGAACCCCGCCTCTGCTGTGGGCACAGCCATCTTGGGTTACGGGAACCCTGCTTCCGCTGTGGGTGCAGCCATCTTGTGACATGTGATAGAGTAAGGGTCAATTTGCATATTACCTCTTTATTATATAGGACAAGAAAACAGAGTAAAAGCACACAATGAAAACATTGATAAACATTTAAACTTGGTTGGGGAAGAGCAAGAGATGAGCTTGGAGGGATATAGAATGTGAATTCAGTAGAGGAGGTGACGAGCTAAATAGGCAACGGATGAGACTAAACAAGGTAAACTTGTCAAGTATGAGCGACTATTGTGCATTCTCAGCAGACAAGTGAACTAATATGGGGTTTTTTTGTACTATTTTGAGTCTTTCTAATATCTGATGAAGGAATAGTATAGTGCCAGGTACTCTGTGATTATTTAAGTAAATTAGCTAATTTTAAAAATTCTTTCAAAATATATTTTAATCAAATTTAGAGAGTTAAACAATCCTGTTTCTCTTGAGACTGATAATGGTAATCAAGACGAAAGAAAAAGGTCAATAAAGAGAATCCAATTGGAGTTTAACTGATGTGTAGATCACTGGCACCTCCTGGTGGCCAAGATGAAAATCCACCATCAGCAGAAACAAGTGGACCATCTCCACAAAATGTCATTAGTAAGCGATGTGAAAAACAGATGTGTGTTGAAAAATAACCTTGGGCTATTGTGGAAGACTATATTGTAGGTGGGGGATAAGTATATACAGGAAATATTATAGTTTTAGATAATTCACAAAAGAGTTGGCCATCACTTAACTAAGGTGATGGTGGTAGAGTCTGAAAAATGGGGTTCAAGACACTTTTATGAGTAAAAACCAAGAGGAATATCAACTCAGCCTTACAAATGAGGTAACTGAGGTTTACAGAGATAAAAGAAAATGCCAGAAGTTAAACAGCTAGTAAGGGGAAGATCCAGGATTGAGTCTCTAGCCTATCTGTTTCCTTGTCTTATCCGGTACACAACAACTCCACAATATCGTAAAAGGGGAAGAAAATTCCATCCACATCAACTCACATGCTCAGTCTAGGCCCTGAAATTAAGGAAGAAACAAGAAGTCTTTGAGCACTCATCATTTTTCTAAAGGTTTTACAAGGAAAAACTTGGAATAAACCAACAAAAAGAATAAGACATACTTTTTACAAAAATATAACTTCCCAGAAGGCTTAAAAATTCCCATTTCTTTAAGATCATCCTGTATTTAAAAAATAGATGTTGATTTTTTAGTTGATTTTGAATGCAGAAGACTCCATTCATTTCTTCAGGGTCACATGCAGCCAATTATCAGTAACGTACCAGTTATTGAGAATCTACTCATGGCAGAAAATTGTATGTGATGCCATTAGAATATTCATGCATATTGTAGCCAAGACCATGTCCCTATTCTGGAAGTTTAACATCAATCAGAATGAAGGCCTAGAGGGAAGCTGATGTAAAAACATATGTCAGAAACACCACACACACACACACACACACACACACACACACACACACGAAATACCAGCTGTAGAAATCAGCCTAGAAACCTATGCTGTCCAAATGGTAGCCACTAGCTACATATGGCAATTGAGCCCTTAAAATGTGTAGTCCAAATTAAGATGTGCCAAAGTATAAAATACAAACCAGATACTATAGACTTAGTGTGATTAAAATGTAAATAATCATTAAAAATTTTCATATAGAATACAAGCCAAAATGATTTTAGATATATTGGGCTAAATAAAATATATTATTAAAATTAATTTCACCTGTTTCTTTTGATTTTTATTGTGGCTACTAGAAAAACTGAAATTACCTATATGAATTGTGTTTATAGGATCACAGTATATTTTAATTGGATGGTGCTGTTCTAGACATACTTACTAGAGGCATTTTAGAGACTTTGTATTGAAAGGAATAACAACAGGTGGATGAGATGGGTCTGGATGTGTCCAACTTTGTTTCATATCCATTCTCTAAACATGGTCCCCTTTAGCCACTGTCAAATTTCTGAATTCACACTTGATTAAAAAATGGTACAGAAGAATATTTGTCACTTAAAACAAGATTATTTACCGATCATTTGATGAAAATATTGTAATTAAAGGCTCAACACATACCTAATTATAATATACTAGAGGCCCGGTACACAAAATTCATGCACAGGGAGGGTCCCTAGGCCTGGCCAGCAATTGGGGCCAATCAGGGCATTCCTTCATTCCGTGCCACCCCCTGGTGGTCAGCACACATCATAGTGAGTGATCAAGCTCCCTCTCTCCCGGCCGAACTCCTGAGGAGACAGCTTGCATATTAGCCTTATATATATATACAGATATACAAATGTGAGGAGTTTCTTTCTCTTGGGTTTTATATCCTAAAGTAGAATTGTTGAGGCATAAGGTATGTGAAAGATAATGTCATAATTTAGAAGAGAATGTCAAATTAGTTTTTAAAGTAGTTATATCAGTATATAGGCCTATAGAAATTTATGCAACTTTAAGTTTGAAATGCATTCTTCAAAATGCTGATTGTTTTACTTTCAAACAAACACATTTTCCTATTTATTCAAAATGTCTAGCTATGTTACAAAGAAATATGAAGCAGTTTATAATACTGTTTTCAGTAAATTCAGAATGATAATAACATTGTCCTATATAATAGAAAAAATACAATTATAATTAGACAGAAAAATCAGAAAACATAAACTCCAAGGTTCCATGGAAGAATGTCAGAATTCTTCCATGAATTACATGCAAAGTGTACATGCTTGTGGAAGTACACTGCTTTCTTTAAATTCTCAAACATTTATGTGCTCCAGAAAATGCTAAGAATCATGACTAAAAGATAAACCAAATGATTATTGTACCACAATCCTGAAATTAGACATTTGAAGGGGGGTAAAAACCTTAAACTTCTTAGAAATTATAGCAAAAGAAGAAGTATGATTTATTATATAGTTTTCACAGGAAAAAAGGCAACAAATGAGTTTTTATCTTAATAATTGCACTTTGCTCAGGCTATCATTTAGAAATCACATGAGATTTTTATGTCTTATACTGGATTTGGGCCTTAGGAATAGTGTACATTTTAAAAGTTAGCCACTGATAATGTACCAAGAAAAACTCCTAGGTTAGTAAAATGTAAATTAAAAAACAAAAACAAAAAACAGGGAGTGAGCAAGACACAGAAATTGTAAAGTATTTCCAGCCAAGGAGTATGAAGTAAGAAAAGAATCAATACATGGCGTATTTGAGAGTTCTTTTTTTTCCCATACTAAATTTTTTTTCTTTATTGATTAAGGTATTACATATGTGTCCTATCCCCCCATTGCTCCCATAGAAACCCCATTGCCATACCTAGTATCTGTGTCCATTGGTTATGCTTATATGCATGCATACAAGTCCTTTGGTTTATCTCTCCCCCTTCCCCCCACCCTCTCCTGCCTTCCTCTGAGGTTTGACTGTCTGATGGATGCTTCTCTTATTCAGTGTTAGCAATAGGCACCGGTCAGGGAGGGCCCATTTGACGGCCCTGGGAGAGGCTTATAAAACTCTTCCAAGCTAGCAAAGAAAAAGACCCAGACAGTTAAAAGAGAAAGTACCAGCTGCGGAAGATCCCCATTGTCATTCCCGAGTACACAGGTCACATAATGAACAACAGAATGGACATGGGGAACCTCCTAGGAACCCTTCTTGGGAAGGGCAAACAAATGGCCCCATCAGGAAGTGTTGCTGGTTTGTGTTCATGAAAACCCATCAAACTGCTGAGAGTTTTTTTTTCTTCAAATAAAATTAAAATAAAAGATTGGTTTTATGCCTTTGTCAACTGGATGGTGGGCATTCCCACTGGGATTTAGACATCCTTTGACTAGTGTCTGTTTTTTTGTGATACGTGGCTGGTAAAATTTTACACAGGAGCTTTCTGCTAATGTAATATCTCCTTACCCATGTGGTTGAGAGAAGAGTCTCCCTTAAAATATTGTCTCTTATTACCTTAAATATTTTAGTAAAGTTTAAATGTGGTAAAACTTTCAGAAATGTGTTGTGCAGTGACTCAATTGCTATGGAAATGTAAAGATAATATTGAGAAGTCATAGATCAACTCATATAATCTCCTTTTATAGAAAAAAATTATATCAGTCTACCTGATGAGAAAGAAAATGTCTAGTTATATGTTCCTTAACATTAGCAACAGGTTTAGTTGCTCAGATTTAATCTATCTCTCCAGATCTTAGACTTTTACTCTTTTAATGAGTGCTATGGCCATTTTGATAAGTGTGTCTGGATTTCACTGTGCAACATGGTATGCAAATTTCCCATCATTTGGGAACACTGTTTATGCACAAATAAAAAGAAAGCGTTAAGTTTAAGCAAAGAAGTAAGAATAAGAAACCACACATACATGCTCCAGTTAATCATCATGTCAAATCCTTTGAGGGGTCATCTCTAAAATCCAGCAATAGCAAGAATGGCTTTCCATTAGCTGTCAAGTGATTATTTAAGATATAGTCAAGAATGGAGATAAGAGGTAAAAATAACTCCATATCAGAAGTCAGAAATAAGTTTGAATTCTGGGCTTTTCACAACTGAAGCCTAGAAGTGTACTCTTGGGCTTCAGTTGCCTCATCAGCAAAATAAAGGGGTTGGGTTTAGAAAAAATAGGTGCTTGACAAAATCAGGGAGGACACCTTTCTCAAGCTTCCATCTAACTTAGCTCTTTGAAAATAAGCACCATGAGATTCAACTTTCAATCTACCAAGAGAGAATGAATTAAATACTTATGCTGTTGTCCTTTATTTTCTACTAAAAATATTAAGAAGAACTCTACATTTGTATCACCCCTCTACAGTTATGATTTCTTATTTTAGATTATTCTTAAGATGAGGCCAAAAAAGATTCCCAGGGTTTTTTTTGTTGTTTTGTTTTTTGTTTTTTTTTTGAAGGTTAACCAAAAAGTTTCATTCATAGTGAAGCTTGGTGGACATAACATGATCATTTCTTCTCTGGGGGGATGGGATAGGGAATATGATTGCACTCTTCTTTATACTACAAAATGATTGATAATACAATATACAATTTTTGTTTCACAGGCTGGCTTCTTCTACTCTCTAAACACAAATGTTTCAACAGAATTCTCATTACATACAGTACATATAAAGATTGTGGAATATTGCATTCCTTTTTCTTCACCTTCCTCTTTTTATATTTCATATAAATTATCTTGGGAAAAAGTTTCAAATTTTTGATGTACCATGCTCTCTAGCAACAATTTTTTGGATATATTTTCATTAATTTCAGAGAAGAAAGGAGAAGGATAGAGACAGATAGAAACATCAATGATGAGAATCATTGATTGGCTGTCTCCTGCATGCCCCCTTAATGGAATTGGAACCAGCAACTCGGGCATGTGCCCTGACCAGGAATCGAACTGTGACCTCCTGGCTCATAGGAACCACTGAGCAACACTAGCCAGACTCTAGTGACAAATTTTAAAAGATTGTTTTGTGACAAATGATCAAAGAACTGGGCCACCAGGCCAGATATTCCAAAGGTCCCTGACTGAGACTAATTTATTAGATAGTTTTTAAGAATGCTCTTGCTTTAAGAATCCAAAATTTAGAATGGAAGAGGAGAGAAATATATCATTTTGAAAGATTGATTTGGTATATAAATTACAGTAATATTATTTGCTACCTATTATGAAACAATTTGATAATAATGTTATAACAACCTCATGAGTTACATGTCAACTTAACAAGTATGAGTTTCAACCCAAGAGTATGTTGAAAAGGAGGCTCTAAAATATGTATTAGATCATGATTTCATGGTAGAAAAGAATTTCTAAAAATCATAAAAGAAAAACCTAGTTTGTTCAAGACACCATGAAAAGAACATCAGCAGGCATGGCAGGGTAAAGATATCTGAGAACCTGCTCTTTTGTAAAAGCAATAACACAGGTAAAAATTGTCAAAGTCATTTTTTTCAGAACTCTGGAAATTAACCAAAATCTTACAACAATTTGAGGAGCATTTTGTCAAGAAAAATGGCTGAGTCTTGGAAAGAATAGCAAGCCCTGTGGCATTTCAACTTGTCCTACTTCAATACTCATTCCACAATTCCATAAGATTAAAGGAAAATAAACAAACAGTAGCCAGTCTTACCGTCACTGTGAACACCAGCAGTTTACCAATCAGAATGGGTGGAACAGCTTTGAACCTTCCCAGAAGCTCCATTCTCAGAGAACATTCATTATTTCACCTGTCTAGCAGTTCCCTAGAACCATGTCCACCAATCCCAATACACACAGAACTTGTCTTTAATCTTCTTCACGCAGAGCTTATTCAGTGTGAGCAGCAGTTTCCTTGGAGGTAGTTGTCAAATTATTTAACGTTGCAGTTTGCATGCCCTGTGTTCATGTCTAGAATAGACATAAGGCTATGGCTCTCATGTCTGATAAGTTTTACGAACACAGGACCTACAGGCTAAGCAAGAATTATAAACTTCCTGCCTGAGCATTGAAGACATGCTCCAACACACATACAGAGCCTGGGCGAAGGCTAGGAGGCCTATTGATTTTAGGCATTTAAGAAAATCTCTGGCCAGTCATTAGCTAACCACTAAGTTAATAAAGCAGAGACTTCATTTGCCACATATGATAAAGAATAAAGTCCTTGTAATATTAGTTCAGGAAAGTCACTAAACAAATACAACAACAATAATGGCTAACAAGCTTTGGGGAGGAGTGGGTTTATTTCCAGAATTGCCACATTAGATTATTTACAATGTCCAGTTTTCAACAACAAAAATCATAAGACATACAAAAGGACCCCCAAAAAAATGTATGGATTATATACAAACTGTCCCTGAAGAAGCCCAGACATTGGACTTCCTAGACAAAGATTTTAAAATCAGCTATTCCAAATATATTCAAACAACTAAAGAAAACCATGTCTAAAGAAATAAAAAAATGAATGAGCATTATGTCTCACCAAATAATATCAATAAGGAAATGATAACTGTAGAACAGAACCAAATACAAATTATGAAGTTGAAAGCTGCAATAAGTGTAATGAAAATTCACTAAAAGGGGAGCTCAACAGATTTGAGTTGGCAGCATAAAGAATCAGATAAGCTGCCCTGACCAGTTTGGCTCAGTGGATAGAGCATCAGCCTGCGGACTGAAAGGTCCCAGGTTCGATTCCGGTCAAGGGCATGTACCTTGGTTGTGGGCACATTCCCAGTAGGGAGTGTGTAGGAGGCAGCTGGTCGATGTTTCTAACTCTCTATCCCTCTCCCTTCGTCTCTGTAAATAATCAATGAAATATATTTTTTTAAAAAAACTTCATTCCCAAGAAAGCTTTATTTAAAAAAAAGAATCAGATAAGTGAAAGATTAGTCCATTCATAGCATCCAGTTTGAGTTACAGAAAGAAAAAAGAATAAAGGGAAGTTAACAGAACCTCAGACCTACGAATCCCCAGCAAGCATGTCTACATATAAGTCCCCAAAGGAGATAAGAAAAATGGGCAGAAGGAACATTTGGAGAAATAATGGTCAAAACTTCCCAAACTTGAGGGAAAAAGTAACTTCTATACATCCAAGTAACCTCTATACACCCAGAAGCTCAATGAACTTCAAATAGGACAAACTCAAAGAGATCCAAATCTAGACACATCGTAATCAATGTAAAAGGCAAATCCAAACAGAGAATTTTGAAAGCAGAAAGAGAAAACTAACTCACCACATACAACAAATCTTCCTGAAAGGAATTTTGTGCTAGATATTTAGCCAATCATTTTCACTCTCACCACATCTGACTCTCTTACTGTGCCCACAAATGCAAAATGAAAAAGTTGCTCTTTTTGATAATTTACTTTGTATTAAAATATAATATTTTTATTTTTATTTATTCTTAAAGTATAAGGAGTGCTGTATTTGATTCCTGAGAATTCAAATCCAACTCCAAATTGTCACTTTTCCCTTTTTTTTCCATTCATCCCTAAGCCTAATTTTACTGAAAATTTCTTCATGTATAGGTAAAATCTAAAATCTGCAGGGAGAACAGACAGAGCTAAAGTTTGTATATTTGGAGCAAAGCTGTTTGTTATCAGCTTCTGCTGCTTTCAATCTATAGCACAGTTAAGAATAAGGCAATTATGCATAGTAAGTTTTCCTTTCAAAGCTAAAACACAAAAGAAGTCCTTGTCAAGTATTATTAATATCTTAAGTTCATCATAGCCAAAGCCATTCAAAGGAATAAATCTACCCAAAATAGGAAAGTGTGTGCATGTACTTGTGTAGAAATAGTGGGGGAGGTGAGAGAGATAAAAAGGTGAAGGACTCATTTTCTTTCAAGGTAGAGAAAAAAAAAAGATATTTCATTGGATGAAAGAAAACACGACCCTAATAATAAATAAATCCTCTTTTAAGAATATAAGCTTAAGTAAAAAGGGAAACTAGAGGTCAAAAACGAAAACCCAAGTTTAATTCAGAAAAGAGTGCCATGGAATGTTACAGAGAGAGCTCTGGGCTTGGGTCAAAGCTCAGAATTTAATGGGACTGTGGCAGGAGGTGACGCATAGCAAGGCTGTTTGACCAGACCGCTCTTGGTAAAAGGTGGTGCAAATATATAATTTGTATGTTACCTGAAAATAAAGTTATGTCATGATTATTATCTCCAAATTAATTTGCATATTATTATTTGGTGTCATTTCTTTTGTTTGTTTTAGCATGGGAAATGCCTTATTTATTAAGTATAAATATTCAACATGTAGCACAATTTTCTAACACTAATTTGGCTTTTTCTTTTTTTTTAATGAGGTGGTGTCAGAAAGCATCAAAAGAAGGTCAAATCATTTCAGATTTCTGAGACCTCTTGCTGCCCTTCATTAGCTGTGCAAACCTCGGAAATATAGTTCGCTCCTTTGCAGCCCAGTTTTATCATAAGGAACAGAAAATTATCATACCTGCCTTACCCAAGTCCCAGGGTTGTTGTGAGATCTTATATATAAGACACAAAGCACATCAGAGAGGTAAGGGGCCCTTCTTGCTATCCACACTGCTATAAAACGTGACTGTTAATAGAGAGCTACAGTCAACTTTTAAGGGTAACTTTGTAGTAATTCAAGTGTTTGTTCTGGAAATTTTGAAGCCGGAAGGTAAATCTGAGTCTTCTACCCTTGTCAAAAAGGCTCATATTTCATAGACTCCTGACCTCAAAGTTACCACTGGATTCAATGTTGATCATGGCGCTCCAGGTATCCTGTTCCAACACACTTTCAAGGATGTTTTGCAGGAAATTTCATTTTTACTTAATTGACCTTGTTTGCCAAGTGACACTGAAGCAAAATTAAAGACACTAAGGGGGAAATGCCCTTGGACTTAAAGACACACATACATGTGTGCAAGCAAATACACACAGTGACACTTAAATATCTACACTAATAAAAGAGAAACATGGTAATTGGCGTACGACCGCTACCCTTTTCATTGGCTAATCAGTGAGTATATGCAAATTAACTGTCAGCCAAGATGGCAGCCAGCAGCCAGGCACTGAAGCGAGCAGGGAGGCTTGCTTGCTGCAGACTCCAACGTTCCCCGCCT
>NW_005371843.1:2804431-2808812 GCF_000412655.1 Myotis brandtii | reverse complement strand
GGTGGCGCTGCAACCTCCCCATCGACCCTGCCTTGAGTGTGACAGGGGGCGGTGCCCCAACCCCCCAATCGGCCCTACCCTGAGCGTGACTGAGGGTGGCATCGCAACCTCCCGATCCGCCCTGCTCTGTGCATGTCGGGGCGGCGCCCCAACTCCCCAATCGGCCCTGCTCTGAGCCTGACCAGGGGCTGCACTTAGGGATTGGGCCTGCCCTCTGCCACCCGGGAGCAGGCCTAAGCCAGCAGGTCATTATCTCCCGAGGGGTCCCAGACTGCGAGAGGGCACAGGCCGGGCTGGGGGACCCCCCTCTCCCCCGCCCCCCGAGTGCACAAATTTTTGTGCACCGGGCCTCTAGTATAAAAATAAAACATTAATATAAATAGCAATTATTAGTTGATATCCAAACCTTACAAAAAGGTTGTTGCAAGGTTGGGAACCCAAGGGAGTAGACTCTTAGGGGCAGATTCACTTGCCCTGTAGAAAAGTGAAGGAATCAGGGTTGAGCAGAGGAAGGAGTTGAACTGTGATGAACTTGTAGCAAAAGCCTCAGCTGCTCTGTTGGGGAGCTCTAGAGTTGTCATGGCCCTTCAGAGTTGTCTCCCATTAGGCTGAGGGAGCAGGCCTTCTGTATCTCAGTATACACTGTCCCAGGCTGTTCCAGGGAAGGGGACTAAGCTTGAGCAAGGTGTCTTTCTTTTAGCTGGGAACAAGTCCCAGAGAGGGACTCAGCTTATAGATACCAGTTGCAAACACTCCCAGGAACTAGAGAATTTAGTTCTTCAGTGATCTGGGTATGATCTGGGTGAATACCACCGAGTCCACTACAGTCCATGCCTTGTGCCTTTCAGAGGCACATTTAGCATACCTATGATCGGTTCTGGGAACAGACCCATTGTTCTTGAAGGAAACTTACAAGAAGAAGTTTAATGGGCTGAACTACAAGATCCATAAGTGAAGCTAGTGTTGAAACCTGATGTTCATTATATTGCTTCTTGATCTCCCAATCAAAATTCTGCTCACCTGCAATTGACACCTTTGTTAGCCTCGATGGCTTACCTGGTAGAGGGATCCAGACTCTTATTCCTAGGACTACCATGCACTTCCCCAGCTTTAGCTGCTGAACTTGTCCACTTACTATCAAAATTGGGCAAGGGAATACCATGAAGTACCTAAATGAATCACCTGAGTGCCAACTATATTATTTACTGACCATACAAGAGCAACCCGATTGGCGATTCCTTCCCTTGCATGCTATTCTTATAGCATGAGAAGCTGAAAGTGACTGAAGAGTTGTCGAAGCTTGAATTTTAGTGGGATTCTTGCTGTGTTTCCTAGTAGAAGCTTTCTCATTCTGGGAACCAAGACCCAGACTTGTCAGAATAAGAAACACAAATTCTCTAAGTAGATCATTGAGAGTGATAATTTTTAAAGTTTTGCCTACTTTCACTGCTTAGTTCTAGGACCTACATGTTTTGCCTTTTGGGGGACATATCACCATACATATGCTTCTTGATTTAGGATATATACAGCATTTCTTAATGTGTTCTCTCTAGGCTGATGCCTCCGATGTTTGTTCAACAGGCTGTACCACGGCTAAAATGAGTGACAGCTCCTAGAAGGTGTGAGATCTGATCGGACCAATGGGCTCCATGAGAATAGGCTAATACCAGACCTACTCAGCTGTGAAGAAAGTTTGAGGTTGCCTTATATGGACTCACATATCAATGGACTGGATACTCTGTAAGTTCTCCAATCATGAACCCTATTGGTATAAAAGGCAAACTCATACCCCAAATGAATGTAGATTCCAGTTCATATGAAAGATAGCCTTTCCCAGGGTGGGTGGGGCCTGAATAGTCATTTTGCCACTATGGGCTGGTATTCTCTCATAAGATGACAACATATTCAGGATCTCAGAGTTGGTCTCTGTTGTTAACAGGCTGGAATTTGGTAAAGGCAGTAGTAGCTAGATTAGCCTGCATAAATGGGAATCCATGCAGTTTGGCTGATGGACAGCCTCCATCCCTGACACCAAGCTTATTCTGTTCATATGCCCAAATGTGCCAATATTAGAGTGGTTGACGTCAGCTGACTGAGTCACTTGGTCTTCTTGGTTTTTAGTGTCTCTTATTTGGTGGATGTTCTCTCGTGGGCATCAATAAGCCGTAGAAAAATCTATCACACTTCATGCCCACTCCCAATATTACTCCAATGCTTCTTCCCCAGAATTTCTTGTCCCCCAATCTTCTACTCTTTCTTCTTCCTGGCTCCTGATTAAACCACCAAGCCATTTTTCACTGCCTATCTCTCTGTATAATTATTATTATTACCTCAGGCCACTTCTCTTTCCATACAAATTAGATGACCAGGCATACAGCCCAAATTTCTGGCCACTGGGATGATTTTCCATTACAATGTCTTTCAGTGCTAATCATGAGTGGGCTACAGAGCATCTCAGTCCAGTGTCAGTTTGTACATACATACCGAGCTGACCTATTCATGCCTAAGTTTAGTTGTTTCCCTTCTCTGTTAGCTGGTCATAAAGGAGTTCTCCATAGGTCCTAGGTGTGAGCTGAGGGAAAGGGCTGGTACTATAGTGGTGGATAATGTGACAGTCTAAGTCTGGGCCACCTGCTAGTAAACCCCACTGTGTCTTCTGGCTTTATTCTTGTCTGATCCCTTCCTATAATGGATCACTGCTGGCCCTAGCCAACATTGATGTGGAATATTTGCCATGATGCTACATTTCTGGTGGTATGTCCCATGATCAGGCATCACCTGTTTACCAAGGCCCAATAGCACAATGGGAAGATTTTGTTTTAAAGAAAGGTAATAATAATTCTTTGATATAGATGGCATGGTCTTACTACACAACACTAGTACTCTACTTTGGGATGAAAGGTAATCTGGCATCAAGAGTATATTTCAGCCCGTAGGGCTTCTATAAGCACTCCTAAACAAAACACAAAGACAAATTTAACATCTTGTTACACATATATTCTTGACCTCATTAAGGTGGAAGGATAAAGCTTAAGGTCACTCAGTATAGTTAACACACATCAAAGCCATTTTCTTCTAATCATTCTGAATAAAGAAAGTATTTACAAAGTATTATCAGCGCTCTCTCAAATTCTTTCCTATCCTAAAATTAAAGGTAATTAAGTCTTTAAACTTGGAGCAGGTACAAACACACAAATCAATCAAGTGATGCTATCCAACATGAGAAAAGTTGAAAGACAATGAAGATCAGAGCAAAATCAGAACTGAGGCATATATTATCCATGAATTTTCTTTCTTCTCTCTAAGGGTTGAAAGCATACAATTTCTTCATTGCCTGTGTTAAGGGCTGTTTGTTTTGCATTTAACACAAAGGAAGGAGAACCTTTCTATTTGGTTTACGTCGAAATGAAGCATTTCTAACCCATCTGAGTGATGGAATTGTCTTCCAAAAGGCATTTTATGTTTACCAAAGGTACAGCCTATCTAAAATAACATAGAGTAGCAGAAGCCTAAATGAATACTTGGAGGAAAAGTAGGGCATTATTTAAACAGGAATTACATGTGATATTGTATTATAGAGCCCAAGACGGAGGAACAAAACTTTTAAGGGGAAGGGATTTTCCTGTTCTTAAAGAAACATGTATGTTATTAGAGATGTCTGAGCCCTGCAGACTTTAGTTCACTGTAGCGAAAAGGCTCTGAAAAAGATGAAATCATCTGTATTATATTATGAGCAGTTAGGCCAGTTGAAAAGGGACATTGAGTTTGCAATGTGGTAGATATTAGCAAACACTTAAGAGAAACCACAAAAAAACTCGTGCATTGGCCTGGAGTAAGCCTTCAACATCTGCTCAGGCCCTTCAGAGTCTACACTGCTGAGAACATAAGTTAGTTTGTTGGTCATTCCTCTGAACTTGAAGCCAGATGAGCAAATCCAAGCCATTTTATGGTACAATCATTCAAATCATTCCAGCATGTTACAAGGTTTTGTGCCTTTGCCTTGAGCTTCAAAAAGAATTAGGCGGCATTTGTAACACTTCACACATTCCAAGGAAAACGATTGGATCAAATTGTAAAAGTTTTCAAGTTCTGATGAATTTTTAATGTATAATTTGGGTTGAGTGTCCAACCTTAAAATTACACTTTTCTATAGAGCCATTTTGCTAAAGTACAGAAAGGCAGTTAGTGTTTTGATTATTTTATCACATTTAAGCTATTTATTTATATTTATTATCATTATTTAATGAATACTTATTTTGAACTGGTGCTAATATTTTGACAGTCTCATCATAGGCTTCATCCAAAGGAGTAGATTTATCAGCCAAGTTCAAGATTAAGAAAAGGGCATGTACACAGTAAGAGGAATTCTTTTTTTGAATAT
>NW_005371843.1:2788766-2804296 GCF_000412655.1 Myotis brandtii | reverse complement strand
ATATATATATATATACACACTTTTTTTAAAAAATATAAAGTCATGAAGTTAAAAACAATGGCCCCGATATTTGAGTTATTTCACTGCAATCACATACATTTCCTTTCTATCCATGAAATGTGCCAAAACACATATTCTTTGAGAATTTTTAATGAGCACATTGATTTAGGCAGGACCAGGAGTGAATATCATCCTTTCAATCCAGAATTAATGATCATTCTTAGAAGCAAATTACTTTACAGTAGGCCTAGAATATTTAATGTGTGCCTAATGGCCTCAATTAGGTTAGAGTTAGCCATGTATTGCCTATTAGACTGCTGCTACCTGAAAAGGAATAGGTGTTGGAGAGAGAGGATAGGGGTGTGGGAGGGGAAGGACCTCAAAGAAATTTTTAGGTTGAGTCACAAAATGTTCTTTTATGTTTTTCCTGGAACTCTGGGGTGTTAGCCTAATTTCCCTTCTTTCAGAGTTAGGATAAAACCAACAATGTATGAATCTGTTGCTATGTGTCAGGAGGTATACTTAATCCCTTATTTGCATTATCTTTTTTTAAAAAGCCCCAACAACCTCATGGAAGCTGTGCTGCTATCATTGTCTCCAATTCCTTGTGGAGGAAACTGAGAATTACAGAAACCAAATGACAATCTTGAGCTTGTACTCCAAGGTACCTGGAAGATCCAAACCTTAAAAGCCTAGTCCACTCCAAATATCTTGGAATACAGTTCAAACAAATCAAATCTACATTATGCTTTTGAGCATTTTGAAATCCACATTCTAGGAGTCAGGACCCTATACCCCAAAGATACACCACCTGGATAGTTAACAGGGTTAACTCCCAAATGTGCTTTTCTTTATCCAGAGATTAAAAAAAAAAAAAAAGGTAAAGTTGGCCTTGCTTAGAGGTGACTAAAGCAAAGGTCCTTGAATCCCGTTCAAGCAGCTGTAACCATGGGATGATTAGTTAGATCCGTAGAAACCACAAGAGAAATGGCGTTTGTTTCCTGCTCCCGAAGCAGCAGCAAAGGAATCACTGCTCTGCTTCTTGCTCACGCTCGAGCATTTTAGGATGCCTGCCTGCCTTCTCTTCTGGGCCTTGCTGAGAAAGGGGCTGACTTACATTGGCAAGCCTTAGAGTACTTGGTGATAGTGCACAGATCTCTGGAGCCTAAGCCCTTCCTCCCTTCCTTCCTTCCTCACCCAGGGAAACTCAGAAGCCTAGAGAGAGCGTTTCTTCCCTTTTTATCAGTGCACTTTATCTTCAAGTCCATTTTTATGAGGAAATAATGTCATCGCTCTGAGACACCTTAGAGAGCATCCTGGGCAGTGTCTCCTACCTGGAGCCACTGAGGAGTTCACTGGGGAGGTCACAAAGACTTCCTAGGCAGAGGACAGAAAGGCTAGTTTTAATGGGATCCACATTCCAATTTGTTGATCACTTTGGACTGTTTCCTAATGTTTACCTGCCTTTCCCAAGGAGACACTGAAGGTCTGGGAGTTCACCTTTTCACTTCTCTTTCACAATCAGCCTTTACCTTGTTTACAAAATATCTCCCCTCTATTTGAAGTCTTTCTCAGGGGCTCTGCCCAGGGATGTAAAATCCTCTGGGATGCTTAATGAAAAGGCAATTCGAGAATGCAGAGCTGAGAGCAGAGTTTCAGGGGAGCAGAATACAAGAGAATTGTTTTCAACAGCCTCTCATTCTCATATAAGGATGAAAAAGGTGGATGCCACCAAAGTTATGACCTATCCCAGCTATGAAGATCAGGTCTTGAGGCTGGCAGTAGCATAGGTCTGCTGGCTTTAGAGCCTGCCCCCTTTCCTCCTAATCTTATTGCTTTAAAAAAAGATCAAGATTGGTAAGTGTCTTGCATGCAATCATCTCAATTCAGTATTTTTTGCCTTATCTTGCCTTGAGAATTCAAGTCTTAAAGGGAAAAGGTCACAACAAAGTCAGAAACTCCAGTTGAATTAAAACTCCAGGATAGCCAGTATGGCATTACTCGGAGACTAATACTTCTTTCTTCCTTAGAAGAATAAAAGTAGGATGACAAAGGATCATGGTACACATGCTCTAAGCATTAACTGCAAGTGGGAGTTTAATAGCTAGTTTTTGAGCCAATTTTTGCAATGGCAATTTTCCTCCCTTTCTGTGTTCTCTGACCATTTCTCCAACCTAATTTGGTTTACAAGCAAATTGTCCCTTCAATTGACTTCAGTGAGCCTGAGTAGATAGGTAGATGAAAGTCATTTTAAATGTATTTCCTGTTCTTGCTTTTGAGAGGACTTCCCAGAGCTGTGTTATGTATCCTCTGTCTCCCCAAATTGCATTCCTTCAGGAAAGCCCTGCTAACACTTGGAAGTGAGAGATTTCCTTAAAAAACTGGGCACCAAGCTGGAAATGTTTTCTGACCCCAAAAAATATATCAGCTCTTCTTTCAGTGACTTATCCAATATGTGATATGATTTAAAGATGAAAGAGGAGAGGAGAGGGAAGGAAGGAAGGAAGGAAGGAAGGAAGGAAAAGAGGCAGAGAGAGAGGGAGGGAGGGAGGGAGGGAGGGACTGAGAACCAGAGTTCTCAGTTAAGTTTTTCCATCACCTCACACTGTTATGTTGGGTAATTATCTTGTTTTCTGTTTATAAAATCTGCAAAATTGGATTAATCATTCTATCTTTATAAGTTTGTTGAGAGGGTGATATGAGATGATATAAATTAATTGCAGTGTTCAGTTCCTTGCACAGAATAAATTCTCAATAGATCATATGTAGCATTATTAGGGATTTATTAATGAGATGTGACTTTGCAATGAAATTCTCATTTACTCAGCAAAACCTACTTAGAGAACACATTTGGCTCCTATTTGGATCAACCAGGTGATGGGGTAGTTCCTCATCCAAGAAACAGACTAACCTTCCTTTCTCTCCAGCTCATACATTGTTATTCCTGGAAGAATTACTATTTAGTAGAAAAAAACTCAAGCTCTCATTTCCCAATGGAGAGACATTGAGAGAATGCTGAGAATAGGAGAAACAAGAAGTGGACAGGAGCTAATTCACCATCTGTTTTGTGAATAAATATTCAAATAAATGACTCCTGAACAGAATCAGCCCAATCAAATGCAAAAGATATATTCTCAGATACATTTGACTTGGGTTTAAAGAAATTTATCAAGCCAGAAAGCTTTTATTTCAAATAGATGACAATAATGAGTGATATCAAAAAGTATTTCCTAATTTATTAGGTACCACATTTATGTTAATGCATTTAATCTGTACAACAACTTGTGATTGTAATATTATTATCTGTTTATGCAGGAAAGTTTATGGTCCAGGAAGGTTATGTTATTGGCCTATTTATTAGATTTCATAAATGATGGAGCCAAAATTTGGATTAGGCATTTTGGCTCCAGAGCAGCTGCCTTAACCAGTAAGATATACCACCTATAACTTTAAGATAATTACAGATAAGGGAACAGAAAGAATGCCACATCTCTGAGTGAGCTTACCTATGCAGCAATTTTCATTAAGATCCCTTCTAAGTGGATATTATAGTAAATATAAAGTTTGTCATAAAAATAGGAATTGACTTCTATAGGAAACTTTAGGATCACTCTATTGCAATAGATCATCTTAAAGGCAAGGAAGAGTCGCCTTCATACTTAGTCCCCCAACAAGTCTGGTACTCCTTCAAAAAAATTAACATATCTCAAAAAAATGCAGGGTTTACCTGTCCGTAAGTAGTAAGAATGACAATAATAATAACAGACTCTGGCTGCACAGAAGACTACCTGTCCGTAAGTAGTAAGAATGACAATAATAATAATAACAGACTCTGGCTGCACAGAAGAAGTGACAGTGTTCCTGTTCTATTTACAAAGTCTCTAACTTATTACAGAGTATCAAGGATAGGAGAAAGACTAGTTTGGTTAGATCACCTTATACTTGGCCAAGATGGAATTGCTCTCTATAGAATATTCTTGGAAAGTGAAAGTATAGAAGAAAAATTAACAGAATCCTCTGCTAAGGAAATGTACCTAGAGCCAGAGATTGGATCAGGGCCACTGTTATATAGACTAAGTCTCAATCTATTAAAATGACAATGTCTATCCATGGAAGGATACAAATTACAATGTCAGGCCCTGTCTATGCCTTGGAGAATAAACTGAACACGCATTGCAGCTGTTTTCATGAAATGGGTGTAGAGTGTTATATAGAATTGTGCTTTCACCAAAAAATACAAAAGAGGCAACTGATTCAATAGTCATGAAATTAAAGCCCTGATAGCCCTTATAGATTTTCTTGCAGAATGTTTGAATATACTTGCCCATCATTTTAATTTTTTTAAGAGTTTTTCAACAATGTACCCTCTGTTTGGGCTATGACAAATTGTTGAATTGAATTGAACGGAGAGAGAAATTCCTGTGGCTTGGACTCATTGCCTCCTTATTGCAGCATTTCCTAATACCTTCAGGCCGAATCTGGTGGTGAATTTCTAAAATACAGGTCCATCCAACAAGATCCAAGCATTTCCTACCCATGCACAGAACATGAATTCTTAGGGTCAGCCTTATCAGCTGAGTTACCTGGAGAAAAACAGCTAAATTCTCTAGGCCTCAGCTATAAAAGATGATGTAAGCATTCAGCCCAATGCCTGGCATAGAGTAAGTTCATTGTATGTTATATTAAATCAGCTGGTCCAGTTGATAAAGCTTTTCCTCTAGACCTACAAATCATTTAGTTTTATGTACAAAATAATCCTGACTCCCTTGTACCTTTATTTTGGTTTTTTAAGAGGCGGCATGCTGGTGTGAAAATAGATCCGAATTAAAGTGAAATATCTGTCTCTAGTCATAGGACAGGGGATCTGAATGAGTCACTTTGCTTCTCTGTGTCTCTGTTTTCCTCATATCTAGAATTGAAAACCATGCCCTTGCAAATTTATTTTGGAAAAACTGTTTAAATAAGTCAAACCAGTGGCAAACTCTTTAACCTGTGCAACGACCTACAGAGATTAATGATCCTGACCCACTAGAATTCAGTAATTTATCCGCACTTTCTAAACCACTCTCTCCAGTGACCAGGGACGCATGGTTAGCTGGGCTGAAGCACACAATAAGTGAACCTAAAACTAAGTAACACTAATTAGACTACATGAGAACTCCATTATGACCCCTGAAAACTTCCTTAGAACATTTCTAAGCCAATGGAAACATGGTAGGATGTATGAAATGGACATTACAGCAATTGTTTGGTGATTCCATCACCCTGAAAAGGAGCATATGTACCTACCACCCAGCCTAATTATTGTTAAAGAACTTCATCATATTAGCCGTAGAATGTAATGGGATGAGCATGAAATCTAGAATTCCAGGTTTGGGATTCAAGCCAGCTATGCCACTTTTAAATGAGCAAATTACTTAATGTCTACATTCTATAGGGGGAATGAATGACATTTTCAGAATGTTGCTATGAAGGTTAACTGGCAAATCATATGCAAAGGCCAATGTTCTTAAAGCTCTTAAAAGACAATTTTAGTCCCTTTCCTTATATGAGCAAGTCTTCTCCTTTGAGAGCAGCTGACTCACTGTTCAAGTTTATGGGAGAGGGGGGAAATGAAGTATGGGATGAAAAATTCTAAATCAACTTAATTTTGTTTGCATCAAATTTTTAGGCCTGAGAATTATACATCTTTGACCTACACCTCATGGTTTTAGAGTGCTCTCATCCAATATGAAAGCCAGTGGCTACATGTAGCTACAGAGCACTTAAAACGTGGCTAACGGGATTAAAGAAATAAGATTAAATTTTATGAAATGTTAATTACTTTTCATTTAAATGCAAGAGCTAATGCTTCTATTATTGCCAAAGGTTAAGCATGTTTGGAACAACATGAGTATGAGAATCTATTTTTTCAACTATGAATGTTATAATACCTAAATATAGATCAGGTATTTAAAATGAAAATTTAGCTTTCTAATTGAGTGCCTTATGTAAAAAAATACACATTAGATTTTTAAGATGTAGTACAAAATAGGAAAAAATAAATAATGCTTCTATTATTGCCAAAGGTTAAGCATGTTTGGAACAACATGAGTATGAGAATCTATTTTTTCAACTATGAATGTTATAATACCTAAATATAGATCAGGTATTTAAAATGAAAATTTAGCTTTCTAATTGAGTGCCTTATGTAAAAAAATACACATTAGATTTTTAAGATGTAGTACAAAAAAGGAAAAAATAAATATTATTAAAATATTGATATTGAGATATTTGGTTAAATAATATATTAAAATTAATTTCACCTGTTTCTTTTTACTTTTTAAAAATGCAGCTACTAGATTTAACATTTTATATTGGCTCATACATGTGTAATAGACAGTGCTTTTTTTAGATTACCTCAGGAAGAAATTCATTCATCCTTAACTTCTGCTAGTGAGTAGCTCAGTAATTATGTGGACAGCCTATTCCATAAAACAGCTCTTTTTGTTGAAAGGATTTTGATATCTATAGAGTTGCAATCTTTAATCTCTTTTAAAAAACCTGAGAATAAGGATTTTCCTCTTCCATGTAGCACCTCTTCAGAAATTGGAAAGAGTTATAATAGTAATAATAAAAGCAATATTACTTTAGCGCTTATTATGTGCCAGGTATTGGACCGTATGCCTCATTCACCGTTTGAGATAAGTAATTCTAACATCCCCATTTTATGGATGAGGAAGCTGAGTCTGAGAGGATATAAGCAATTGCATATGAGGAGTGCTTGGCATGCAACCTGACACAAAATCTTCACTTAGATGCGAGTTGACAATCCTATCATCACTACTGCTTCTGTTGCTTTGTTTACGATCCCAAGGTTACAGAACTGACAGAAAGCCCCTTTCCTTCTCATTACCAATCAGGGAGTGAATTCCCCTGCATGTCCAGGTTGCCTGTCTGAGCACAAGCAGGCCTAATAGCATCTCACACCACAGGAAAGAAAGCTGAGGTATGCATTATAGACCAGAGCCAATGTACTATTGAGTTGTGGCCACAGAGTTTGTCCCATGTCGATACCAGGTTAGTTGTTCCAGAGGTAGCTGAGGTTAGAACAAGTGGCCAAAGGCCTTGAAGATCAGTGAAGCTGGAAGGATTGGAAGTGGAACAGGTGCCTGATGCAAATGAACAACACATTTTGTGTAGCATCAGGCACAAAATGCAGAGGTTTCGAAGCATACTTACCGGTATGATGCTGCTACTGGCAATACTCCACTGAGGATGTGGCTTGATTCCTGATGTTACTGTTAAGCCACCATTTGACTATTTTCTCACAATTATGACTAATTTTCTATTTTCTGAATCAGAAACTATTTCTGGCTGGTTGAATAAGTGGGTTTTGATCATATTACCTTCTATCATGAAAGCCTCTCTCCTTGAAGAGATGGCCATTTGTGGATCAATTGGATATCACCACACACACAAGAGAGAGAATAAAATAACTCTGCAATGCCCTACCCAGTTTGGCTCAGTGGATAGAGCATCAGCCTGCCGACTGAAGGGTCCTGGGTTTAATTCTGGTCAAGGGCACATGCCCAGATTGCAGGCTGGATCCCCAATAAAGGGTGTGCAAGAGGTAGCCGGTCTCTCTCAGAAACATCATATCTCTCTCTCCCTCTCCCTTCCTTTCTGAAATCAATAAAAAAAATATTTTTAAAAAGAGCTCAGCACTAAATAATTTGACATACATATGAAGAAAGCAAATTATATTTTTAGTGAAGGTTCCACAAGTGTTATTCAGCATATAAATATATAAATAATATCTCACTAAATGACCTAGTCAAAATGGGAACATTAATTTATCAGGTAGATGTGGTTCAATAATATGAATAAAGAAAAAATTAACATGCTAGCAGGAATTATTAGAAGAAGGCATTGTATCCAGAAAGAGTTATTGACAAAATAAGTAAGCATAAAACTCTGTGGAAAGTTGAGTGATTATGTGTAGAGATATATCGATTGTATGTGTGTGAATGTATATTTGTAGAATATACAGATACAGGGTGGGAAAAAGTAGGCTTACAGTTATGAGTACACAAAACAAGTTTATTCTTGTACTATTATGTATTAATTATTGTGTTATTTTCCATACCAACAACTATAAACCTACTTTTGCCTACCTCTGTGTACTCCTACCACAAATTGAACCAGACACTGTGTGCCAGACACTGTGCTAAAGCACTTGATTTTCTTAAGAAAATATTTAGTTTCAAGACAACCCGTATGTGGGTCTCTTTATTGTGCCCCATTTATAGACAAGAAAACTGAGTCATAGGAAAATAAGTAATTTGTGTAAGACCTTTGGCTAATAAGTGGCAAAGCCAAAATTTGAAACAAGTCTTTTCGCTTCCATCATTCCTGCTCTTGAATGGTCCTACATGCCATGTATTGAGTCTTTGCAATAAATGGACTACCTACTATTTCCTGAGCACATATTACTAGGCAGGAAACAGGATTGGAAGTGTTATGCACATCAGTTCTAAATCGTAGAGATAGGTTTAATATCTCCATTTTACCAACAGGGTAAGAGTGGTTACGACTCAGAGTGGTTAAATAACTAAGCAAATAAAAGAATGAGTGAAAATAAATTATCCATCTGAAGAGTGACACAGACAAAATAAATACTGCAAACATTTACATAGGGCAGGCAAAATTGGTGAGGTTATTTATAGATGTCTGTGATTACTGGCAGGGTAAGGCCAAGAACCACATATAACTCATCACCATGACTTGTAAAAGATTTGCTTATCCATGTGTGACTACAGATGGCAACTAAACTACTAAGAAAATTTAATTTTTTTGTGAAAAAAAATCCCTAAACTATTTTCCATATCTTTGGGGTAATAAAGTGTGTGTGTAATCACAAATGAAAGCAATGTGAGTGTTTGTATGTTCAGAGTTGATTTCTCTATACATCCAGTAGGATGTGAAGCATATTAATGATAGGCTTGAGCTGGTGTATTTTTAAATTCTTTATTTTTAGAAAGGGGAATTTCTACTTCTTTAGACGTTCAGGAAGTATTAGGCTATCAGAATTAAAGTTATAAGAAAAATAGAATACAAATATGATTCAATGCTCTGGCGTATTGTATTTTACTTGATTCAAATATCAGGGGGCATATTATGGGGAAAATGCAACAAAAATATGTTGTAGAGCCTTTCATTGTTCCATAGATTTGGCTGTGAAATAAAATCAAATCATGCCTTCCATGGGTGCTGTAACATGAGCAGGGTTCTAGCATTAGAAAGCATTGCTTATGTATACTTTTCACAAATCCAGGCAGTTTTAGATTGGTCCCCAGGATGAAGGACAGAGCATCTGTGTAGATGCTAAGCACGCAATAGTGCCAAGTGCATTAGTTTAAGTGGGCTAACAAAATATATAATGGCTCAAAAAACAATTAAGGGTGTGTGTGTGTGTGTGTGTGTGTGTGTGTGTGTGTGTTGCTCATGAAACCATGCTAGGCTGGTGACAAGATCAGAAGCATTTCTCTTCTCTACACTGTGATACAGGCTGCTGCGATCTGACATCTTCAACAAATGCCTTCTGAGGTCACCTTGAAGGTTTTGTCCATTCTAGCCAACCAGAAGGGAAGGAGATCATGGAGGAATGTACTGCTGAGATACAGGCTCAGAAAGGACACTTTGCACTTCTACTCATTTCATTGGCTGGAACTCAGCCTCAGGGTCACCTGGAGCCACAAAGATTGTGAAAAATGAAGTCTAACCAAGCGCCCAGGAAAAAGAGGAAAACATGGATTTCTATGATAAGCTTAGAGTCACCTCCACATGGTGCACCTCCAGTATCATCTGTCCATGAGTATCCTACTTCATTCACATAGAATACACCCACCCCTCCCCTGCCAAGAACATGATCCAACATCCCAACAAATTGGTATATCCATCTCAAAGGCTGGGATGTCTGAGCAGTAAAAAAGCCTTTCTATCAGGAATGGATGTGCTTTATCGTGGCCCAGTAAACTATGAACTAAAAAGACAAATGTTATCTGCACCATCACAAACACACACATCCAATAAACAATGGTAAAATCAAGACAAGATAACTATAATAAAAATGTCTTTTTAGAAAATGAACATATGAGAGATACTCAGATATCCAATGATGCAATCCTGCTGGGCAGGCATTACGAAGCAGCCTATTCCAAGAGTAAGAAAAGTGCTTTGATTAGACCCAGATTCTCTTCTTTGGTGGGAGATCTCAGGACCACTGCTCTCCATGGCCTTGGTTCCACTCAATGGGAGGTTAATTGATGGGGCCACATTTGAAGGAAATGCTGAATATAAGCAAGCCTTGGGAAATACACAACTTTTATAGCATGCTTTGACTTCCGTAGGCTTACTTAGAGGCTCAAGGCTTTTAAAAATATATATTATTATTATAATCAGAGGTTTTTTGAAGCCAGGCCTATGTTTTGGTCAGTTCCAAAGGCCAGTGACCATACCCTGGGATTTTTTAAAGATATGCCCTGAGACTCCTTTTCTTTACTTCCTCACTCACAGGTCATCTCTTTTAAATTAATGGTTGCTTCCTTGAAGCCTATGAAATAATAGGCTTGAGGTAGAAGAGTGGGTGGGTAGACAAGGTAACACCATCAATCTGACCAATATTTGCATTTCAATTATGCATAGAAATAAAATCTAAGACATATATTTAATGAGTAAGGCAAAATCATCCAGCTAGTTAGTATAATCTCATCTAGGAGTATAGAGTGTTTTGCTTATTTCTGATGATTAGGGAAAACTAGGTCTGACATATAGTTCAAAATATCTTTCTATGACAGGTTATAAAATGAAAAGATAATGATAATGTGATGCAGTTACATAATTATAAAGGTAGAGGAGACTTAAAAATTATCTGATTTATTTGTTTTCAAATTTTAATTTTGTTCTGCTTGGAAGGCATAAGTCTATATACAAATCCATTCTACACCCCTGTCTATCATATCCCACTGTTAACCCTGAGGAGTATAATAGAACCTCTAAACTCATTTGAGTACAATTTAAAACCCAGTGATTTCACTTTATATGTTTTAAAAAAGGAAAATGAGAGAAAATAATGGAATGCTTGAAGGTCATGCAGACATTCAACTGGTATTTTATTTATTTTGTCTTCATCTTAGATATTTTCCTAGCTCTGTCAGTTATTATGGAAGAAAAAAATGTACAGATAATATGCTGGTTTTTCACCATTGACCAATATACCTGCAGGAGAGCAATTTGTTAGAATCATATGTGCAAAGGCCTCCAACAGCACAATCAATTCATGGTTCTCCATGTGGTCCCAAGAACTGCACAAAATCCAACCCTGGCTCTGATTTTTCTTTCTTCATTTACAATGTTTTAGTGATATTTCTCAAACTGATAAAAGATTGACTTGGCCTAAGCCATGCCTCCTATTTTCGAGAATAAGTTGTAGCTTTGGGTTTTAAGTCCCTCCTTTAATTCTCCAGAACTATCCCAAATGTTATCCATAGAATCATCATTGTGTAGGATCTCTGGCAATGGCTAGATTTGAGAACATGTGTAAGTCTCCTGATCCCACATCAAGTTAAGTTTACACATGTAGTTACTTTAAAATGATAAAACTTCTCTAAAAAGGTAATTCCCTATCCCACTGGACTAACTCAACAAGATAGAAATGGAGTAGAGTAGGACAGTATGCTTGAGAAGGAGAAGGTAATAAAAGAAAAGGAAGACTTACACTATTATGTTTCAGTTCAATGATCCAGCTCCTGGAACAAGTGTTCAATAAGTGGCAGATTCTACATCATTTCACGAACTATTCAATGTGGATGAGTGGCAAATATGGGAAGGGGTGTGGTACAGAGAATAACTGGAGCATTAATTCTCTAATAGATTCCTATCTATAGAAACATAAGAACCATGTGAATAAGTGTACACACATGCACACACATGCACGTGCAGGCACGCGTGCGCGCGCACACACACACACATACATGCACACACCTACAACAAGATAAAGGATAAATAGGAAGAGTGGGATAAGGCTATGAGAATTTCAAAACCCACACAGAATTAGATATTTTTATTGTTCCATGAAATAGAGAGCTATTTATTTATTTGGCAAGAGAATGCTTTTTTTAAAAAATATATTTTATTAATTTTTTACAGAGAGGAAGGGAGAGGGATAGAGAGTTAGAAACATCGATGAGAGAGAAACATCGATCAGCTGCCTCCTGCACACTCCCTACTGGGGATGTGCCCACAACCAAGGCACATGCCCCTGACCGGAATTGAACCTGGGACCCTTGAGTCCACAGGCCGACACTCCATCCACTGAGCCAAACCGGCCAGGGCAAGAGAATGCTTTTTATGAAGATCAATATAAAGTATAAATTGAAATTAGAGCACATAGAAGGGTATACGAATTAGTAATACATAAGCAGGCAGAAGAGTTTGGAGGGTGTTATTAGTACGTGGCTTACCATTTATTCCTACCAACTCACTCTGGCTTCCAAATTGATTTAAAAAAATAAAATAAAATAAAATATAAGGATGGCAGGGTCCTTAACTATTCTCTTTGAAAATTTCTTTAGATGACACCAAAGATCAAATATGTAATCATGTCATGTTACTTGGCTTGAAGACCTTGCCAAGTAAATGGAAGAGTGGCCTTTCTTCTTTGGCCTCAACTCTTAAATTCAAGAACTCACAACAGCTTTCTTTACCACATGTCCTGAGAGTTTCTCATTACTCCTCTGGATCTAGTTCAAGACAATATGATTTGGAGATATTTTTTAAGGAGAAGGTGGAGACACCTAAACAAAATATGTATGCAATATCCAATCATCAATTTTATGCCCAATCAATTTTCTACACTAACTGGGTAATGAACCCAATGATATAATCATGTTTGCACATGTAAAATTACTAGGATAATTAAGAGGAGCCAAGAAAACAGAACTTTGCTTGGAATGCTATAATTTAGGGTATTTACTTTTATGAGATTTGATGTTACTGGTCTTATTTTAAAAGTGAAGACTATTAAATAACAGTTGGAAATGTAATAAAAGGACCTTCAGCCAAAGTCCAATTCATGGTGCAGTAAAGACAGAACTAAAAAGAAGGACTCTAAAACAGAAGGATTTGGCCATAGTCTTTCTTCTACCACTTCCTATCTGGGACAAGTTAGAGATCTACCTACCTGGATATCAGATGGCTCACTTTTTAAGAAAATGATGGTCATCACATCATACCAGTCTAAAACTAGAGGGCTGAACCAGATGTTTTCTGAGGTCCCTTTCAATTCTAAAATCTAAGTCTAAATTCTGGTGAAAAGTTAAAAGATGCAGGTGATCAAAAAAAAAAATGCAAGTGACTAATAACCTGGGCCTCCATGACAAGCAGAAGGTAGAAATCTGAAGGCTTTCCCATGCCTCCTCCATACTCCCACTAGGTTGGGTAATTAGTTGTAGCAATTATCAATCATCATGTATTGTATTATCCTTGGCTGAATGTTCCAGTTTGGCTGCTCCCAGTAGAATGTTTATGTTCTGTCTACCTAATTAAACCCAGAAGTGTCCATGTGATGTACATAAACGTAGGTGGAAGTGGCTATAATTCCTTCATGAAAGTAATGTTCTCCAGGGGGAACCAAGATGGCGGCATAGGTACACACTTGTACTTGCTGCCTCGCACAACCACATCAAAACTACAACTAAAAGACAAAATGGATATCATCCAGAACCACGGGAAGGCTGGCTGAGTGGAAATTCTACAACTAGAAGGAAAGAGAAAAGCACATTGAAACTGGAAGGAGGTGCAGAGGTGTGGAGGTACAGAGATTCGCGTGGAAACAGGCTGGCAACTGAGTATGCTGTTGTCTTTTTCAATCAGGAGGGAGATACAAGCTCCCAATTGCTCTGCACTCTAGTTCTGGGCGAGACTCTAGGGACCCAGACTCATACGGGGAGAAACTGGATTGTCTGGTATCGGGCTGGAATGCAAGGGCGGCTTTCTCTCAGAGGTGCTTGCAGTGATCATTGTTCCTGCACAGGGCTGTGGGACAGAGACCCCAGGACCTCTCCAAGGCAGAGCAGAGTGGCAGCCATTGCGATTTGCTCTGCCCTGATGATTCCCTGAGACTCAGCCCCACCCAATTTACAACCCCACCCAAGCTGTGAGCAGAGGCTTTTGCATATGAATGGCCTATTCTTTTGCAATCTAAAACCTAACAAACTGCAGTGCTCTGTGATTCCCTGAGACCACACCTCACCCAATTTACAACCCCACCCAGTTTACAACCCCACCGGAGCTGTGCGCAGAAGCTTTTGTATATGAATGACCTGGCCTTTTGCAACCTAACCAAACAAACTGCAGCTGGGTCAAAGAACCCCAGAGCTTCCAAAAGAAGGCCTAAGGCTTGTCAGCAGCCTGCATTGCTTCACAGCTGCACCTCATCTGGGTACCTCCAAACCCCAAACAAAGAGGAGGAATTCACAGATCTCTCTGTAGCTCCTGCTGGGTGGCCTCAGGCAGTGGCTGACTTTGCACCTCCTTGGAGATCCAAAAGCCAGTGTACCCAGTGGTCAGAGTGAGACCATACCAGAGTACAACTCTTCACATCCATAAGTGACACACTCAAGGGGTAGACTCAGTGAGCACCAAAGCCCCACTGAAACAAGTCCTGCTGCATAAGGGTGTCTCCAGCACAGCAGTTCTCCCATTGAAGACACAGCTGGTCCTCACAGCCAATTGGCCTGGTGGACAATTCCTCCCAGTGATACCAACAGCAATCAAGACTTAACTACAACAAGACTGTGCACACAACCCACAAAGGGGTGCACCAAGAGTGTCAACCTCAGGTAATTAGGGAGGCTGAGCCACTGGGCCCTATAGGACACCTAGCATACAAAGCCACTCTGTTAACACAGGAAAGCAGCCAAAATGTGGAGACAAAGAAACATGTCACAAACGAAAGAAATGGAGGAAAGCCAACTACTGGATATAGAGTTTAAAACCACAGTTATAAGGTTACTCAAGAATCTTCTAGAAACCTCTGAGAAATTTAGTGAGACCCTCAAGGATATTAAAAAGGACCAATTAAAAATTAAGCATACACTGACTGAAATAAAGAATAATATAAAGAGATCCAACAGCATAGCAGAGGACCCCAAGAATCAAGTCAAAGATTTGAAATACAAAGAAGCAAAAAACACCCAACCGGAAAAGCAAAAGGAAAAAATAATACAAAAATATGAAGATAGTGTAAGGAGCCTCTGGGACAACTTCAAGCATACCAACATCCAGATTATGCGGGGCGCCAGAAGAAGAGAGAGAGCAAGATATTGAAAACCTATTTGAAGAAATAATGGCAGAAAACTTCCCCTACCTGGTGAAAGAAATAGACTTACAAGTCCAGGAAGTGCAGAGAATCCCAAACAAGAGGAATCCAAAGAGGACAACACCAAGACATATCATAATTAAAATGCCAAGGGCAAAAGACAAAGAGA
>NW_005371843.1:2776891-2788703 GCF_000412655.1 Myotis brandtii | reverse complement strand
AGAATTGAAGGTCAGATAAAGAGCTTCACAGATAAGAAAAAGCTAAAAGAGTTCATCACCACCAAACCAGGATTATATGAAATGCTGAAGGGTATTCTTTAAGAAGGGGAAGAAGAAGAAAAAGGTAAAGATAAAAATTATGAACAACAAAGTAACAACAAATACATATCTATCAACAAGTGAATCTAAAAATCGAGTGAATAAAAAATCTGATGAACAGAATAAACTGATGAATATAATAGAATCGGGGCATAGAAAGGGAGTGGACTGAATTCTCAGGGGGAAAGGGGTGTGGGGGGTGAGGGAAGAGACTGGACAAAAATCATACACCTATAGATGAGGACAGTTGGGGTGTAAGGGCATGGGGTGGGGTGAGAACCGGGTGGAAGGGAGCTATGGGGGGAAAAAAGAGGAACAACTGTAATAATCTGAACAATAAAGATTTATTAATAAAAAAAAGTAAGTAATGCTCTCCAAAAAGTGATTAATGTAGGACTAACCTATAAGGTGACCAAACATCCCTGTTTACCCAGGTCTGAGTGGTTTCTTGGGATGTGGGACTGACTCTTAAGGCTAAAACCCAGAAAGTCCCAGACAAACCAAGATGAGTTGGTCACTTTCTTTTTATTGATAAAGCTCCCCTAGGTGCCCGAGTACAAGGTTTGCCCATGGTTGCTCAGTATCTCCTGTGTAATCCCTTTTCTTTACCTGCTCCCGTGCACATTTAACATTCCTGGGTCTCACTTCCTCTTGTAAAAGCTTACTAAAAAACAAAGCTGATAAACTAATAATAATCCAGACAAGATATTCATTCTCTGGTCTGATTGTCAATTTAACAGGAGTCTGCAAGGCCTTATCTCAAAGACATATGGAAGTGAAAACATGAAAGTGAGAGATTTTGAAGAATGTAAGAAGATGCTCAGCCATCCTCAGTCCATACCAGGTACACCGATGTAGTTGACACAGTTCTAGATTTACATATAGCTGATATAGCTTCAAGTACTCACTCTTCTACACAGTAGTTCTGTAACCTTGGGGCTGACACCTATCCTTTTTGACTTTGGGTCCTCGTGTTTTAGGAATGGAGCAAGACAATATGAAAAGCATTTTTCAAACTCTACAAAGCTATGAAATAGTATTATTATTACTATAATATATTCTCATTCATAAATACTGACCACATTGTTAAATCACATTTTATTTATTTACCAAAGTAATTTTTTATTTAATGATAATTTCCGTTGACCTCAACTCACACCTATGTACAGCAAAAGGGAGGGCAGGTTGTATCTACCCTAGACCCACAAATATGAATATGTCAACTTATACCAGGGAGAAATTCCAACTTGGGCCACTATGCATGGGTAGTAATTATTGGAAATGCAGACTTAGCAGTGTAGGTGGTACGCACAGTATCGATGATGGAGAGGAGTTAGTTGGGTAGTAGAAAAAGAAACGTGTCATTATTTGAATCTCTGTACTAGAAAGCAGAAAAAAGAAAATACACTAGATCTCCTAATAAGTGCATTGCCACTTTAAAAGGGAGCTGTTAACTCCCGTGTCTTAGTCCATTTGCACTGCTGTTACAAAATACCATAGAATGAATGGCTTATAAACAATGAACATTTATTTATTTCTCACAGTTCTGGAGGCTGGGAAGTCCAAGATCAAGGTTCCATCAGATTCAGTGTTGGTGAGAATCCACATCCTGGTTGATAGTCGTCTTTTCATTGTAATGTAACATGGTAAAAAGGGCAAGGGAGATCTCAGGGGTCTCTTTTTTAAGGGCACCAATCCCTGTTGTGATGGTTCCACACTCATGAACTAATTATCTCTCAAAGTCCCCACCTCTGAACACCACCACATTGGGGATTAGGTTTCAACATAATTTGGGGGAGACACATACATTCAGTCTATAGCATCTCCTCAAGCCACTCCACCTTCACTCCACTCCATATTTAATTGTAGTAGGACCAATATAGTTACCCTTCCAAACCTATACCCCATTTTCTCCTTCTTACTCTGTGCCCTTGCACAAATTACATCAATGGGTGTCTTTGACATCTGGCTCCTGATGGAAACAGTGGAAGAGAATGAAGGAAGGAAGTGAGGTCAAGGTATTTCCCCCACTGAATGAACAATTTTCTTAAATGGTTACTGAGGGGTTGACTGTATTTGTCAAGTCAAAGTCACAGCTCCAGTCAAGGTTGTCCCTCCATATGACTCATTCCAGGTTCCCATTCCCCACTGGTTTAAGGTGATAACAGCACTTTGATGTCACTATCCTGGAGACATTATACTATCAGCTTGGTTTCCTTATACTCTGCTCAACCCTTTTCAAATAATCCATTTTGAGAAGATGATTTGTGTCCTACCAGCCCCTGAAGGATTCAAGTACCTACTCTGTAGCAGGCCAGTCTTACCTGCACTTGTAGATATGTATGTTTTGTTCATTTTTTAATATGTAAAAATCACTTTTCAGTTATTTATAATAACACTTTGTATCAATTATTATTTCACTGAAAGAGAGTAGCTTTTTTGACTCTGCCTTTTTTATTCCTAATAAGAAATGAAATAAACTTACAAGATCCAGTCACTCTACAGAACAGACCCTTGACCAGCCTCTCTGGACGTTGGTTTTAATGAAGGCTACTGAATGGCTCAGAAACAGAGTCTCCTGCCCTGCCTGTGCTTTTCTGCAAGATAAGTGAAGCTGAGACCTGGATAGCTTCCAAAGTGCTGTTTTTAAAGGCCTGGCTTCTCTCTCCTCTTAGACCATTTTCAGCTAACACATGTGAACAATCTGAGTCTTGCCAGTGTATTTCCTGGCAGACACAGCATGTGTCAGTTTTATTGCTCATTCAGACTTGGGAATTGAATTGAAGGCAACAAATGCTTATTGAGCCACAATTTTGTGCAAAAGCACTTTGTTAGGTGCTATTGAGATTATAGAGCTAAATATTGTTATCAGCAATAATAAAAAAAAATCTTGGAATTTAGGAAACATTTTAAAATTGAAACAGTAATTACTCATTGTTCCACAACTATTATGTTCCAAAATTTTACTAGTTGCCTTCATTGTTTGGTTCCATTTAAATTTCAGGGGAAAAAAAGTTGTAAGGGAGCAATTATCTCTATTTTTATGAATGAAAAAACAGAGAGGCTCATGGATGTTAAGTATGTCACCCAGGCTCACACAGCTAATACGTAGGAAAAGTAGGATTTGGATCTACTGATCCTGGGGTGCCTGGTGCCAAAGTCCATGTTCATCGCCATAACCCTTGAAAATGGCACTAACCTTATTCTGGATTTAGAACAGCTCAAGGAAATGATCTTCCAAAATGTCAGCTGCCCATCTTACCTTAATGCCTTCTGTCTTTGAGCAGCTGTCAGAACACAGACAAAATGATACAATGAAATGTGTATTGACTCCTGCACTGGCAGTCAGGAAGAAGAGGGGGTGCAGCTGGTAGGGTAGCTAGTCTCCTCCTTGGTTGAGTCTGCCCAACAGTCAGAGGATTTTTAAAGCCTGGCACTCAGACATGGTGAAGCAAAGGGGCCTGGAGAAAATACAGTATGTTTTTATCCAAAAGGAAAAACATAGACATCTCCCCATTCTTCAGATGCATGACTTATTCAATGCATGACTGTCTGTAAACAGAGACTCAGAATATTAGAGTCTCTTTTTAATGCACTAGGAGAGCTTATGAATTAAAGGGAAATGCAGTGATTTCTTCAGTTAGACAAAGAACCCTTTAATATGACTCGTCATCTGCTTCATTATTCGTATTTCAAGTTGTTACAAAGAAATGTTTGTTTTCTATGATCACACATTACTAGTGTGACTTTTCCTGGTTACATACTATATTGGAATGCATTTATGACCCAGAAATTTCCTAATTAAGAAAAAGGAGCCTAAAATAGAAGAATTAAATAATTGACAATGTGATAAAGCTAGCTCCCTTTCTCTGCTCCAAGACAAAAGACTGCTCCTAGGAAAAAACAATTGCTAGTCCCTTCCTGCTGCAGGAGTCTGGTTGTTCTGCATCATAATTCCAGTGATAAGTGGTCTAAATTCTTCAGAGAGAATTAAGTCTCAAAGGACTTTCTCTTCTGCTCTGCTTTTTAAAACAGGAAACAGTTTGCTTTTTCATCTAAATGACCACATCATTTGCATATTGGGAAGCAAATGAAGTTTTTCCCCAAAGCTGAATATGATTTTTGAAAGGAGTGCTCCATAGTTAAGGAGCAAAGCCAGATGTCTTTTCTATAGGCCACTTTTTTTTTCCAAGATGAAATTTGGCTTGAATGGCAGCAGGTGGATGGTGGAGATAGTCAAACGTGCAAGTGGTTCAGGAACAGAAGAGAAGTAAACCTTTCGCTTCTGTGCTTTTGTTTTTGTTCACTTCTTTTGGAGCCGGGAAGTTGTCCCAGTGTTTTAACAGTACCAGGCATGGACCAAGCACATGGGTTATAGAAGTACAATGGAGTGCAGAATCCAGGGAGCAGGGAAACGCTGATGATGATGGTTTCATACAAATCTTACCATAATACACTTTCTAATCTTCCTTTCTAGGTTCTGTTAGACCTCTTCTTGCCTGACATGGTGTGAAATGGAAGGTTGATTCATGACATGCAGCATCTGTGTGACTTTGGGTAAGTCACTTGCTAAAGTCATTTCCCTGAGTCTCAGGTGTTTCATTTGTAAAACAGGATGAGCTGAGATTCGAGAAACCTCACTTTTCTCAGGCTCTAATATTCCATACACCAAAGAGAAATAGTTTTTACAGAATTCTTCCTCATGGTAAAGTCATGTCTTCAGAGGAAGTTCCTGGGGTTCCAATGTAAACATTAGACTTCCTTAGAATGGGGTATAATTGCTACCATTATGATAGTGTCTGGATTGCTGTTGTTCTGGTGCCTGATCTTGTATTTTGTTCCATGTGCAGCAATGGCTGAAGTTCATTCTTCGGAAAAGCTGAGATATTGACGACCACCCATGGTGAAGTTTGGCCATTGTGTTTGAAACAAAATAAGATGGACCATTGTACTTGGAACAATTTGTCAAAAGGCAGATAACATTGTTTGAAAGGGACTGTAACAGAGTTTGGCTAAGAATAAACAGTCTCCAATATTAGGACTGGCCTGAGAGATATATTCTCCAGACTTCAGATACTACAGTTGTGATGTGTCACTATTTGACAAGTCGTTAAGTCACAGCCTCATGTTTCCTAAAAACCAGTCATTCATATGCCACCCACCGAAATTTCCTGAAGCCACATTTTTATTTAAATAGATTCATCATTTTAATGTCATTAATTTACTTTAAAAAACGTTTTCACTATCATAGAGAAAACCATATGTAGAAATAAACCATTCCATAAAAAAATCATTGCTACTAAAAATTCATCTGCTATTTTTACATTTTTAAATTACAGTTTACTTTCAATATTACTTAGTATTGTTATAAGATGCACAGCATAGTGATTAGACAATTCCATACTTTACCAAGTGCTCCCCCTGATATTTCCATAGCCACCTGACACCATACATAGTTATCTCATATTTCGTATGCTGTACTTTACATCTCCATGACTATTTTGTAACTACCAATTTGTACTTCTTAATCTTTTCTCCTCTTTCACCCAATCCCCTAACCCCCTTCCTTCTGCAACCACCAGTCCGTTCTCTGTATCTATAAATATTTTGATGTTTATTTTGTTCTTTATATTCCACATATAAGTGGAAAATTTAACCCACTACACAGAATTTGATGCCTCCGTTCTTTAACTCTGGGTTTATTTCTTAGGAAGATACAGCCCACAGACTTGGGGGAAAGATACAATATAGTAATTAAGTCCAAAAAATCCTGAAATCAGAGAGCAAGTATTTGATTTTCAACTATGACACACACAAGCTATTTATAATTGGATTATTATTGTCTTCTCAAAGTCCAGTATCTCATATATAATAATCATTTCCCTAGCTCTATGACTAAGACAATGTCTCCTGTACCTGAAATCACTGTGTATCATTCCTTTATAGGCCTCACTCTGAGGTAATTTTGCACTTTTTTGTTGAATGCGTGTCTTCCCTAATAGATTGGAAGACCCATAAAAGCATGCTAGGTTTCATTCACCCCAGCATCTCACTTGATACCTGAAAAATAGTAGAGATTTCTAATCACAGACCAAGCAACAATAAGTGGGACATGAGGGCAAGTATTATATTCTTCTAGAAAGAGATAGGCAGTTTTTCCCCTCCAAGAATATATTTCTTCAGGTAAGGCACACAAATAAGGAGTGATTCTGGGGTGGGGAGGTTGAATTTCAGGGTTCTCCACATTCCCAAACCTCAATGATCTAGCCATTCCAATTGTTGGGGTTTCTTTCTTTCTCAATTCTTATTTTTAATTATAAATACACTCGTAACTCTTTGAATTTAACACATTCAAATAGATATGAATCTATTGAGTAAATTTTCATTCATGAACTACCTGAGATGATCTTGTGTACCACCAAAATTTACACCACACTTTGGGAAACTATGCTAGAGTAACATGGGGTTAAAATTCCCAAAGCCCAGATTCTATCATATCACCTTTCTAAACAGAGTAATTTAAACATTCCTCCATGCCAACAAAATAAAAACAAAACAAAACAAAACTTGACTAGACATACTTGTAAGCCCCAACCCATCTTTCCAATCTTATTTCACAAGTAGAGGCCCGGTGCATGAAATTCGTGCACTCGGAGTGAGGGTGGGGGTTCCTCAGCCTGGTTGCGCCCTCTCACAGTCCAGGAGCCCTCGGGGGATGTCTGACTGCAGCAGAGGCGGGAGAGGCTCCTGCCACTGCCATTGCGTTGGCCAGCCGTGAGCCCAGCTCAGGGCTTCTGGATGAGTGGTGCTCCCCCTGTGGGAGCTCACTGACCACCAGGGGGCAGCTCCTGCATTGAGCATCTGCCCCCTAGTGGTCAGTGAATGTTATAGCGACTGGTTGTTCCACTGGTCAATTTGCATATTAGCCTTTTATTATATAGGATATCATTCATCACTTACCCTATGTCCTTACATACTGAACATTCCTTAAACAATCCCTCCTCTAACCTCATACTTATGCTACTCCTTCTAAGGGGAATGCTGTCTTCCTCACCTACTCATAATGTCTAAATCCTACTTATCTTTCAAAGCCTACCTTAAATATACTTACATAAAACTTTCCCCAATTCTAAATAGATTTAATCTGTCCTTCCAGTTAAAGGCACAGGACCAGAATATTATCTAGTTTCCGTTTTAAAATGTATCACTTCTTACATTGTATTGTTCTGCTTTAGTCTCATATCATAACATCATCAATAAACAATCAAATAATTAAACCATAAACTTCTTGTCTGTTGAGGCATGGATTTTGTAGTATTCATACTTTCATAGTGCCTGGCATATTATAGACACTCGGTGGAATATATAATTGTATAAATAAATCTGACATGTTCCATTTTAAAGAAATGCTTAGCTCTGGACAGATGGCTCAGTTGGTTGGAGTGTCATCCTGTGCACCAAAAGGTTGTGGGTTCGATTCCCAGTCAGGGCACAGACCGAGGTTCGATCCCTGGTTGAATACATAGTTTCTTAGAGTTGTAGCTCAGAGGCCGTCAGAGGTTCGATCCCTGGTTGAGGCATGTACGGGAGGAATCCTATCAATATTTCTCTCTCACATCAATGTTTTTGTCCTTTATCTCTCTCTCTATTCCTTCCCCTCTCTCTGAAAAATCAATAAAACATATCCTTGGTTGAAGATTTAAAAAAATGTTTAAATTTTCTGTGTCTGGCCTTAAAATCTCATCCCATCCCCTGAGGATGGGATATTTTGGTGCAGGCAAATTTTTTGTTCTTTCTTGTATCTCAGATTTTCATAGAGAGTTCTAAGTAGAGATAAAGGCAGGGTTAACAATGGCAAGATATGGTTTGAGGGCAGGGTCTAGCTGTGAAGGTACATAAGCACAGGGGAGATGAGGAGGCAGGGAAAGCATCACAGGACCTTTGTAGATCAAGGTCACCAATATTCTTTGATAAGCCATTGTTTGATTAAGTTTAGGAAGGATTCCCTCCAAATGCATGCCCCTGATCTAAGTTTTTTGGGTTTTGTCTTTTTTTCTTGGGGCGCGGGGGGGGCGGGCAGTGTTGTTGTTAATGTATTATGAAAAGTATAATTAAACAGTCAATAATAGTGATAGGTAGCACTTATTTGTTACTTATGATTCAATCCCATTCAGCTACCTAATGAATGTAATTGCCGCCAATTTGGCCATCTTGCCTGTCCTTCCTCTCACCCACAGCCATGTGTGGATGACTGCCAAATGAATCATCCTTTAGCACAGCACCCTCCACACCACTCTTCTCCTTGAAAAGCCTTCAATTGCTGCCTCTCTTTGCTAATAGTTTAAGAACAGTCTTTAGCTTAGCATTCATTGCCTTCTACTTTCTGGACCTAAAGATTTTTTAATTTCTCATACTCAAGTTCAGAAAAGCAAAATGACAGTCCCTAGATTGGGTTGTTTCTAAAATATTTTTATTTTGTTAGTACTGTTGAAAATGTTGTCTGAGTTGTCAGCATTAAAACATCAGATCACATGAAAATCTGGATTTCTATTCTTCTTAAAAAAAAATTCAGAATCTCTGGCAACACTGGGTCTTCATTCTTGTGGGATAATATTCATAAGTATCACTAAGTATCAGCTGTCCCCTTTGGATAGTCCAGTTCTTGGCAGACTCCATCATTCCTTAGGACTCATACATGCTCTGGCCTTCTTCATTTTCATACCCTGTCAGACCACCTCAGACATCTGCATTTGAGGCCCTCACTCTATCCATGCGGGTGATTTTCTGTTACTCTAACTCTCTTGGCCCCACTCAATTGTTTGAATTATCCCTTCTAAAGTCCCTGCCATGTCCTATCTTCCATCAACAGCAAGGGCCTTTATTTTTGCTTTCTTATGCAATCTACCAGACATGCCTTATCCCTTTTTTCCATCTTCATAATATCTTATAATATAGTTTATGGAATTCTTTTTGTCTATCTTGAAATACGGTTAGACAATTTTTTAAAAAATCCTTCTTGAGTTGTACTGATGACTAAGAGCTAAGACTTTGGTATCAACCCAACTTGGATTCAGTTCTCTACGGAGCCACTCACTGGCTCTACCAAGTAAGTCCTTTCATGTTTTAAAATATCTTTAACTACAATGTGAGGCTAAGCCTTTTAACTTATTTCATAGGGTTTTTTGAGGATTACAGGGGACAATACATGAAGAGGGCTTAGTACAGCTCCTGGTATCTAATAAGCACTTTCTAAATATTAACTATGCTAACTCATTATTAATATGACAGCATTCCTGGCAGTTATTTTCACTATGCTTTTTTTTTAAAAGCAAAGAAACTTTGCAGCTGAATAATCAAAAGGACAATGACCCAATCTTATATGCAGCCTATGAAACACGCAGCAACAAAAATCTTATTTCATCTCTTTTACTAGATAGTAAAACATTAATATTTGACATTTACATAGCACCTGCAGAACATAAAACAGCTGGGGTTGGTGTTTCATAAAGGAGCCCTCAAAGGGTTCTACCTTCAGGACAGATCTCATTAAAATCAAAGCAACATGACATTATCACCCTCCTTAAAGCAAGGGCAGAACTATACATTTTAACAGAGAAACTGACCATAATAGAGCATAAGAAATTATCTACTCTTAATAGAAAATTCTGCCACTCTATTCGTCCTTCCTGGATTACCACATGTAGGCCAGATCTACTTCCTTAAGAAAAAAATAACCAGAAATTAAATGAACAAAAACATAAAGAGCCCATTGTATGAGGTCAACATAAATAATGAGGTCCTTGCCATTTGGGAGAATGATTGAAGAAGAAGGAAGAGAAGAAGGAGGAGGAGATGCACTTACTATCCCCAAACACTGTGCTTAGTGCATGATCTCACATAATCTTAATAACCCAAACACAGGCACCAATACTCTTTCCAGCTGACAGACACAAAAACTAAACCTTGGAAAGGCTACATAAATAGCTCATTGTCATATGGACAGTGAGTGGTAGAGGTGGGATGCCAACTCAATTCTCTTTGTTCCAAGAGCTCCATTCTCTATATACTAATACTGAAGGGGCTATGTGGAAGTGTCTAAACAAATAAAATGAACTCATTCAATAACTATTTTTGATCTCCAGGACTTTTGCTAAATTCCACATAACTAGAATGAAAACATACTTTTAGACACTGAGAGAGGTAAATTAAAGGCATATAAATGGAATTTCTACTGAATACTCCATTTAATGATCATTATCTACAATAAGAGACATTTATTCTAAACTTTATTAAGGTCAAAGAATAGCAACCCATCCCTAAAGAGTTTTTTTTGAATAGTGTAAGAATATTCTTGAATATCATTAATATTTTAATCTTGAAACCCATATCAAATATTCAGAAGTCTTATTTGAATGCAGCTTAGTTCCGATCCTCTAAAGTGTTTTTCTTCTTACTATGTCCTTAATAGAATGAACAATCAGTTTGTCAATTAGTCACTATCCCATAAAGTCTAACTGTAATTTAAATGTGAGACACATCCACATATGATCCCATTAACATGTAGATTTAAGGGGAAGAAAATAAAACCAATTCTCTGCTTTCAGGGGGAAAGGAAGACTAACATGAGTGTCTACTATGTGCCAGTTACATATGCATATTATATTGTTTAATTATCAAACCAAACCATTGAAGTCAGAATTATTATCCCCCAAAGTAGAAACTGAGGCAAGGCAAGAGGAAAGGATTTGCCCCAAAACTCATGACTCATAAATAACTGAGTCAGTTATTCAAATTCTGCCTGGCCTCTTAAAACTTCAGTTTATAATCATCTTTCATGGCCACAAAGATGTAGTAGTTTGTTCTCTATGCTTTTGAAGGATGATTTTAATAATAAATGACTTCTTTTTTCCTCTTTCTTATATTTTCCAATTTCTATGGAGCTAAAAGATCAAAGAGAATTATTTTTTTTTAAACTGCCACTGTTTCTATGATGAAGGGTAGTGACAGCATTAACTGAAGGTAGTAAACTTGTGGGAAAATGCATCAGTGAGCCTTTGGGTTAAGGAAACCTAATATGGAGTTGGGAGGCATGACTACCTTCTCTACCTAATGAAGCCAATAGGCATTTTCCTCAACCACTTTCAATGATGGTGGTGATACAGCCATCCTCACACTTGCCCTTGTCAGAGGCCATCACATTGGTAAAGTAGCATATCAAAGAAAAAGTAGATTTTTCCACAATGTATACCAATGGCTGAGATTGAGTGGTTAGTGATAAGTAGCAACCAGGTAAGAGTAGAGAAGCTGGTTATAGCATGAATCTGACTCAGAAACTCTCTTCTCCAAATAGTTTATAGGAAGCTGGGGTTGTTATTTAGTATACTAGAGGCCTGGTGCACATAATTTGTGCACAGGTAGGGTCCCTAGGCCTGGCCTGCAATCAGGGCTGATTGGGGCCTTCCAGCTGAAAAAAGTAGAATGCCTGCTAACTTTGGCTCTACATCTGCTAACCTCTCATTCAACTAATCTCTTTTAATTTTTTCTACTTCAGCCTTTTGCTTTCATTCATATTCTATCTGTATAGATAGTAGCTTGAATCCTACCTGTTGTCCAGGAGTTCTGCAATCCGAGTGTTGTAATATGTTAAAAAATAAAATAAAATGTTTACCTTGCTAATAATGCTATCTTGTGATTTTACATATATATATGATAT
>NW_005371843.1:2765748-2776282 GCF_000412655.1 Myotis brandtii | reverse complement strand
CTCCTGAGGGGTCCCAGACTGCGAGAGGGCACAGGCTGGGCTGAGGGACCCCCCCTTCCCCCCCACCCCGAGTGCACAAATTTTTGTGCACCGGGCCCCTAGTATATAATAAAAGTGTAATATGCTAATTAGACCAGACAGCCGAATGACCTTCCAGACATCCTGCCGGATGACCTTCCAGAGGAAGCCAGGGCTACGAGGGCTGAGGCAAGCCTTGGGCCTCTAGTGTATATGTATGTATGTATGTATGTATGTGTGTGTGTGTATTGGATGGCTTCAAAGCCATGGGTATAATAATATAATTTCCACTGTTATATTAGTTTTTAAATGACTGCAAATCTTTGAAATTCTCCTATTGCAAAGTAAAGTCTAAAAAGAGAGAGAGAGAGAGAGAGAGAGAGAGAGAGAGAGAGAGAAGCAAAGTTTATGTCTCTTCTCCTTGCATCTGGGTGGGCTTGTGACTACCTCCACCAACAGAATATGGCAGAAATGTTATGTGCCTTTCGATGCTAGGTCTTAAAAGATCATGCAACTTCCTCTTTCCTCACTGGAACACTTTCTGTGGGAGCCCTGACTGTCATGTAAGAGGCTTGACTACCCTGAAGCCCCCATGATGAAGAAACTATGTGTATACATTTCATTCAAAAGTTTAAGCTGAGTTCATTACAGAAGGATGGTTAAATTAAAACATTTTACCATTCTGTCATACCTGCTAAGAAAATTAGTGCAAAAGTCAGCAAATGATATCAGGCTTCAGCCATTCAAGTCACTCCCAACTATTTGAGTCCTTAAATCTGAGGCCCTAGACATTATGGAGCACACATAAGCCATCTCATGTACTAATAGAATGTTTGTTGTTTTATGGTACTTGGCTTTGGTGTGGTTTGTTATGTAACATCAGATACCCAGAACACTAGCATTTTAATATGCTTTCAACAATGGGAGAAAAATAGTATGGATGGGAAGCTACTAGTTAACTTTGAACCTGCACAGCGAACTATGTCTTTCCAAAGGACACCATCTGTTATTTGTATCTCAACAGAAAATATTGAAAACCCCTGCCTTAGATTGAGTTTACTGAAAGAGAGCCTTACCACTATCAACGCACCTCTTACAATAATCTCATCTCATGTGTAAGGTACTAGTATTTAATTGTCAGAGATGCAATTCAAACAAGTTCAAATTTAACAACATGGTTTACGGGTTCATATAGAATACTAGAGTAGCACAGAGAATCAAAGAGACACAATGAACGGGGTATGATTTTAAGAGATTTGGCTAGCTCATCAGAGCTGTCTCGCTCTCATTCCATTTTCAGTGGTTCTCAACCTTCTGGCCCTTTAAATACAGTTCTTCATGTTATGACCCAACCATAAAATTATTTTCGTTGCTACTTCATAACTGTAATGTTGCTACTGTTATGAATCGTAATGTAAATATCTGATATGCAGGATGGTCTTAGGCGACCCCTGTGAAAGGGTCGTTTGACCACCAAAGGGGTCTCGACCCACAGGTTGAGAACCACTGATTTATATGAACTCTCTGATTGTTTCTGCTTGGTTTTATTTGAATATCATTGAGAATGGTAACCAGTGCCCAACTTCACAACCTGCAAGCTAGCAATATTAGCAAAAGGAAAGTTATCCTCATAGTCATTTAACAATCCTACAAAAGAATTGACTTGACTTGCTTAGTTTGCAAGCCTACCCCTTGAACCAATTATTGTGTCAGGATGGGGTATTATGTTTGGTCCCTCCTAAAAGACATGACATCCTTGTGCTAGGACCTAGAGGGAATGATTGAGAGTCCCACTAGGCTACATGTAATGTGGGGAAAGATTCCTAAAGAGGGTACTTTGACTAAAAGAAGATGGAAAAGTCTGATGGGAAGACAAAAACATTATAGTAACCCCAGCCTGTCATGCCTTTTCTTCCAAAAGTAAATAAAAGATTTGCTCTCAGCATGTAATACTTGCTTCAGGCAGTATACAGTGTCAAGATTCCATAAAATGTAACATTTAGGAAAACTCTATCATACTTAACTCATATATGCCTTAAACTTTGTACTATATTTCAGTAATAATTTTTAAAAACCTATAAAATTAAGGTATTTATTTGGAAAAAGAAATTTCTATAGAATTATTAGAAAAATTACAGACCAATTTAAATTTATTAAATTGATTATTTTTACTTTTCCCTCTTAAATTGTACCCCAAATTAATTGGGTTTTAATGTAATTTTACTAAAGTAGAAAAAATACACCTCCAAATATAAGTAACAAGCATTCCTTTATGTATTATTCATAGAATAGCTTAATAGGTATGAATATATTTTTGTGTAGACATATTTGTTCACTTGCATTTGAAGTGGGGTGTACAAAGTGCTTCCCTAGCTTATAAACATTTACTTTACACTAGAGGCCCACTGCATGAAATTTGTGCACGGGGGCGGGGGGCGGGGGGGTGTCCCTCAGCCCAGCCTGCACCCTCTCCAACCTGGGATCCCTCTCACAATCCAGGACTGCTGGCACCCAACTGCTTGCCTGCCTGCCTGATTGCCCCTAACCACTTCTGCCTGCCAGACTGATCACCCCCTAACCACTCCCCTTCCAGCCTGATCAATGCCTAACTGCTCCCCTGCTGGCCTGATTGCCCCTAACTGCCCTCCACTGCTGGCCTTGTCACCCCTAACTGCCCTCCCCTGCTGGCCTGGTTGCCCCTAACTGTCCTCCCCTGAAGGCCTGGACCCCTTCAACTGCCCTCCCTGCAGACCTTGTTCCACCCAACTGCCCTCCCCTGCAGGGCTGGTTCCCCCCAACTGCCCTCCCCTGCAGGCCTGGTCCCCCCCAACTGCCCTCCCCTGAAGGCCTCATTCTCCCTAACTGCCCTCCCCTGCCAGCCATCTTGTGGCGGCCATCATGTGTCCACATGGGGGTGGCCATCTTGTGTGTTGGAGTAATGGTCAATTTGCATGTTACCTCTTTATTAGCTAGGATTATAGAAAATATCCATATGGTAGAAAAGATATCATAATATAACTGAAAAAGAACTTGGCACTACAATGAGAAAAGACCTCAATTCATCACTTACTACAACTGTGACCATGGTCCAAGAACTTCACCGTTTAGAGCCAGTTTTATCATTTGTTTAATGGGAAGTCATGCCACATTTAAGTAAATGATTTAATAAATTAAAACAACTCAGTTGATTGCTTATGTCAAAATTTGCTTAGGACAGGGCAAGTAGGAAACCAGATTTTCTTAGATCCCCTGTTTACAGAATCTAGTCCATTACCTGTTTCTGTAAATAAAGTTTTATTGGAGTAAAGCTACTCTTGTTCATTTATTTGTTGTCTATGGATGCTTTAGTGCTAGGAGAGCTGAGTAGTTGGAACCAAACTATATGACTCACAGAGCCTAAAATATTTATTACCTGGTCTCTTCTGAAGGAGTTTACAATCCTTGTGCTAGTTTAAACTCTTTTAGGAAGGGAATTCTCATACATTCTATGCATTCCACCCTTCTTTCATAAACCCTATTGAGTTAGAACAGAATTGGGGGCACTTATCTTTTCAGTACAAATTCTTAACAAGAAGTTCAGTGGCCCATCAGACAGCATTAAAGGTTGCTACTTCACCAAGGGCTAGATAGGAGTACCTATGTTATTGCTTCTATCCACCCTACCCCACTGTATGAACTGGATGATGCTCACAAGCTATTTCAAGCTTCCTTTCTTCTTCAAATCTAGAGAGAATAGAAGGATACTGCTATGTCTGAATGCCTGTGCTTCCCAAAATTTATATGCTGAAACCTAACCCCCAATCTGATATTATCTGAATATGGGGCCTTTAGGAGGTGAGTAGTTCATAAGGGTGGGACCTCAAAAATGGGGACTGTGCCCTTATAAAAGACACCAGAGAGATCCCTAACCCCTTCCACCATGTGAGGACACAACAAAAAGACAGCCATCCATAAGGCAGCAAGCTCTTATGAGTCAGTGATTCTGCTGGTGCTCTGGTCTTGAACCTCTCAACCTCCAGAACTGTATGAAATAAATTTCCTATTGTTTCTAAGCCACTTGGTTTATGGTATTTAGCAGAATAGCCCAAATGGAGTAAGACAAGTACACTAGTTGGAGTCACAGGATCATTCATTCAGGAAAAAAGCTGTTAGTGATGATGACCTTAGGAAATGAGCACTGAATTTGGAAAGTTAGGAAATATTTCTTTGAGGAAGCAAGGAATCTGCTTGTGTAAGTGGTTAAATAATCTCAAAGACCTGGAGGTGCCGATTGGTAGGGCAGCTGCTCAAGAGAAAGAGTCCTTTCCTTCTCTCTGCAACTGAAAGCAAAGACATTTACTGAACATGCAAACCACTGATCATTAAAGACAGAGTTACTCATTTATTTCTGTAAGATAAATGCACGAAGCATGCAGAGAGCTGAAGACAACGGAGGGCACCATGAAGGCTTTGCAGAATGCCCCAGAGTGACACGGGCCAAGAGACCAAAGTGACGACAGGGAGGGAAGTGACCCACGGAGCGTTAAATGAAGCAACCTGACTTGAGGAGATGATGGCCAGCAGGAGACTTAGAAGGGAGTTTCTGTAGATGGCTCTAAAGGTTTGGGCTTAAAGTAGTGTGGTAGGCTCCTGTGTGATTCGAACCTGAAAGTGACAGTAAGAATGTTGACTGGTTTATGAATCCAAAGCCAGCCTGGAAGGAATATGACCATGGGAACCTTGGTATAGGGCAGTGGTCGGCAAACCGTGGCTCGTGAGCCACATGCGGCTCTTTGGCCCCTTAAGTGTGGCTCTTCCACAAAATACCACATGCGGGCACGCACGTACAGTGCGTTGAAACTTTTGTGGCCCATGCACAGAAGTCGGTTTTCGGCCTGGGCAAGTCTACTTTGAAGAAGTGGCAGAAGAAGTGGGGGTACGTTCGCTGAGGTCGACCCCTCAGATTGAGGAGGTTTTTAGCAAAGGCCAACTTAGGAGTACCCTAATTAAGTTAATAACAATGTACCTACCTATATAGTTTAAGTTTAAAAAATTTGGCTCTCAAAAGAAATTTCAATCTTTTTACTGTTGATATTTGGCTCTGTTGACTAATGAGTTTGCCGACCACTGGTGTAGGGGATGGGTTCTGGGGGCAGGGCTGGGCTAAATGAAGTACTTCCTCAGAGTGGCCTGGAATAAATATAAGCAGTTTGAGTTGAACAAGATAAGGCACACATGAAAGCCAGATAAATTTCCAGGATTATGTCCAAGGAGTTAAGTGAGGATTTAAACAAGAAACAGGTGTTGAGAGGTCAGAAACCTATTAGGAATCAGAGTCCATTGGAAGGAGGCAAACCATTAGGATAGAGACAACGGGGAAAAGAGTGCATGTCCAGGACCCCACTCTTAAACTGCATGTGGCCTTTAAGGAATGGGGACCTGTCAACTGACCTAAAGGCACAGGACTTGATGTACACTTGCAGTGGTTCTCAACCTTTTGGCCCTTTAAATACAGTTCCTCATGTTGTGACCCAACCATAAAATTATTTTCGTTGCTACTTCATAACTGTAATGTTGCTACTGTTATGAATCGTAATGTAAATATCTGATATGCAGGATGGTCTTAGGCGACCCCTGTGAAAGGGTTGTTTGACCCCCAAAGGGGTCACGACCCACAGGTTGAGAACCACTGAAGAGCATTCCCCACCATTTGATTTGCCTGTTTCTTCAATTACTGATAATGTGGGAATTTTGTTTTCATGAAACGTTATTTTTTTTCATGTTGTGGACAGTGAAGTTGCAGAAGAGAGATTATTTCAGGTACTCAAGAGGCAGCTCAATTTTGTGGACACGTCTGTAAGGTAAATAAGAGACCCTAGTTTACGACATGTGCCTCTCTGATCTAAGGTTTACACCTGATTCACCCACAGCTTGATTTATGAACTGGTTAACCTGTTCTTACAGCAGGATTCTTCTCACATAGGGCTGCTTAATCTGTTTTGTTAACAGCATTTAGTTAGTCACAGCTGTTCCCAATACTTATCCACTTTATACCCCTTGTGCCTGGAATAGGTAGCAACTTTGGAAACACTGCCTTACAAAACCCCGAATTGGCTATTAAGAACATTCTGGGTAGGCTGAATCACATATCCTTTTCCACGTGTCTAACACCATCTGGAAGCATTTTGTTTTTCATGAAAAACGTAGGTCACCTGATTATTCTATGGTTCATTGCTCTAGAAAATGTTTCCTAAATCAAAATAACTAACAAAAAAACCCTCAAAAATACAAGAACAGAACATTTCAGTACAATCCTTTATTAGCATGATTTCAGTGGTTAAGAATTTAGAAATCAGCTCCCAAATAAACCAACATAGAAATGATGACTTTGGCTGGAGTGTGTGTGTGTGGGAGGGGGGGTATTTAAATGCTAATTGACAATATGGCAAGGATTAAGAAGAGTGAGCTTCTTAAAAATATCACTAAAATGGAATCAATTCCTTAAAGCTACTACCATATTCATTCTGATCATGTAAACTTCATGTTTAGAAATACTTTTAAAATACAGTGGTCATTGTCTGTCTCTTACCTATAAACTTTCAGGAAATAATGTCAAAATGATTTTTTTTTAACTCATGGATTTTGGTTTATTCCATTAAAGAGAGTAGAAACTACTCCTTAGTTTTTTAGTGCTTGAAAGGGTAAGTCGAATTTTAAAAATTGATAACTGCGTCTGCTAAAACATAGAATTAGTTAACTGAAAGGGAGGAGACAAAGTATGGATTTCTCAAAAACCTTGAAAAGTTAGGCTTAAGTGTGTGGCATAGCAAGATAATAAGCAATGTGGAGAGGTAAAGGCTGTGGAAAACTGGGGAGTGCATTCTCCACTTAATGAAATTCAAAATCTCACCTTTTAAAATACCATGTTGGAATAAGGTCTAGTTCTACTGTATCGTCAAGATCAGCCATATTTGTCAAACATCAGGGATTTGCCATGTCTCATTGTGCTGCAGTTTATCACCATCATCAGGCACTGTGCAAACCCCTCACATGGTTTATTTCACTTACTCTTTAACTCTCTGAGGTAGGCATGGTTATCCCCATTTCACAGAAAACTGAGTTAGTCCAGGGCACAGAGTTCATGATACAGAGAAGGCACCCAATTAACATTAGTTGAAAGTCTTGATGAATGACAAAACCTTTCCGTTCTGATTTTATGTTGTGATGTGGGGCTGAGACTTTGTTGGGTTCCTGTTGGGTTTGCCACTAGCGGGGAATTGGGAGGTGGAAATTGAGCAGAGGAGCTCCCTTGAACTTGCCCTTCCATTCCTCATCGCACCAGCAACAACCCTTTTCCCAACAGTCGCCAGCTCCCTTGCTACGCCCAGAACCAGTGTCACCGCATCCCCTCAGAGCTACCAGCAGCAGCCAGTTTCTCCTCCAAGCTTCTAAGGCAGCGGTTCTCAACCTTCTGGCCCTTTACATACAGTTCCTCATGTTGTGACCCAACCATAAAATTATTTTCGTTGCTACTTCATAACTGTAATGTTGCTACTGTTATGAATCGTAATGTAAATATCTGATATGCAGGATGGTCTTAGGCGACCCCTGTGAAAGGGTCGTTCGACCGCCAAAGGGGTCGCGACCCACAGGTTGAGAACCGCTGCTCTAAGGGATTGGCATCAGCCGGGTGTCTCTCCCTCCTCAGAAGCCTAAGTTCTTAGCTCCACGGGGACTCCTGCAAGCTCCTGAGAACCAGGACTGCCAACCAGTCAACTCTTCCTCTTCAAAGGTCTACTCTAGGCCCCGGCTCCACATTTGCATTTCTAAATTCTGAAAACCACACTCTGGTCCCTTTATTCCCCCAGGCTAGGGATGGAAGCTGCTTCTTGTGCTGCCTCCAAGTTTTCTTTTTTGCTATTTCAGACTTCAAATCCCACATTAACCAGTTCTCAATATTCTTCTGTCAAAATACCTGGTGTGATTCTGGTTCCCTGCTGGTTATATAACTGATACAGGATACCTAATAGGTTGTAGGGTGGTTCTGGAGATTAATTGATGCCTGGCTCATGGTAGATTCTCATTTGCTATTATTTGATTCCTTATTTGGAGCAAACTACAGTATTATCTCTCTTTCTACATATTTGGTAAGCATACCTTCTATGCATCCAGCCAAGATAATGTCAATACTATGGAACAAAACATGGTTAAGGGCAGACCCCTGTTCCACAGCACTAGGACACATCTTCAAAACTGGCTTCGTTCTTTCTATTTTTTAAAAATGTATTGGAGTGGCATTGGTTAATACAATCATATAGGTTTCCAGTGTATTTTTCTATGATACATGATCTGTATATTGCTAATCAACATTCTTTAGGTATTTATTATCTCTCCACAATGGGCATGTATTATTTTCATCATTGAATTATAAAAGAATAAACCGATTTTCATTTTGAGAGAAAAAAAAACATTCAGTGCTTTAGACAAATTTTGACTGTAACACAATGAACTGAAAAGAGCTGCAGGAAACTTAATGTTAGCTCTTTCACTAAGATTGTGTGACTGTGAGCAAGTCACTAAACTGCTCTGTGTTCCAGTATCTTTAAGAGTAAAATGAGGCAGTGCCCTTGGTGGTCCCAGATCTATCTCTTGCTTCAACAGTGTTTAGACAGAACACTCCCAGGGACATCCCTTCTTTCAGCCCCCGGCCACCTTCCTGTGTCTTATCCAGTCACCACCTTTAGAACCACCTCTGAACCAGCCAACACACCTGTTTGTTTTCTACCTTAACTCCTTATTGCCAAACAACCACCAGCTCCCAAATTCATCAGCATTATTCCACCGAGGTGGAGGCTGCGGTCAACCGCCTGGCATCCTGCATCTGCAGGCCCCACACCTACCTCTCTTGGGCTTCTATTTCCACCGCGACAACATGGCTCTGGAGGACGGGGGCCCCTTCTTCCTCGAGTTGGCGGAGAAGAAGCAACAAATTCATCAGCATTATTCCACCGAGGTGGAGGCTGCGGTCAACCGCCTGGCCAGCCTGCATCTGCAGGCTCCACACCTACCTCTCTTGGGCTTCTATTTCCACCGAGACAACATGGCTCTGGAGGACGGCGGCCCCTTCTTCCTCGAGTTGTCGGAGAAGAAGCAAGAGGGTGCTGAGCGTCTCTTAAAGATGCAAAGCCAGCACAATGGCTGCATTCTCTTCCAGGGCGTGCTGACGGCTTCCCAAGGTGAGTGGGGAAAATTCAGGGGGCCATGGAAGCCGCCCTGGCCTTAGAGAGGAACCTGAACCAGGCCCTTTTGGATCTGCGTGCCCTAGGTTCTACCCACGCAGACCCTCAGCTCTGTGATTCCTGGAGAAACCACTTCCGGGGTGAGCAGGTGAAACATCAAGAAGATGGTCAACACCTGACTCACCTCAGCTGGCTGGCCGGCCCCCAGGCTGGGCTGGGTGAGTATCTCTTTGAAAGGTTCACCCTCCAGCGCAACTAGGAGCCTTTGGAGTCCAGAGGCCTTTGAGGGGCCCCTCTGCATCCCCCTAGAGTCTGGCTTTTGCCTAAGCCTCTTCCGGAAACTACTAGCCATTCTTTTAACCACCCTGAATCCCTCTCCCATGTATTGGACCAAATGAAACAATAAAGCTTTTTGCAAAAAGAAAAAAAAAAGAGTAAAATGAGGAACTTGAACTAGGCAATGTCCAAGATTTCTTCAAGCTTTCTTACTCTAAATGTAAGAAATAGTGTTACTGTACATATTTCATATCACTGAGATATTGCTGACAATAAAATTATTTTAAACCAACTGCAGTTCAACAGCAAGAAGCTAAAATTGGGGAATGAATGGATCCTTCTTCAAGCAGATGTGAAGTTAATTATATCAAACATGGATAAAATCCAAGTGAAATAAATTCCTCGAAAATGTCAGTACGTCTATGGTCAATTCACTCCAAGCCTAAGAAAAAGGGAAGCTAGTCTAGCCAAAATTATAATTGTGAGGAAGTAACTCATGCCTTCTTGCCATGAAAAAGCTCCTCTACAATATGGCAGGGCTGGTGGTATGATGTGATCATAACACTACCCAATTATGTGGGAGAAGAATATGTGTTAAACTTGCCAACTAGAACATCAAGTTCAGCTAACAATTCTTTGTGGCCCCCAAATTGCCACTGTGGCATCCATCTGTCTCTTCACCATGGACTTCAGTGTAGCTGACACCATAGGCACAGCTAACTCAAGTTCCTCTCCTGTGTGTTTAGAAAGAAATAACCACAGTCACTGAAGCCAAATAATTTTTGCAGCTTTCCCACAGTCCAGATAAATGTCCTCAACCCAAAGTAGCAAAGTGATAAGAGCCTGAAATATCTGCAAAAGAAAAAGCCCAGCTCAGGAAAGACAGATTTCATTTGTATGACTACCTCTATAATAAAATACATTTTGCGATCATTTCTTTACTCTCTCCTCTCTCCTTCCCTTCCTCCCTCTCTCCCTTCCTTCCTTCATTTTTTATTTTGTTCCTTCCTTTATTCTTTACT